>NW_024070204.1:65688335-66159246 GCF_014754425.2 Oryx dammah
ACACACACAGACACACATAGACACACAGACACACACATAGACACACACAGACACACAGACACACACAGACATAGACACACACACAGACACACACACACAGACACACACAGACACACAGACACACACACAGACACACAGACACACACAGACACAGACACACACACAGACACAGACATACACACACAGACACACACACACACACACACAGATACACAGACACACACACACAGACACAGACACAGACACACACACAGACACACAGACACACACACACGGAAATCCCGTTCCAGAGGGTCAGCTCTTGGTTTTCGAACATACCCTTCTTTATTTGGCTGTCCAACCTTTGCCTGGGCCATTCCCCATGCCTGGACACTCTTCCTGCCTAAACTTTCCAAGGCCCCAGCTTTGTAGGACAGAGCCCTGATCTTAACTTCCTCTCAAAACCTCTCTGGGTCTCCTCCAGTCTGAATAAACCCCTCCGCTCACCCCAAAGAATCTCTGCCTATATCATGCTCTGATTTAATATTTCTTTATTATTTTTAAAATTATTTTTTAATTGAAGTGCAGTTGATATACAACATTGTGTTAGTTACATCTGTAGATCAAAGTGATTCAGATACACACACACACAGTCTTCCCACATGGCGTTAGTGGTAAAGAACCCACCCGCCAATGCAGGAGACAGCAGAGACTTGGGTTCAACCCCTGGCTTGGGAAGATCCCCTGGAGGAGGGCCCCACTCCGGTATTCTTGCCTGGAGAATTCCACAGACAGAGGAGCCTGGCAGGCTACAGTCCACAGGGTCACAGAGAGTTGGACACAACTGAGGCGACTGAGCACACACACACATACATATACACACACATATATATATATGTGTGTGTGTATGTATTTAGTTGTTGTTTAGTCACAAAGTTGTGTCGTATTCCTTTGCGACCCTATGGACTGTAACCTGCCAGTCTCCTCTCTTGATGGGATTCCCCAGGCAAGAATACTGGAGTGGGGCCCTCCTCCAGGTATCTTCTCGACCCAGAGATTGATCCCACATCTTCTGCACTGACAGGTGGATTGTGTACCATTGAGCATATATATCTATTCTTTTCCATTATAGTTTACCATAGGATATTGAATATAGTTCCCTGTGCCAGACTGCAGGACTTTGTTATTTCTCTATTCTGTACATAAAAGCTTAACATCTGCTGACCCCAACCTCCAACTCCACCTCTCTCCAACCGTCGCCTTGGCAAACACCAGTCTGTGCTCTATGTCCATGATTCTATTTCTGGTTTTCTAGGTAAGTTCATTCAAATTTCTTTAAATGATAACACAAGTGCAGGACCCAGTGTCTGGCTCAGACCACACTCTCCAGAGTGAAACGGTGTTCTGCAAGTTTTGGCAGAGTGCAGGTATGAATGAGTGGTGGCCCTTTCACTGTTGTAGAGAGGATTCATTTCAGTGAGATGGCCTACAAAGTCTCCAGCATGGAGAGGGGCCCCGAGCAGGGGCCTGTAATATGCTCAATGTCGTGAAGTGGTTTGAAGCAATGCAGTCTCCTAGACCACACCCGGCCAGCATAGCTAGACTTCCTGATCGGAACAAATGCCAACACAAAGGCTCCAGCAGGCCCGGTGCCAGAGAGCTGCCCACTGATTTCCAGAAAGAAGCAAAGTCTGGCCCTGCCCAGCCACCCTTCATCCTGCCAGCTCCCGTCCCAACCTCCCCAGCTTCCTAGGCCCACAGTTTGGGGAAGAAAAATGAACAAAAGTCAGGTTCAACCAGATGGTCAAGCTGTTTTTTTATTCACCACTTGTGGAGTCCTGGGGCTGGGCTCAGGAGGTGTGGCTGCGAAGCAGGCCAGGGTGGCTCATGGTAAAGAGTGGAGGCCCCGGGTCTAGATGGATTGCTGGCTTCATGGGTACCAGCTGCGGTGACCCTGGGCAAGGCCATCTCCCTCTCCAAGGCTCAAATTCCTCACTTACAAAGCACAAACAATATATTGCCATATGTTAGTCTGTAGACAAATACTGACTTGGGACATATGAGATAAAAAGGATGACAATGAATATTATATATTCATATAATATATGATATATTCATATATATATTCATTCATACATATATGTGTGTGATATATTCATATATGATATACATATAATATATATACATATACTATATATACATATACTATATATATTATATATGTATCAACAATACATATGTATATCCATATCTATAGATCCCTCTATATATTACGTAGGCAAATATACGGACATAGTGACATGGTAATATTTATCACCATGTTAGGTTTTCAATTGTCGTCCTTTAAGAAGAATTTTAGCCTTTATTCTGAGATTATCTCTCTCCTTTACTATTGTTTGTTTTCTAGTTGAAACGGCTAAGGGTTTTCGTTCTTCATTCCCTCCACCTGGAATCCCTAATCCACCCACCTGTCCACCCACAGCCTCACTCCCTCACCAGCTTCAGAACTTTACTCAAGCGTGTCCTTCTCAAGGAAAGCTTCCCTGACCTCTATTGAAAGTTACAGCCCATCCGTGGAACACCCGGTCCCCTTCCCTGACCTGCTTTTCCTCCATGGTACTTAGCACCACCAGACCTAATATTTATTTCCTGGTTTGGTCCATTGTCTGACTTTTCCCAGGAGGACAGGGATTTTTGTCCATTTCGTTCACAGCTGTATCCCAGAACCTGAAATACACAGTTGACCCTCAATAAATGCTTGTCAGATGAATAAACAATTAAATGAATATTTGTTTTTTAATGTGTTTTCTTGACAAAATTAAAAATGAACTACTCCTTTTTCAGCTCCTGAAATCAGGGGTTGGAAAGGAGAGGATTTTACAGATCTGTGAAACCCTTATCACTGAGCAAATGTATATGAAAGTTTTGGTAAAATTCTAACTGGCAATAATGATTCCACATGTCCTCCTGTGCCCCTCCCCCATCTTCTCCCCTCCTTTCCTCCTTGGTCCTTATCTGTCCTCACCAGGACTGTCCCCAGCCCTGCAGAACTCACAGGAACTCTCTGGCCTCTCAATTTGCCTAACTCATTTAGTTTCTTTAAAAAACCTGATTATAGGCCTGGCTTGGGAGAACCAGACTGTCAACAGGCTTGTAATGAAGGCTGTCCTGCCTAGGAGACTCAGGCACCTGTGTGGGCAAGACTGCGTGTATGATCCCAGGCCACAGATGAAATCAATGAAAGGTGTTAGTTTATCTGCTTCTCAATCCTGGTCCTGCTGTTTCCCGAGCCCAGGTGCTCAGTGCTGAGAGGTGCTGGCCTCCGGCAGGAAGACCTAGGGAAGCTGCTGGCTGACACCTGCTGGCCTGAGAAAGGGCGGGGCAGCTTTAGGACCTTGGAGGAGATCCAGAAGGAAGCTCAGAGACTAAACAGATTGACTAAGTCAGCGTGCTGCTGAGCAGACTAAGGTCCGGAGAGTCTGGGACCGACTCAAGACCACACTTGGAGGGACTTCCCTGCTGGTCCAGTAGTTAAGAATCTGCCTTCCAACACAGGGGACGCGGGTTTGATCCCTGGTCGGGGAACTAAGATCCCACACGCCAGGGGGCCTCCTGAGTCCCCTCGCTGCAACTAGAGAGAAGCCTGTGCACCACAACGAAGGGTGGGCATGGGCAACTAGGACCCAACGCACCAGAATTTAATTAAAGAGAACCATCTCACTTGGAAAGAAGAAAGCCAAAAACCTGATGTCTTTTTCCTGACTCCTTGTCCAGCACCTTCTGACCAGAACAAAAGGGACTTTAGCCCTGGGCCCTGCAGTTCAGAGGAGCCCACTTGGGCCTTCTTCCTTCCCCACAAGTGGGGAGTCTCAGGGAACAGAGGAATGTGCCCAGTTGGAGCCTACAGACCTCCCCTCCAGGTGGAACTTTGGGTTTCTAGGACTTTGGGATTCCCACTGAAGTGTCCGAACTCACTTCCCATGGCTATGTAGGCATCTCCGCATTCCGTCTTCCCTTGGGTGGCCAGTGGGTGCCGCTTGCTAAGTGAGGGTGAAGGGGCATATGTGGGCTGCTTCCCAGAAGCCACTCACAGAGCCAGAAAGCTCCAGGGATGGGAGGGTAGCTGCCACGTGCTGGGGTAAAACTGCAGAGTTAGGCCTAACTCCAGGTTACTAGGAAGCCCTGCACCCTAGTCCTTAAAACACACTGTAGTTGGCGGTTTCTTCACTTGATCTACGACTTTTGAAATAAGTAGACTATGGTTTATGACCAGATCTGGGATGAACCCACTGTCTGGAGTGTCACTGCTTCTCGGGACCTCCAGTGTGCCCTGTTAGGGAAGGGAGACCCTCAGGCCTCGGGGAGGAGGGAGCAGGGAGTGAGCCTGTCACCCCCTCCCCCCTCACTCGGGCAGTTTGCTCTAGGCCCCTTCATTTCACATTTTCAGCTGAGGAAGCTCAGGCTCACAAGGCTTTGGTCAAGGTCACACAGCCAGGAACAGATGGCCAAGGGGCTCTCGCCCTTCCCAAACAAACAGCAAGTTAATTTTGAAATGACAGAAGGAGGGGACAGAAAGAGATGTATTTGCCCCACCCCACCCTTCCAAAAGGCCCCTTCAGCGTGTGCAGGTTTTGCTGGCTGGGCATCTGCCTGGCTGCTTGACCTGGCCAGCTGGGGTGGGCAGGGGCTATGTGCCACCCCTCCTGACTACTGCTACAGTCCAATCATCTACCACGCTGTGACTTCTCAGGAAGAAGCTTGATCTAAGGGGGTGACAATGCGGGAAATAAAAGCTGGCACCAGATGTGCCAATGGATGTGACACTGCCAAGGGGTTTCCTGGGGATCTAGGCTTCCCTGGATCTTTCCCTGGGAGCCCCCAGATCTTTGCTAAGTTAATTTCTTATGGAAGCGAGACTTCTCCTCTGCCAGAGCTCTGTTTAATTGTTTCTGATGAAATGACCTGAACCAGAGTTCTCTATCAGATCAGACCTGACCCTCCCCTATTTAGAACGTCTAAACAGTGGTCCCATCTGTTGCTTTAATTTCCTCTCTTTCCATCTCCCTTCCCGGTGCCCTGGGCTCCACTAACAGCTTCCTAAGCAACTTTTGCTTTTGCACATGCTGCTTGCCCTGGGATGCCCTTTCCCTCCTTTCTCCAACTGGCTGGAAAGTCCTTCTTTGGGAGCCAGCTCAGTCCCCATCCCCCTGGCCTGGCTCCTCCTAGTCGCCCCAGTTGTCTCCTCCATGCCTCCTCTGTACTCCCCAAGACCCCTGTGCTTCCTTCCATAAAACGACTCTGCTTTGAAGGCTGACAGCTACCTGTCTGTCCCCACTAGAGAAACTAGTGAATAACTTGGGGCAGGGACTAGATATTTTTCTTTTCTTTGTCTCACTGCACAATTTAGGTCTGGAAGGCAGTAGGTGCTCAGGAAAGGTCAACTGAGGGTGGGAGTCCCGGCTGTGCAAGGGTGTGTTCCTAGCATGACCTTATCTTCTATTTACTGACAGAGGACTGATCAGAATAGCTATTATTATTCCCATTTATCACTCCAGAGGCTGAGAAGCACTGGACCATGCTCCTCTCTGGGAGCCTGGGTGTCTGCAAAGCAATCCTGGTTTTTCCTCTGCTTGGCTGGGGGCAGGGGAGCCACACAGAACTGGCCCCGTGCTTCCCAACCAGAGAGCGAAGTGGCCATTGACCGTTTTCTCAACAATTGCCAGACTTTGCCCAGGGCAAGGAGGATGGAAGGGTGAAATGGGAGAGCTGGCGTGAGGAGGCCAGAGACCCTCCCTCTCCTAGGGACTGGCAGAGGCCCAGGCAGGGGGCATTTCCAGGCGGGAGCTGAGTCCAGCCCCAGGGACACAGCAGCGCAGGGCTGGGGAGAGAGGAAAGGTCGGTTGCAAAAGCCCATGTGTGGCAGCCTGACTGCTGAGTCAGGCTCCTGAGGCCAGTCAGGGACCAAAGTCGGGACTGCAAACTCACAGCCATCCGGTTAGCCTTGAGCCTGTTGATTCCCTGATCTTCCACGTCTAATCCTTCCTTGGGCCTGACTAATCTCCTTTAGTAGAGCACAGCTGTTGTTTTGGGGTTTTTATCCCCAGCATACCCCACTCTTTGGGTGACAACATCCTGGTGTTCCATGGAGACCCTCTTCCCCACCACTCTCAAACTGAAAGAAGTCAGATTCTCTCCTCCCTGCCCAACACCAAGGCTGGTCACATGGCCCAGGCTCAGCAAATCAGAACATTTTCTCTTGCCCTTGACAGGCTCCAGGGTAAGAATGTGGTGAACACAATAACCAATGAGCCTCAGTTCCAAGATAGTCGCCTATTGCATAAAAGATGCTTTATCTTCAACAGGAATTGCTAGGTCTCTAGAGCAACTGAAGACTCTGCGTGCATGGTGGTTGCCTGAGAATAAGGTCTCCCCAGAGACAAGCGAGGCTGAGAGAGGGTACAAGCAGGACACTCAGTCTTATAGTCATTTGTGAAACTCAAAACGTACCTCTTGCTTTCAGCTACATGGACTAATGCTTGCCTCTTTGCTTATGCATGTTTTAAAGTTGGGCCTTTGTCATTTGCAAATAAATAACCCAAATACCTCCTACTAATAATTATAACAGAGTAATGCTGCTGCTGCTGCTAAGTTGCTTCAGTCGTGTCCGACTCTGTGCGACCCCATAGACGGCAGCCCACCAGGCTCCCCATTCCCCGGGATTCTCCAGGCAAGAACACTGGAGTGGGTTGCCATTTCCTTCTCCAATGCATGAAAGTGAAAAGTGAAAGTGAAGTTGCTCAGTCATGTCCAACTTGTAGCGACCCCGTGGACTACAGCCTACCAGACTCCTCTGTCCATGGGATTTTCCAGGCAAGAGTACTGGAGTGGGGTGCCATTGCCTTTTCCAATAACAGAGTAATAGTAGTAATTAAATAACTGCTATTTACGTGCACATCCTACTTGTTAGAGCGACCCTGCAAATTTATACTCCCTTTGGCCTGCTTAAGAGACCGAGGGTCACAGAGATAAGGGACAGTTAGCAAGTGGCAGGGCTAAGATTCAGTCTTCCACAGTCTGACTCCAAAGTGTGTGCTCTTTGACCACAGCCTTATCCTGCTTCGTTTAACTCTGCTGCTGCTGCTGCTAAGTCACTTCAGTCATGTCCGACTCTGTGTGACCCCATAGATGGAAGCCCACCAGGCTCCCCTGTCCCTGGGATTCTCCAGGCAAGAACACTGGAGTGGGTTGCCATTTCCTTCTCCAATGCATGAAAGTGAAAAGTGAAAGTGAAAGTGAAGTCGTGTCCGACTCTTAGCGACCCCATGGACTGCAGCCTACCAGGCTCCTCCGTCCATGGGATTTTCCAGGCAAGAGTACTGGAGTGGGGTGCCATTGCCTTCTCCTCGTTTAACTCTAGGCAGACCTAATTCCTCCCACAACAGTAGCAGATTTCAAGGGTAGAAACCCTTTGGTCCTTTGGAAGCACAGAACCATGAGCAGTCAGACTGTCGATTGTCCTGGACTTCAGGGACACTTTTTAGGGGCACTGGCTCCACTTCTAGTGTCTCGTTTTCCTTTCCCCCAAGGTCCATACTCAGTTTTGCTGCCATGCTCTGATTGCTCAGGCTTGGGCTGCCTAACCAGCCCTGGGCAGTCACTGTGGTCACTTGTGCTGGTTGGGTTGCCTTGGATCGTATGTTCTGTTCTGGGCCTCAGTTTCACCCAAACCATATGGGCAGAAAGTGGGGAGATGATTCCAGGGCATATCAAAGTGCTGTTACCAGAAGAGATAGCTGCTCCTTCTCACCCCCTACCCTAGACCTCAGCCATCCAAAGCAGCAATCATTGACTAATATTTACTTTTGCACGGTGCCAGCCCTAAGCTGAGCACCAGAAGGACAAACAGGGTGAGCACATCCAAATGGTGAGGAGTTCGCTGTCTGAGAATAAAAGTATCACAGACGAACCATCAAAATGCAGTAGGATGAAGTGATAGCCAAGGAAGCATAGCGCACCCTTGAACATTTCATTTTGCTTGGGGATGGGAAAGGGGGCATGGGAGAAGCCATACTGAGGAGGTCACATGTGAGCTAGGCTTCAAAGGGTGTGGTCGCTTTCATCAGGAAGGAGTGGTGGGGAACAGCGTTTCTGGCAGAGGGGAACAGCATGTGCAGAGGTACAGAGACATGAGAAATCTGGTATATTCTGGAAAGAGTATAGTTGGATAATAATGCAAGACAAGGAAGGGGAAGAGGGGCTTTTCAGCCTGAGGAATAAAGGGGGGGGGGAAGCATAAAAGCAATCACTATTAGTTAGAGTTTAGAATGACCTTTCTTGGCCTTTTACCTAAGCTTCACTTAGCCCAAAAGGAAATTGGTACTTTCCCAATCCACAGCTTCCCTTGGGAGAGGAAGGGTTAATTCAAACAAGATGAAGAAATGCCTGGGGAGCTGAACGTGGAGGGGAGAGACCAAGATAGCCTAAAACCTACGCAAGGGAAAGGGGGCTGCGAAGGAAGGGGCAGGCCACAGAAGGGACAGGTCAGTTGCTGAACTCAATAAAAACTTCCATGCTGACCCTCTCCTGGACCTTGCGAAATACAGAGATCAGTAAGACAGGGCTCATAGGCTGGCTAGAGAAACACACAAGGAGGCAGCAAAGACAATAGGCTGAGTTCTATGGCTTGCGATGTTCAGCAAGTATCTATCGGGGCACCAGAAACCCCTACTCCAGGCCAGAGGCAAGGAAAAGTCCTCTTAGAGGAAGCGACGCTGGAACTTCCTCTAAGTTGGATTTTAAAGAATAATAGAAGTTTGCTGCCTAGAGACCGAGGGGCTCTTATCATTCCCTTATCCCCCCTCTTATTAAAACTGCACATGGTAGCTATTGGCTAACATCTGTCCTTCCTGCTGAATTGCATGGCAGCAGAGACTTTAGTTGTCTGGTTCACTGAGTTCTCTCCTAGACCTAAATGAGCGCATGACATACAGTAGGGGCTCAATAATGTGTGTGTGTGTGTGTGCAAGAGCAAGCAGCCTGTGCAAAGCCTCAGCAAAGGGTGCAGACAGAGGCAGCAGCAAAAACTATGATTTGGGATAAGGCAGGTGGAGCAGGCAGAGTTCAGGGCGGAAATGGCCTGATTGCCTATTTGAGCAGTTTGGAGTTCAGCCTTTAAATGAGGAGGGACATGATCAGATTTGTATTCACCCACTTAGAAGCTCCAGTTTGATCCCTGGGTTGGGAAGATTCCCTTGGAGAAGGGAACGGCTACCACTTTGGAATTCTTGCCTGGAGAATTCCATTGACAGAGGAGCCTGGCGGACTACAGTCCATGGGGCCACAGAGAGTCAGACCTGGCTGAGCGACTAACGCTACTACTACTATTTATTTGACAAAGACGTATGGACTACCTACTACATGCCCAGGACTGTTTGACCCTAGGGATATAGGAGCGAGACAGACTCCTTCCTCACAGGAGCCAACACTCTTGTGGGAAAACAGAAAACTTGTAAACTATTAAGAAATAGTGTATCTTCAGCTAGTGTTGAAATGCTAGGTAGGAAAATTAATATGGGTAAGAGGCTAGAAATCATTCAGAGGGGGCAGTTTCAGAGCCAGATGAGGAACACGTTGGATACAATTACATTTACTGCAAGGAGCAAAAGAGCTGGTTCACAAATAGCCTGGTGTGTAGGAGTTTATTTGTATCTCACAACAGGAAGTTCAAGAGGTAAGCACTCCGGGGCTGGATGGGGACTCAGGGATGATGTCAAGAAAACCTGTTCCTCCATCTTCTTGTTCTATGCTATGAGCTTTATCTCTGATGTTTTAATTTTCCTTAATGAAGAGTCATGCATTACATATTTACTTCAAGTTCATAATTAAAGACACAATGCTTTGCTGATATATAAATTTCTCCATCCAGAAAAATTCAGAAAAGTCTGACGCTCACAAAAATGACTGATAGGAGTTTGGGGCAGTGGGAAATTGGAAAAAGGGCCAAAGCCACATCTGTATTGATACGGTAGATGATTAGATGGCACCTGTATGTATGCAAGGTATTCAGTTCCTATCCTGGGCAAATTCAGTGGAAGCAGGTCTTCAAAACCAGAAATGGCCATGAGTGTGTAAGTCCCGTCTCCCCACATCTCGCACAAAGAAACATTTTAGTGGAAGTGTCAGGCTTCCTAAATGTAATAGATTGGGAGATATGGGACAAGCTGACCGCCCGACTGACTCTTGGTTTAGAGAGGATCACTCTGGGGTGGTGGGGAAGAAGGATGTGAGGAGCAAAGTCTGGAAGCAATCATCCTGGGAGAGATGGGGAAGGCTGGCCTGGGCAGGTGACGGGAATGGAGATGCAGGAGCAGCTTTGAGAACTATGGGGTAGAAAGCTGACACTGTGGCAGTTCAGGGAGAGATGAAGGAAGGGCGACTGAGAGGAGGGGGCCCGGAGGCAGCTGCAGGAATTGGTGAGCTGTTCCCAAGCCCCAGCGTTCTTGCGCCCCCTTTGGATTGCTGCTTGTAAGAGGCGAATTCCAAGATGGCTTTCTGAATGCTAAGGAGTTCCTGGGGTCAACCTGTCCTTCTTTGATTGGTGGAGCCAGCCAGTCATGAGATTCAAATACTGACTGGGTACTGAGCATTTATTAGTGTCTTGGTAACCAATGACAAATCTGTTTAAAAAATACACACACACACACACACACACACACACACACAGGGTAGCCGATATTTAAGGAACTTGAGGGAATGCAGGCCAAGGAACCCAGCCCTCGGGCCCCAGTTACTGGACTCTTGACTTGGTTACTGTTTAGGGGAGATTTTGTTGAGAGCTGGTAAAAGTTGCTCTAAAAAACCTGGGGCTAGGAATTCCCTGCAGTCTGGTGATTAGGGCTCCTCACTCTTACTGCCAAGGGCCAGGTTCGATCCCTAATCAGGGAACTAAGATCCCACAAGTCATGTAGTACAGCCAAAAAAATAAAAATGAAACAAAAACCCAAAAGAAACAACACCCTTAGGGGCATGAATATCATCTCCTAAACAAGGAAGGGAGGGTATTGGTCTGAGAAAGCTTCCTTCCTCATAGATTAAGACTTTTATTTTTCTTTAATGTAACTAGTTAAACTGGTTTCAGGTAAACAGTCTACCCTGCCTAGGCCAGGCACTAAAAACAAAACAGAAGAAATTCCTTCCCTCAGAATTGTGGTAGTAGGAGACACCCAAAGCCCTAAATAAACAAGTTGTCTGTATATGGTATACTAGTGGTTTCCTTTTGTTTTCCTATGTTAAGCAGTGTTCTTGGAGCTAAATCTATCCTTCTTTGCATAATTCACTCATAAGTCAAGTTGGGTTTTTTCTTCTTCAATCATACAGTCAAAAAGAGATTTTGGTTCAGACGTGTGCCTGTCAACCAGCAACAGGAAAAGTTCTGGCTAGCTGTTGTCCCAAAGTTTCTCATTCTTGAATCTGGGAGAATTCAAAATGGAATGACTGAAGCCCCAGAGTGAACTGTCCAAGGATCAGTCAACTGACAAACAAGATCCAGGCTCCCCAGTTCACAGGCCGAAGTGGTAAATTCAGCATCATCTGATGGTGAGACTGCCTGTTCTACACTCCAGAGCAAGCTGCTGGCCCAGGGGCTGCTACACACACCCCCCCGTGGTAAAGACATTGTTAAGTATACAGCTCTTGCTAGGCGACAGAGAATTTCCACATTTGTCACCTCACTTCACACAGACTTACTAAATTTAGTAAATGAAGTTACAAATTACCCAGTTAAATCTGAATGCAATATTTGGAACACACTTACACTTAAAAAAAATCTGTCTATTTGAAGTTTGATTTTAATTGAGTGTCTTAGTGCATTAGCGCTGCTATAACAAAATACACCAGACTGGGTGGCTTAAAAAGTACACATTTATTCCTCATGGTTCTGGAGGCTAATAAGTCCAAGATCAAGGCACTAGCAGATTTGGAGTCTGGAGAGAGCCCTTCTCCGGAATTCACAGATGGCTGTCTTCCCCCTGGGTCCTTGTATGGTAGGAAGGATGAGGGAGCTCGGTGGGGTCGCTTGCATCAGCAGTCACGGCATTCAGGGAGCCTCTGATCTTGTGACCTGTGTACCTCCCAGAGGTCCCACCTCCTAATACCATCACGTAGGGCAGAGGATTTAGCAAATGAGTTTTGGTGAGATATAGGATTTAGTCTATAGCACTGGGTGCTCTGTATTTTGTCTGGCAACCCTAACCCCACAATCCTCAGAGGCAGGCAGTATCAGTGTCCCTGTCTAATCGCTGAGGCTCACAAAGAAAATTGCCTAAGGTCAATCAACCGAGGTGGTGGAGGAACCTGGCCCCTGGGTTCACCCCTGGGTGTCATCTTTAAGGCACCAAGGATGTGCTGGGGTGGAGTGTGGGTGTCTTGGGGCTAGAAGAGATGAACTATGTAAGCTAAGGCCATAGAGGGACTAATCAGCGTAAGTCGTGGATCCTGTGGTCTTCATATTAGAGGGCAGAGAAGAGAGCGTTTCCGCTCTTAGCTGTAACTGATTTTCGGTTTTAGTTTACTGTACCAAGACCTGGGCACCCTAGCCAACAAGGCTGGAAATGCAGGAAGCCATCTGGAGCTGTGTGCTGAGTCATAGGGCCCGGAGAAAAACAAGAACATCATGATGGCAGAGGAGGAGGTGGGGAGCAACCTCCCTGGAGATCACGAATGGCCACCAGAAATAGAAACTGCTCCCTCTGAAGCATCTGTTAGAAGGGCCAAGATCACCACGCAACTGGAATCCCCTTTCTATTAAACACCGACTGAATGCAGAGCTCTGTTCTGTGAGAATGTCAAAAAGTCAGGTGGTTAGTGAAAGTTCCTAGCTTTTTTTGAGGGGTGGGGTGGGGTATTGGTTCTTTTTTTTTTTTTCAAATCCAGACTCATCCTCTTCTCTTACTACCTGTGAGCCCTTGGGTGGTATACTCAAATTTTCTGACCCCATTTCATCTTCAGGAATAACAATCCTCATCTCACTAAGACAGTGTGAGGGTTTCAATGAAATCACATTTTTAAAAAGTGTCTTGCCTAGGTCTAGCACACAGTAGATGGTCCCAAAAGAGTAGATTTTGTTGTCAGAGAGACATAAAAATATCTTCCTTTGGGGTTGGTGCAGGGATTAAATCAGATAATGTGGGGAGGGGAAACACTGGATACAGGTCTCAGGGAGAAGTCAGCTAAAGGTGAAATTCCTTTTTCCTTGTTTTGCCCCTAAGTCCTGAGATGGCTGGTTCTGGTCCCCCTGGATGCTGTTTAGTAAGGCTAAATACAAACACAGTGAAGGCTTATATATGTTCATTCAATCCACAAATGTTTCCTTTAACATTGTGCATATCACTGGTTCTCTAGCCTCTGTGGAGGTAGAGACAAAATGAAGATGAATTCCTGTTTGTCCATTGATTTCAGCAATTGTTTCGTGGTCAGGCACTCTGTGAAGCACTTTATGTAGACTGGATTCTCAGAGCAACTCTTTCAGATAGGTACTATTATAATCCCACTTTACAGATGGGAAAACTGAGGCTCAGAAGGATTCAATACATTGTCCAAAGGCACAGAGCTAATAGGAAGCAGAGTCAAGGCTCAGTCCCAGGCCTGACTATCCCTCCCACGGACCAGTTCCCAGAGGGAGAAAAACACTCAGTTGGAGATTTCAACTTATCCAGGCACAAAGGTATCTACACAGCACAGTGAGATGAAATGTCAGAGGAGAGATTGGTCATCAGAGTGACTGACAGCGGTTCTGGGCTGCAAGGGGCTCCCTGGGGGGCTTCTGAGAAGGTGAGAGTGGGGAGTAGCCCTAGACCGTGGGGAAGCAGATGGAAGAGAGTATAGTGAAGGCGGGTGAGCAAAGGCACACAAGACTTGGTCAGGTGTGGGCAGGGTTCAGCGGCAGGCCAGTTGGCTGAGCCCAGGGCCTGTTTGAGACACAAAAGGAGGAATATCCAATTGGGACAGAATCTGGTTGGGGCAGGCTGTCATCAGTTTCCAGAATGATAAACTCGGGCCCAGCTGAAGCGACTTCTAGTCTTAAAGCATCACTGCTTAGAGGATCCCTACAAATCACATGCTGGCTGTCAGCGGTGCTCGAAGGTGTACCTGTCACTGGAAATGAAGGAGGTTTCTGTAGGCAGTAGACATCACCTGTCTTGCTGCGTGACCTCAACCTTAAGGAAGGAGATAGTGACATTTCCTTTGTATTCAGAGGATTCCACTAAGAAGGCCAAGTGCTAAGGGTCATCAAAGCAAACTCAGAGATGGTACAACTGTTCTTCAAGCCAGTCCGGCAATATATATCAAGAGGATAAACATGATCCCCGCTTTGATGCCACAATTTTACTGCTAGAAATTAATCCTAGGGAAATGGAGGGATGCAAAACTCTGTGTACAAGGATGGTTGCTATAGTGTCACTTGCAAATACAAGTACCAGAAATGTCCCCCCTCCAACCCCAAGAAAGAGAACAGATCTGTGGGTAGCAAAGGGGGAAGGGGAGTGGGGGAGGGGTGGATTGGGAGTTTGGGATTAAGAAATGCAAACTATTATATATAAGATGGATAAACAATAAGGTCCTACAGGGTACTAAATTCAATATTCTGTGATAAACCATAATGGAAAAGGACATGAAAAAGAATGTATATGATTATATAACTGAATCATTTGGCTGTACAGCAGAAATTAACACAACATTATAAATTGATTATACTTCAATAAAACAAATCAAATAAAAAAGAAATGTCCCAACTAGTCAATAACAGGGACTTAGCTGAAAATGCTGATATATCCATTCAATGGACTACCACACTACCATTCAAAGTCGCTGTTTAGTTGCTAAGTCGTGTCCGACTCTCTTGCAACCCTATGGACTGTAGCCTGCCAGGCTCCTCTGTCCATGTGGGATTTCCCAGGTGAAAATACTGGAGTGTGTTTCCATTTCCTTCTCCAGGGGATCTTCCTGACCCAGGGATCGAACCCAGGTCTTCTGTTTGGCAGGAGGATTCCTTACCACTGAGCCACCACCTGGGAAAAGTCATTGTGGTCACACCATATTAAGTGAAAACATCAAGTTGAAAACCATTAATATAGTATGATCTCAGCTTGAAAGTACATTAATAAAATCCATCCCCCCCACTTTTTTTTTAATTCCACAGACATTTACTGAGCACCTGTCAAGTAGCAGGAGCAGTCCTAGGCATGGAATACAGCGGTGACTATAACCCACGGGATGCCTGCCTCTGGGAGAGGGGTGAATGCAAGGCTGCGGATGGTGGTCAGCACGGTGGGAGGGCAGCAGGGGAGCGGCAAAGGCTTGGCCAGGAGAGCTGCTCCCCAGTTAAGGAGGAGGCCCCAGTACCCGAGGGGTCTGTGGGGAGGCACTTGGGGCCTCCTCACCTGCTGCTCGGCGCCCCCTGAGCCAGCCCATTTCTGCCCAACTTGCACAGGCCTCAGGGAGCGACCCAAGGCCATGACTTCAGCCCAAAGAAGACAGCGGTGGGAGGGGGACCCCCACGCACCCACCCCAGCAGACAGGTGGGCCTGACCTTTTAGGCCTTGGGACTTTGGTGTGCAGCTAAAGGCACTTGAAGCTGCCTCTGGGGTTTGGGGGTCCCCAGAGTTCCCGGTGATGGCACGCTGGGGGGCCTAGGCACCAGAACACAGTCTCCCCGGCAGGGGAGGGCCAGAGCCGCAGCCTGGACCACAGCAGCCTGGCTGTCAGGAGTGTCGGTACTCACCACATCGCAAGAAGCTGCGGTGCACACGGAGGGCTGGCGCCTGCAGACGCGGTCAACCGCGCTCTAGCTTCAGGCTCTTGTACAGGCAGCTCGTGAAGAGCACGCCAAACACCTGCACACAGGTGATGCCCAGGCCCATGGCCCTGCTCATCCTCAGGTGCTCCTGGATGAGGGTCTCCAGCTTGGTGATGCAGCCGCCCCCGACTCTGCAGATGTTGGAGCTGTGGTCCCACTGCCCACGGCCAGCAACCATGGTCTTGCAGCAGCTGTCGGGGACCACATGTCCACCTGCCTGGCCTGAGTGGATGCGCTCACTGTCCTGCCAGGCCTGCGAGCTGTTGCTGCCACAACAGTGGAGCTCCTGCTGCAACTTGTCCACAGCGCTGCTCACGCCCTCGTGGCCCGGCTGGTGGTTCCCCTTGGTCCTGGTGTCCTTCAGGTTCTCCTTGAGCTCTGCGTTCAGCCGCTGAGTAGACACAGACTCCTGCGATGATCTCCAGCAGAGCTAATAAGGGGAAGGGTGCGGTCCCCATGTAGCAGTTTCCTCTGTTCCGTGAAGGTGGCACAGCAGCCCAGAACCCCAGTCACAGTGACGACGGCGCCCACCACCACCAGGATGCAGGCTGTGGCCAGGCAGGTGCCCCCGGCCAGCGGCTGGTGCACTCACGCCGGAGGGCCAGCGTCCAGATGCCCACGGCCGAGACGGCCAGGCCAGCCAGCCAGAAGCAGCAGCTGCAAGTGAAGAGCAGGCACTCGAGGCAGACGGTGCCGCGTGCAGCTGTGGACTTCTCCCCGAACTCGCCCGCCCATCCCGGGGCTGGCAGGCGGGGAAGGCGCTGGCTGGTGGGGAGTGCTCCTCTGTAAGGCGGGAAGACAGAAATTCCCCGCCTGAGGAGGCTCCACGAGAAGGCCAGGGACAGACAGGTCACAGCCCCGCATCCGAGTCCGCGGGCGGTGGGCTGCGCGGGCCGCGGCTCTGAGCGCAGAGAATACGCAGCTGGCGCGGGGCCGGCCCGCGGCCAAGGACGCCGCGACGCGGGTCAGAGCAGAGCTCCGCGCATGGGCCGGACACCCACTCGGGCCCCCGGGGTCCACCCAAGGCGGCAGAGGCCAGGTGGGCTGTGGCCCCGGGGTGCCCACAGCTCCACTGCGGCCCACGCCCTCTCCATTCACTTTTTAAGTAGCTAAGGTGCTGTGTCCCAGACAATATTCTGAACACTTTGGTGATGGAGGGCAACGAGGTGAGTGTATTATTTGGGGGGCAGCCAGATGACATACATATAGAATATGTTCAGGAATAAGGTAATTCTGAGGGTAGTACAGTGCCATAAAGAAGATATAAGATGGGCTAGTTCAGAGGGAGGGACAGGTAGGGATGATCCGAGGAACTGACGGGTTGATTGCCTCCTGCGTATTGAAAAACATCTGGTCGTGAGGATCTGGGGAGGAGCATTTCCGGCAGAGTGCGGAAGGCTTTAAGGACAATGCAACTGGAGTATTAGAAAAGAAAATAAAGGAAGAGAAGTAGTGTGTGAGCAGGGAAAAAAGAGGTGGGGAGAGTCAGGCACAGGGAGAAAAGAGGTGGGGAGAGTCAGGCAGGATAACTAGTCAGAAAGCCAAGGTGAGGCGTTTACAGGGAGTTTGGATTTGATTCTAAGTGCAATGGGACACTGCTGGATTTCGTCAGGCAATGATTATATTCACATTTACATTTTTGTAGGAGATGGCACCCCACTCCAGTACTCTTGCCTGGAAAATCCCATGGACGGAGGAGCCTGGTGGGCTGCCGTCCATGGGGTCGCTAAGAGTCGGACACGACTTCACTTTCACTTTTCACTTTCATGCATTGGAGAAGGAAATGGCAACCCACTCCAGTGTTCTTGCCTGGAGAATCCCGGGGACGGGGGAGCCTGGGGGGCTGCCGTCTGTGGGGTCGCACAGAATCAGACATGACTGAAGCGACTTAGCAGCAGCAGCAGCAGCCAGAAGGAAATACATCAATGGGTTAATAGAGATCATCAAGGGGTAGAGGGGTAATGAACAATTTTTTCTTTGTTTCTGTGTGTTTTTCTATAATACCCAAACTTTGACAACTAGAGACAAACAATAATTTCTCTTTTAAAAACCATGCACCAGAGAGCAAAGCAAGCTAATGGCCACCACTTACGTGGAGCCATTTACAGGAAGAAAAGTCTTAGGCCCATCATCCCATTGCATTTTTGCAATAACCCCATGAGTTAAGTCAGACCATTTGGAAGGCGCAGAGACTCTAGCAGAAAATGTCAGAACTGGGACCAGAATAAAGTTTCTACAGCCTTTGCCCAGGTTGGCTGATTCCATCACACAGTGAGGTCTCTGGGGCCCTTAGGTCTGCCTTAGATGCATCCAGATACCCAGAGGCCCCAGGAAGAAGTCATGAGATTACTGAACCCTACCCCTGTCTGAGAGAGAGTAGGGAGGGAACAATGCCCCCAGTTGTACATGGCTAGTGCAAGAGCACGTGTGTGCAAGAAGAGGGGTCTTGCCCATAGGGTAGATGCTCCATAAACATTTGTTAATTAGTGAAATGACTTGCTTTCAGGAAAATGCTGCTTACTCTTGGGAGGTGGTTTAGCTGACTCTACAATTCATTAGCTGTGTGATCTCAGGCTAATTATTCTACCCTCCAAGCCCAGAGTCATCATCTCTAAGATGAAGATAAAGCCTGTACTCATTCACCTCTGTGAAATGTGATAGATAGGGGCAGGCTCTAGAACCAGACTGCCTGGGCTTGAATCTGCTTCTACCCTCTTCTGATTATGTCCTTGTGGAGACGCTGAGCCTCTCAAGACCTCAGTTTTCTCATCTGTAAAATGTGAGTAATAAAACTTGTCTCCTAACATTGGTGTTAGGATTAAATGAATGGATGGAGAACTTTGAAGAGGTCATAGCACATAGAATGTGCGCCTTGAATGTCAGGTAATATTAGCGTTAGCATTTTAGGGAGTTTGCATCAAGGGAGAAGCTTTTGGAAGCACAGAACTTAACACAGGGTGCCAATAAGGCTGCTACTGCCTTTCTACCGCCATGCCTGCCATGATCACTGTTTCAGTGATTTTTCATAGGAATCATATAAATTCACCAGCCACCTTTTTGTTTAGAGGGGAGACCCCTTACCCACCAGGAGGTCCTTTGCCAAGTTAAACAGTAGATCTACTCTCTCGCATCTCAGGAGGTTTATCTGTTCAAGGTCTTGGGAAGAATCCTGACATTTTCCAGGGTCTCTGTCTCTAATTCAGTTAAGGAGCCACTTTTTACATTTCAGGCTTGACATCTGCTGAATGACATGAATGGAGCCTGCTTAGGTGAGCAGCCTGGGATCATGTGACCTCTGACCTTTACCCCTGTTTTCAAGCTTCAGTTGTTTGAAGACCACCAATAATTGTGCAACAGCTGTATACCCCTGGTCTACTGGGTCTCCTCTTCCCTCATTATTTTTCTTGAATTTGTCTCACATTTAAAGCTCAAAATATGTTGATTCTAAAGGGAAGCATACTCATTACTATAAATGGAAAGCCACAAATAGAAGCTACTCATAAAAAGAAATATTATGCAAATGAAGCAGGATTGCTGAATTCTAGAGGAATAGGGTCGCCCACTGAAGGCTCGAGGCTCATGAAGCCTTTTAGATGTTCATTTAAATGGGAGATCTGGAGAGGTGTGACAGACGTTAGTGCCCCAGTGAGTGTCTTCTTTGTGGAATAAGGATTGAGAAAGACTTCAGAGGGAAAAACTCTCTAACCACCTGATTCTATCTTTTTATTCCTGTGTCTGTTCACCTCCTAGAACTTCCTCCTGCCTGCTAGGGGCTCCCTTCTATGCTATTCAGTTCTCAATTCAGAAAGGTAAGGAGTGAACAGCCCATTCTCTGCTTCTTGCTTGTTAGGTCTTTTTAGGAAGATCCTTAGTCCTCTCTGAAATGCCACTGCTATGCTTTTGCTTAGTTGTATCTGATTCTTTGTGATTCCATGGACTGGAGCCTGCCAGGCTCCCCTGTTCATGGAATTTTTTAGGCACGAATACTGGAATGGGTTGCCATTTTCTACTCCAGGGGATGTTTTTGACCCAGGGATCAAACCCGCATCTCCTGAGTCTCCTGCATTAGCAGGCAGATTCTTTACCATTGCACCACCTGGGAAGCCCCTCTCTGAATTGAGGGAGCTGGATTAGAAACATATTCTTCTCTGATGATTTTCAGGCTCCCAAAGTGTGCTTGGCTGCCCATCCATGTTTTTCACCTGCGGACAGAGCAGGAGTGAAACCCACCCCCAGGATGGTCTTGTGGAATAGTTCAGGTCCCATGAGAAGCAAAGAAGTGGGATTCACCACATAGCCACGAATGAATGTGTGTTTCCAGAGGGGTGCATTTTCTGCGCGTTGAACTGAGCAGATGGCTGTGTTTGAATGAAAAAGGAAATACACCCTAGGAAGAAGTGACAAAACGACTTCGGGTTTCATCCCCTCATTCAGCAGCCCCTGCAAAAGTTTCCTTCTTTAGAGATCCTGGTAAATGCTGCTGAGGCATCGCTCCGAAATGATTCCTCTTTCCAGGTCTCTTCCCTGCTTCTAAATTGCTTGGAATCTGCCGCACCTGTGTGTATTCAGATTCTGTAGCCTGACGTGTGAGCCCCTCCTCTGCTGCTGCTGCTGCTAAGTCACTTCAGTCGTGTCCAACTCTGTGTGACCCCACAGACGGCAGTCCACCAGCTCCCCCGTCCCTGGGATTCTCCAGGCAAGAACGCTGCAGTGGGTTGCCATTTCCTTCTCCAATGCATGAAAGTGAACAGTGAAAGTGAAGTTGCTCAGTTGTATCCGACTCAGCCTACCAGACTCCTCTGTCCATGGGATTTTCCAGGCAAGAGTACTGGAGTGGGCTGCCATTGCCTTCTCCGGAGCCCCTCCTCAGTCTGGTTCTAATCTGCACTTGCAGTTCTGGCTGCTGGAATGCCCCTTCCTTGAATCTCCTGCTTCGGGCAACCTGGTTCCCTGGCACAGAGTAGGTGTGAAAAAACATAATTGAAGAAAAGAATCTGTCTTATGCTGGGATGCCTCTACAGTCCCTTTCAACATGTAGTTCTTGAGTGTCAGAGACGAATGGTGATTGAAAAGTTCCTGTATGCCTGCCGTGGTGGGGTGACCACTGTCTCAATTTGCTGAGGATTTTCCTGATTCTGGCACTGGCAGACCAAGAACCAGGAAACCCATGTGACAAAGGCAATCAGGATGGTCGGTCACCCTGTGTGTTAAGACTGCACGTGCTCTCTCTCCGTGGGAACTCCGGCACAGTGGAGGAGGAGATGGTAAACAAATTATCCCACAAAGAAATAGGTCATTACAAGCTGTGGTGAGTGCAAAAAGAAGCAGCCCCAGGACTTCCCTGGTGGCTCAGTGGTAAAGAACCCACCTGCTAGTGTAAGGGACATGGGTTCGATACCTGGTCTAGCAAGATCCCACATGCTGCAGGGCAACCTAGCCCACAATCCACAGCTACTGAGCCTGGGTGCCCTAGAGAAGTCCCTGCAGTGAGAAGTCCACACACAGCAATGAAGAGGGGCTCCCCGCTGGCTACAACTAGAGAAAGCCCATGCACAGCAATGAAGACCCAGCACAGCCAGAACTAAAGAAGAAGGCAGCTGTGAGCTGAGTGATGTGGGTTCGAAAAGGAAAACACAGGGTCCCAGCCCTGAAGAAGTTTCTGGTTGTAGCTAGGAGAGAGGAGGATACACAGCTTGCTTAATGTCAAGTACCGAGTGTAATGGATCAGAAATACACGCTCCCTTTTCCCTCTTCACAATGCACCATTTCTATTTTAATTGCGGTGTCAAGCATCAGAAACTCACTGGTAAATTAAATAGATATACGTCAATCGAAAGGGCATTACCAGGAAAAGCTGAAAAACTAGGAGGCCTTGGAAGAGAGAGAAATGATGGTCTCTTAGGGAGCTGAGAGAGTAAAAAAAATATGCCAGAACAAAAGAACATGCCTTGTTCCATTTCCATTAGAAAAACTGACTCAAGCCATCCTTTGCCCGTGGGTTTCTCTGCCCAATATTCTAACTCTAGTAAGAAAGAATTTGATAGCCAAGCCTGGGTCTCATGCCAACCCCTTGGCTAGGCTAGGGTGGCTACCATGATTAGAAATCCACCAAAATAGTTTGTGATGGGGCCCTGGGTAGCAGGGTGGTTGCTAATGGCAATGGAATAGCCAGGATGCTGGAAAGGTGAGGGCCTCAGTCACCTGTATCTCTCTTCATGAGGCGGTCCAGACACCGCCTGCCCGAGGCCTTCCTGTACTGTGCTCACTGCCTTCCAAGGAGCTCTGCTGGCCTTGTGTCCAGAATATCCTGTTCTATTCTGTGACCATGGACAGCCCCATGCTGACGTCTGCCTTCAGCTGATGGCACCTTGGCCATGCCCCCCTTAGAGTGTGCACTGGGTCCTTGGGCACGGCCTGCACATTTCCTGGCACAGAGGCATGCTACTGAGGACTTTCAAGAGAGTTCTAAAAGAGCCCATTGCCCTGATGATCCCACCCGCCTTCCCCCCGGGCCACTGCCCTCGAGCCAAACCAGTCTTCTTTCTGCTTCTCACGCACTCAGCCTGCTTTGCTATCCCTTCTGCCCATTTGTCTGCTTTGCTGACCTCATAGCTCAGCAGTTCTGCATCGGGGAGATTTTGTCCTCCAGGAACATCTGGGGACATCTGGGGACAGTGTCAGCTGTCACACTAGAGAGCAGGCTGCCACCAGCATCTTACAGGTCGAGGCCAGTGATGCTACTAAATGCCTCATAAAGCACAGGACAGACCCCTGACAGATCCTCCAATAGAGAGCTATCAGGCCACACACACCCCTCGGGCAGAGGTGGAGGAGTCCAGGGGTGAGGCTGAATGCCATGTCTCTGCTCAGAAGTTCTCCTCAGGAGGCTTTCTCTCCCCATCTGCCCGTGTCTCTCTATCTCGCCCCCTTTTGTATTTTCCTAAAATGACTGTGTCTGTGTATTCAGTTGCTTATTTGGGGCCTGTCTCCTGTACAGAAGGGGCAGCCCTAGGAGAGTGGGCCCCCGTGGGCCTTCTTTCCAGCCTGGAAAGCAGCACCCGGCACCCTGTGGGCTGCTCCACAAAAATGTGATGAGTGAATGTTTCATAGAGGAGAGTGGCTCCACCTCCTCAAAGAGCAGAGGTCAGAACACTGGGCTGTGAAGCCCCGCCCTTCTCAGACTGGCCATCTTGGGATTCATTTGCATTTGTTTATTTCCCCAGCCAGTTCACATTTAGCCTTTGGCAAGTTTCTGAAGCCTCCTGTGACTCAGTTTCTGCATCTGTCAAGTGGGGCTATGTTTATTAGCTCCTTCCTTGCAGAGCCGTGGTGGAGATGAAATAAATTAACCCACAAGACACTTAAGAACATGCCTGACTCAGAAGCGCCTTAGTAAATGCCATGTCTCATCATCATCATCACAACGGCTTGGCCAGAGTAGGCGGTGAAGATGACAGAACCGGCTCTGGGGCCCTCCCAGAAGATTAGGGGATTAATGCAGCTTGCAAAGCCAAAGCTGTCCCCACTTGGTTTTGCCAGCTCCTTCTCTGTCCATGAAATAAACCAGATGAAGCCTTTATCCATCTCTTGTTTTGAGAAGGAGGCTATCAGGAACTGTGGATTTAATGTGGCAGATGGTGCTGTCCTTGAATTATGAAACCAAAGGAGGAAATTAAAGTGCTCCCTTGCAACAGATATGGGCCAGAAGGGGTAGAGGGCAGGGCCCGGGCCACAAAGGAGAGTGAAGGAGGTGTTTTATCAGCTGGACAATGGCTATTCCTGAGAGTAGCTGGAGTCCTAGAATAATAGAATTTTATAGCCTAAAATCATTTGAGACTACTTTCTTCATTTTATATAAGCAAATGAGGCCCAGAGAGGGAAAGTGACCTCGAGGTCACATAGCCAGTTAGTGACAGAGCAACCCATACCTCTTGTTTTGTTGATCAGGGTTATGTTTTCTGTCCCAGGCCAAGACCAGGGGCAGCCTCTGTCCCAGGGCGTCCAGACTTCGAGCATCTCTGCTCTGCAGAGCCTGGGGCACATGTACGCCATGTCTCTCCCCAGCACATCAGGGGAGTATGAGCCAGAGCTCTGGAACCCTGTCTGGGTCTTAGAACCTCAGTTTGCTTATCTGTAAAATGGAAATAATAATAGGCTGTATCTCACAGGGTCACTGTGAGAATTTAGTGAGTTACTATCATATCAAGCATTTAGCCATGGGCTTGGCACATAAAATGCTCTGTCAAATGTTGGTTGTTATTATGGCTCCAGAACTGACTAGGGTCTGAAGGTCCCTAGGCTGCAGGCCCCTCAGAGGCAGTGCCCATCTACAGGATATCTTTTGTCCTCTATGCTGTGCCAGGCAATTATCACCTGCCAGGAGCTCAGTAAATGGTAGTGGCTGACAGCTGGCCCCCTTAGAGACCCCCATTTCTCAATAGGAACAACAGAGCACCAGGAAATGCTGCCAGCAATGCATGTGACTTTGGTCACTAGTTTAGACTTTAATCCTAAACAGATAAAGCAACCCTCTTGTCCAGTGGTGAACCAGCCTCATGATGAGGGCTGTGTTTGTTTCCCATCCTTCCTCGGCAGGCAGTGTGGAATCTTTCCCCAACTTGCTGTGGGCTATTTGCATTTAAATTGGTTTTCTCTCATTATAGAAATCTCTTAGGTCAGCTGCAGTTTCCATTTTCCCCAGCATCAGTCTGGAAGCTCCATTTCTTGCTCAAGGGTCCCTCATGCCTTCCTCCTTCTCGCCAACAGTGAGATGTGCTCACCTATTCTCACTGTGGACACCAGATAGCCTGAGAAATTTGCCTGAATCCCAGGCAGGCTTGGCATGTTTCCCCCATGAGAAGGTGGAGGCTGGGGAGGGGCTGGAGGATTCTGGACCCTGCTATTGCAGTAAGGAGACCCTGGGGGCTTCGTCTTCTGCACCTAGGCCTTATTTTCTCATTTGCTTAAAAAACACACACACACACACACACATTGATCAAGTAAGTATGATGCTAGGTGCTTGGAATGCAGAGATAAATAAGACACATCTACCATCTCCCAGGAAAGGAGAGAGAAAAGAATACCAAAAAATTTAATATAGTCAAATAATTGCTTTAATATGGATCAAAATAGATTCAGCCAGAGCACAGGCTTTCAGATAAGGCTCATCATAAACCACGGTCATACACACGCACACACACGCTAGCTAACATGTTTATAGCATCCATGTGTGGCCGGGGATCTTTCTAAGCAGATAATACATTAGATCTCTATTACATCTACATCTGTATTATATCTATATTGAGCTTCCCAGGTGGCACTAGTGGTAAAGAAGCTGCCTGCTGACAGGAGACACAAGAGACGCGGATTTGATCTCTGGGTCGGGAAGATCTCCTGGAGACGGGAATGGCAACCCACTCTAGTATTCTTGGCTGGAAAGTCCCATGGACAGAGGAGCCTGGTGGGCTGTAGTCCCTAAGATCGAAAAGAGTCAGACAAAACTGAAGTGACTTAGCACCATATATATATATATGTATATATAATATGTATCTGGATGTGTGTACATGTTCAGTTGCTAAGTCATGTCCAACTCTGACACCACACGGAATGTAGCCCGCCAGGCTCCCCTGTCCATGGGACTTTCCAGCCAAGAATACTGGAGTGGGTTGCCATTTCCTCCTTCAGGGGATCCTCCCAACCCAGGGATTTAATCCACATCTCCTGCATTGCAGGTAGATTCTTTACTACTGTGCCACCAGGGAAACCCATAAGGCATTTCCTTTGCTTTATTGCGCTTCACAGATATTATGTTTTTCGTAAATTGAAAGTTTGTGGCAACTCTGTGTCGAGCAAGTTTGGGTGCCATTTTTCCAATAGTATTGTTTTTTAATTAAGGTATGTACATTGTTTTCTTAGAAATAATGCTATTGCATACTTAATAGACTATAGTGTAAACATAATTTATATGCACCAGGACACCAAAAAAGTTGTGTGACTTGATTTGTTACAATATTTGCTTTATTGCATTGATCTGGAACCAAATGTGCTATATCTCCAAGGTATGGTTGTGCAAATATACAAATATATTTATACATAATATATAAATATATATTAAGTAATATACTGATTTCATGTTCATGGTAGGCCATTAAGGAAGTGCTATCATTCTCATTGTTCTCCAAATGAGGGAATTGAGACACAGAAAGATGAAGTCACTTGCCCAAGTGAAAGTGAAGTTGCTCAGTTGTGTCCGACTCTTTGCGACCCCGTGGACTATAGCCCACCAGGCTCCTCCGTCCATGGGATTCTCCAGGCAAGAATCCTGGAGTGGGTTGCCATTTCCTTCTCCAGAGGATCTTCCCGACCCAGGGATCGAACCCAGGTCTCCCACATTGCAGGCAGACGCTTTAACCTCTGAGCCACCAGGGAAGCCCTTAGGCCATTGCTAATCAATCGTAGCGCTAGATTTGAGCGCAGGCACTCCAGCTCCAAGGCTTGTGCTGTTCATCCTGTGTTATACCCACAGCTGACAAAGAGTGATGCACTTACGCGTTTTCCACCCTAGCTCATCTTTCAGGAAGCATCCTCAAGCTCCACTGCTTTGCTAACCTGACCCACTGATGGGCTATGGACCATGGTTGAATCGAAATGCAGAAGGAGGTTCCAAGTCTGCTTGGGAGAACTGGGGAGCGTGAAACAGGGAGGAGATGCTTGCAGTGGATTTGAAGGATGACTAGGAATTTTCTGGATGGGCAAGAGGAAGAGCAGAGTATTTCACTAAGGACAAGACTGTGCTGATCCCCACAATATTAGCAAGTGTGGAAGTCTAGGTCTCGTGGCCAGTGGCGGGGGGCTCAAATTGCATGACAGGGCTCAGATGTGATGTGGACTGAGCAGGTTGTGAGCCATGGGACAGGGAGACTAGCCAAGACCAAAGCACGAAGGGCCTTGAATGCCATGTTCATCACAGGCTCTGTCCTGGGGGCCAGGGAAGCCATGAAGTGGTCAAGTTGGTTACAAGGATCACTCTAGCTCTGGTGTGGAGGACTGCCTGGACAGGGACACCAGGAGACACTATAATCAACAGACGGAACCAAGAGGTGTAAGAGCTACAGTTGATTCAGTGTAATCAACAGTGTTAGGTGGGGGGTTTTCCAGCCAAGAGGCACTCCTGCTGCCCAGCGACGAGTGGTGGCGCTGCACCTACCCACAGAAGATATCCTTATCTAATTCACCCAGACACCTTATGGGCTGGTGGTGGCCCTTGTGTGTGATAGTCAAGACGGGTGGGGAAAGGGCTGAACGAAGGCTGTGGCACTTGAGGAAGAGATGGGGACCAAATGTACGAGACAGTGTGGGGAGATGGGGGACCAAATGTATGAGACAGTGTGCAGCAAAATAATCTGGTCTTGGTGATCAGCCTGATGCCAGGGCTTGAGGGAGAGCGAGAGATGGGATGGTGCCCATCCCATCTGGTTCTGGTTGAGCTCAACCAGCTTTAATCCTACTTCAATCTAACATCAGGGGGTCGGCAAACTTTTCTGTAAAGGACCAGACAGAAACTTTTGTAGATTGTGCAAGCCCTGTGGTCTCGGTTACAACTACTGAACTCTGCCATTATGGCGCAAAACACTCCTAGGCATTGTGTAAGGGAATGGTCGTGACTGTGTTTCAGTAAAGCTTTATTTACAGAAACAGACTGTGGGACGGATTTGGCCTGAGGACTGTTGTTTGCTGACCACTGCTTTATGCCATCAGGTGACCAACCACCAAGACGACCAGCTCACATACCAGGCACCCACTGAGGAAGAGAAAGGCTCACACCGTATCAGGTACAGATAGATCTCATATCTCCTCTTGAATGAGGTCTTCCTGTTCACAAAAACTCACCTGCGTTAAGGAGTAACTCCAGCGTCTAATTCCTGGAGCTCAGCTCTGGCAGAAGGGACGCTGCTGTCCCACTGCAGCTGCGCGGCCTCTGTTGCACTCCCAGTGGAGGCCTGGGCTGGCGCTTCCGTCAGTTACCGACGCGGTGCAACAGCAACACTAGCTCTCCTCCATTGAGCACTCTCTACACCAGACGCTGGGTCAAGGGCTTTACTTGGATGAGCTCCTTTAATGTTGGCCAAACCTCAGTGAGGCAGATAATGTACTATTATGTATCCCCTTTTTACAGATGAGGAAACTGAGGTACAAAAAGGTTCAGTATCTCTGAGGCTGGAAACCAAGTAGTCCAACTCCAGAGCCTAGGTCCTCAACCACTCTCCAAAGCTGACGTCACAGGTCTACATGGATGACCTCGGTCCTTATGACAAACCCCCACGCTAGCCCTAGTACACTGGAGAAAGCTGGCCAAGAGCTTGGGAAACTTTTGTCCTCTGGCCTGCGTGGCACTCTTATTAAAGACCAGCAGTCCAGCAGACATAAACCTGCTTCTAAACCAAACCAAATTGACAAGGTAAGTCTCTCCAAGATCTCTGTTTTGGAGCAAAATGGTTGTCAGAAGCGAGTCTGGATGAACAGATTGATATCTGAAGGCATTGCATCTAAGGGGGCAGGGACAGAAAATCAGAGAAAACAGCTGATCTCCATGGGTTCACTCTGCAAACATCCACTGAGGGCCTTGTCGTCCCCTGTCCCTGCCTTTCTGGAGGGCACTGGCTGGCAGAGAGCCAGACGCAGAGCAGACCATTGAAATGCCCTGGGCATCACACATGGTGTGGTGAATCCAGGGTAGGCTGGGGACACGGGGTAGGGACATCTGTCTTAGCCTGAACAGAGGCACCTGGAGCCCAGCCCAGAAAATCTGGGGGTAGGGTGCTGGTGAGGGCTATTCCCAAGGAGGGAACAGCATGTTCCAAAGCAACGGGTGGGAGATGAAGTCTTGCTGGAGTGAGAGAATCCTGTAGAAGGGATGTGGCTGGAGATGTGGGGAAGTTGGCCCCCAGCAGTTGGTCTGGACCACTCTGGGATGGAGGTCACCTCATTCTCAGCTCCTTTTTACAATTAGAACAGCCTCTGAGTTCTAGAAGAAACACAAATTGCTGGTCAGAAATGGCGATGCCAAGAACACTCTGCTGACACTGTGTCTTGAAGTCGTAAAAACAAATAATAGTAAATCACTTATATCACATCGTCGGTTTCCCCCTCACTCCCAGAGGCTGTGTCTTGCTTACATTCACAGACAGTTTGAAAGTGGGCAGATATTCATATTCCCAGCACCCTTGTTGTATCAGCCAAAATAGTAACAGCTCTCATTTGGGGGCCCCTCACAGTGGCTAGCAGTGAGCTAAGTGCCTTTATAAATAATATCCTGTTTAACAGAGAAGCAATCTGAAGCTCAGAGAGGCATCACAACTTGCTGAAGTTCATGTGTTAGGAAAAGAATAGAGCCAGGATCCAAACATACACCTTCCTGACCTCTGAGCCTGGAGACTTCCTGCTCAGCCTCTTAGCCTTGATAGCAGAGAATTTAAGGACTTTGTGGATTTCTGAGAACATTTTCATCTTTTATTATATTGGCTCCTCCAGAGAACTTCTGAACTTAGCATGTAAAAAATCCTGGGCTCAGCGAGGTACAGTGTGCTCCCCGAGGTCACACAGCTTTTAAATAAGGGGCCAACCAGAGACTGGAACATTACCATTCCAAAGCCAAAGCTCTGTCTTCTTTATCACGGCTTCCAAGTCTACAGCAAAGAAGACGGACAGCTAACGTTACACCCTTGGATGATTCTTATTTTAAACTACCCCTCCGCCTAAACTCATGTTCTCTTAATGTCGACATTGGCTGGGACGTATTCATCAAGCAATCAAAAGACAAATACCTAGGAGAGCAGAACGTGCAGACCGCAGCCAAAATGACCTCACAAGGAGCAGGTTGTGCCAAGCAAATCTAATTTCCTCTGACAGAACGGCAGGCTGGGAGATAAGGCTAAAGGCACCGACGCTGTCGTTTCCCTGGTTCTGAAGGACAAGTTCGATTAGCTCCACAGAAACACCTGCGGAGGGGGAGGGGGGCAGCTCATCCCACACACACCCACAGAACCATTCGCACACAGACAGTGACAGACATGTCTCCAAAGACACGCGTGCCAATCGAGAGATGCACACAAATGCATATGCACAGACACACGTCTATCCACACACCCCCAACTCAGGCACACACTGTCACGCACACACACACACACACGCTTAAATACAGACACAGTCAGAGACACACAGTCACACAGAGACATACGCAAATACACATATACCTACACACAAGCATGCCTGCCTCCCATCCTCACGCACACACAAGAGGTACGTGCACACATTCACACACACACACAGAAACAGAGACACACGTGTATGGTCACAGACACACACACACAAACCAAGACACATCCAGTACCTCTCGCGGCCAGGAGGAGCCTACTCTTCTCAAAGCCCTCTTCCTCTTCCGTAGCCTGCAAATTACATCCGCCCAAACCGGAGCCTCTGAAAGCTGTATGCCTCTGGTGTCCATGCGTGTTCTCGACTCTGCCTTGGCCTGGTGTCTTCACCCAGAAACTTGAAACATACCCCAGCAGCTGTGTGTGGTTGAGAAAGATCCCACAGTTTGGAGTCAGGCTGGTCTGTGTGCTATGATAGTTGAGGCTCTGCCAGTCACTAGGTGTGGAGATCTAGACAAGTCTCTTCACCTTTCCGAGCTTCAGTTTTCTCATCTGCAAAAGGGGCTGATAATCCCGGGCATGAGTCCACTGGACGGGAGCCCCTTGAAGTTCTAGTATTCAGCAAGGACCTCTCCATGGCAGGTATTTTTGTTATTTGAATGTCTGTCTCCCTCCCCAACCTGGAGCCACCTTGTAGGTAGGAGTCTTGTCTGTTTCCACCCAAGTCTGTTTTCAGGGCTCAGCAGTGTCTGCCAGGCACGTGGTAAATGAAAGTGAAAGTGTTAGCTACTCAGTTGTGTTCGACTCTGTGACCCCATGGACTGTAGCCCGCCAGGCTCGCCTGTCCATGGGATTCTCCAGGCAAGAATACTGGAGTGGGTAGCCATTCCCTTCTCCAGAGGGTCTTCCCAACCCAGGGATTGAACCCAGGTCTCCCGCACTGCAGGCAGATTCTTTACTGCTGAGCCGCCAGGGAAGCCCTGGCACATGGTAGCTGTTCAGCAAATGCTTATGAAATAAACAAGCCTGTATCCTTAGCTCCTAGCACAGACTGGGCACAGAGGATATGATCAACTGCGGTTACAGAGTGCTGAAAACAATGACAGGTGAAACTATAATTGCAACCATGGGCCAAGCTCTACCTGTGTGTCAGGCGTGTCTGTTACAGCATTCTGTGCTGTCCATGACGGGCATTCATTTTGTAGATGAGGAAACTGAGATCCAAAGAAGCAGTTTACCAAGGTTATCTGGTTTCCTGAGGGTGGCAGCTCAAAACTGGGAATCTGATTACTGAACCTAACTCTAGATTCCACGAGTAAATATCTTCCCTTGATGACACAACTCAACTGATGATGTCTACAGCCAGCTCTGTCTTAGTTACACTGTGGACTAACTCTTCAGAGTGAATTGTCATATTCAATCCCTGGACATCTCAGTATATAGCATCTGTCTGGAATATCTTCCATATGGCCATGGTTACACTTTTTTAAATATTACAATCCCAAACTCCTGATGTCTGTATTTTTCCTTGGTCCCTCTCAGCTAACATCCATCCATTGATCTATCTTTCTATGACCTGACCATTTTCCATTTAAGGTCCATTCTGTCCTCAGATGTTTTTCCTCTGTGTTCCTGTAAACTACACAACCCCCGCCTGGATCTGTCAAATCTGTTTTCCTCTCTCTTGCATCGCTACAATCCAAGAGTTTCAAACTCAACCCACCTGTGGGCCAATTAAGCTACTTTGCATGACAACCGCATTTGGCAGTAACTGATGGCGCACAGTTAAGCATTTTGCAAATCCTGAAAAGTTGCTACATTTGTACCAGCCTTGCTTCTGCATACCTTAGAAAACAGACTCAAATCCCCACCACAACTCCCTCCCCCAACAATTTCTCTAAAAGAAAAAAAAAAAGAATTTTATGAAAGATTTCTGCCTCTTTTCAGGGCCATGCAAAATGGTAATAGCCACAGGGTATGGAGGCCATAATTACCGTTCCACACAAAGGAAAATACAAATGTCTAAAGACAGTGGCCACCTTGCATGCAGGGGGCCAGGACAGGCTGCAGTGACCCATCAGGCACCCCAGGCAGCCCCTCTCCCCCTGCAAGCAGGCTGCATACTCACTCGCAGCTTTGCCAGGCGAATGAGTGGAACAGAGGCATCTGACCGCGGGGGAGATTCTCTTTCTGGTAGCTTGAACCCTAACATGACACAGGTGGTTTTTAAGACTTTTTTTAGTGAAATCATCCTGGGGGAGGGGGCAGTGAAAATATTAGTCATTCAGTCATGTCTGAGTCTTTGCAACCCCATGGACTGTAGCCTGCCAAGCTCTTCTGACCATGAAATTCTCCAGGCAAGAATACTAGAGTGTGTTGCCATTCCCTTCTCAAGGGGATCTTCCCAACCTGGGGATCAAACTCAGGTCTCCTGCACTGCAGGGATCTTTCTCAACTGCACACAGCTGCAGGGGTATGTTTCATTTTCCTTTCATATTCTCTACCATCTGAGGCACCAGGGAAGACCAAAGTCATTCTCCTACTTCCCAATCATGACTCTGTTCACTGGAACAGTCTCTGTGAACAGATTTTTTTAAAAAATAATATATACATAAATATGGTACATATATTAGCCAAGCAACTTGTATTTTCCCTACCCTTGCCACCTCAAATCCCTCCCCCAACTCTCACCCTCAGCATCTGCATGAAATTCTACCATGATCAGTTCATTTTATGGGACTGAACTTGGTTCTGGTGTGGGTGTCGGAGGATGGATTGTTTGATAGAACAGCAACTTCTCAGTGTACAGAGCAGGTGGGTGGGAGGGAAGGCATGCTGACATAGCAAAGAAAAGAGCCCCTGTGAGCCAGGAAGAACACCAGGCACTTCACAAAAGTCATCTCCTCAAACACTCACAGTCTCCAGTCCCCAACTCTCTTCATTTTAGAGATGCTAAAAGAGACATTCAGAGAGAGGACGTGACCTACTCCTACCAAGCACTTGCAGAAAGGCTGCAGGTTTGTTTGGCTTCAAAGGCTAAACTCTCTCCTCATATCCCCATCACCTCCCAAATGTTTTACAGTCCTACTAAAATGCTGCTGAACACACCACACTTTGTCTACCCAGGGATGACAAATGTCCGCTCAAGTGCCAATGTCAATACACTGGCGGAACCAGGAAAATGTCATATTTCCCGGGAAAATTGGTCTATTTCACTGAAACGGTGGAGCTGAGGATACAGCATGCATGTGAGACCAGGAGAAATGGGTACGAAGATCTGAAGTACAGAGGATGGTGGAGAAGCAAGCAGGCAGGGGTCCCTGCAGGGATGCCCGAGCCCCAGAAAGCAGCCCCAGAGTGCTCTTCTTTGGTGAAGCCTAGTTTTTTTTTTATTTATTTGGGCCACAGTGCATTTTACAGTCAGCTGCTGCTGAAACATCCTAGTTGACCATGGTCCCTAGCAACTACAAGAAACTATTGGAGTTCTGAGGCTGCCTCTCTGATATACATTGTTTTGCATTTTATTTTATTGAAGTATAGCTGATTTTCAATGTTGCATTTCTACTGTATGGCAAAGTGATTCACTTACACATATATATATTTCTTTTCATATTCTTTTCTATGATTATAAACTCTAACATTTTTATCTTTGGTTCTCTTTTCTATGATGGTACCTTAATAGAGTAAGAGCTCTAACAGTTGGAATAAATCAATAATGAGTTAATTTAGTCATTTTCTAAGGGACGGGCTTTAACTAAAACAAGACACCTTCCATGTGACCCTAGGAAGAGGCGCAGGTGAAGACAGACTGACACAAGCTTCTCCGCTCTAGAGATTTCTGCTGGGAAGCATCCTTACTAACAGAATCCTAACTCCAAACTGGACTTCAGACCCAACTCACTCTCACCCCCTCTCCAGACTCTTTCTCTTGGGGTCCCCGTCTTGCCAGCTCAGTAAAAGACGCCATCGGAGGTTGCGGAGTCATGCTGAGCTCTTGGCTCTCTACGTCCCCACCTCCCTCATTTACCAAGTCTGGGCGGCCCTGCCCTCCAGGCTCCAGGGGATCGGTCCTCTGCTCACCAAGTATCTCTGCACTGCAGCCCTCTCTTTCCTTGTCAAGGTGGCTGCGCCAAGCCCCTCCCTGCTCCTCTGACTCCAGCCCATCCTCCCCCTGGCTCAGAGAGAACACTCTAATCACAAAGCTGGCCACCTCGCCCGCCACATGCTTAAAAGTCCTCCCATGGATCTCCATTTTCTGAAGAAAAAATCCAAACGTCTAGACCTGACATCCAAGACCTTTTGTTACCAGATCCCTGCTCGCTTCTCCAGCCTTATCTATAGCTGCTCCCCAAGGCACAGCCTGCACTCTCCTCTGTCCAAACAGGCGGCGGCCACTCAGAGGCCCATCTCCATGCCCCCTCTTTAACCAGGCTCTTCCCTGCTGCATGGCCCCTTCCGGCTTATCCGACTCCTCTCATTCTTCAGCTGAACTCTGGCCTTGAAGGCCCAACCCTCCTGTCTGGATGGCCCAGATGGGATGCCTCCTCTGGGCCTCCATGCCCTCCGGAGTCACTTATTGCCTGGTGTCAGGAGTCTGCTTTGGGGTTTTTAAGAGGAGCTTCTCAGGAGGTTGGACAGAACTTGCAGCTTAGTTAAAAACATTTGGAGGAAGATATGCACAGAGCAAGGTTCTCCACTCTTCCCTGCTGGTCAGAAAAATGTCCCCTGGGCCGTGCAGAAAAGGACTGGGAGGGCGAGAATGAGAAAGTCGCCGCCCTGCCTAAAGAGGCCTGTGTGCTCTGCTCCCCAAGCCGGGTGTGGGGACAAAGACAAAGCCCCAGGGGAAGAATCCGCGGGATCTCTGAGCAGAAGGGAAGGAGGACCCCCAGGGAGGAAGGAAAGCCCCCAAGCAGCAGTGTCCACATGGCACGCAGGTGATCGGGAATTCAGACATCTCACAGAGTTTACCACAATCCTGTGAGGCATAAGAAGTGATACGACGACTCTTGGGAGCCCTGGAATGTCACAGAGGTCACAGAGTCACCTGATCTGAGTTAACTCACAACAAGAAAAGGGACCGCTCCATGGTGACCCGCATTGACCAGTGACTGCACGATAAATGCCACTGACGGTGACATCAGTAACCAGGGGCCTTCCTTCCATCGCCTGTGCACACCAAGCATAGATGTGATTGGTGGGGAGTGGAGGGAATGCACTGACTGTGAGTGAGCTGAGACCTACCCCAGCTAATCAGAGACTCAAAATAGAAATTGAGCCTAGGCATAATAAAGAAGTACAGATTTTATATGTATCCCACACCTGAGTTTGTAGACTGAAAATCCTACCCATTACAAGTGAATGAAGGAATAACACAGTTGATAGAAGTATCTTGGCCAGTAAGGCACACATATTCAGAACTGGGATGAGTAACATTTCAAGCACCCCTCCTTCCTGTGACAGGAGAAGGCAGGCCAAGGATGGCTTCTCTGCAAGAATGGGGCTGGAGAGGAATTCTGAAAAATGAGTAGAACTAGGCAGCGAGGAAGACAAGAGCTGCCAAGCAGACAGAACTGCACAAGCAAAGGCCCTGTGGTAGGAAGGAGCTGGGCTCATTCATGGGGGGAAGTAGACTCCTGTGTCAGAACCCCTGAGCATGAAGGCGAGTGATGAAACAGAACACTGACTGGCGCTTCTGAAACTCTCCCTCCTCAACCCCCTGTAGTTGGGGCTGGACCTAGTGACTTATTTCTAACAAACAGGATAAGATAGCCATGGGATGTCACCTCTCAGATTAGGTTATAAAAGACTTCCCTCTTGCATCCACTCTGTCTCTGCCTTATCACTTGCTTGTTCTGCTGAAGCAAGCTACCATATTGTAAGCTACCCTACGGAGAAGCCCTCATGGCAAGACACGGAGAGAGGCTCTGGCCAACAGCCAGCGAGGAGCTAAATCCTGCCAATAACTGCATGAGTGAACTTGGAAGATCAGCCCTGAGTTGAGGCTTGAGATGACCGCAGCCTCCTGTATAACTCGGTTGCAGCCTTGTGCAAGCCCTGAGCCAGAGGACCCAAATTAGTCATATACAGATTTCTGACCCACAGAACTAGTGACATCATAAACCAGTGTTGTTTTCTAAGTCGCTGTTTGGGGGCCACTGTTACACAGTGATAGATAACTAATGCAACTGATAAGGTAGGCAGGTTTGAGATAATGCAAAATATTTTTGATTTAGGTGGTTAGTCTTAGGATTTTAGTAAATTCTCTGCATGGAACCTGTGTGTAATTCACCTGACCTTCTGACTCTGAACGTTTCTGATTCATAACAAAAATCTATGTAGCATTAGGAGTTGTAATTAAGCTAGTATCAGATTCTCTAACATGGAAATGGTATGGAGCAACAGGAAGTTGGAAGGGACAGGAACTAACCTTTGCTGACAATCTGTGGAGGACCAGGTTCTTGTAAAATGCTTTTGCTTCCAGTGTTGGCCCAGGCAGACCTTTCCAATTAAACTGAAGAAGCTTTGGCTATGGCAGGGACAACATTCTACTCTTTCTCTTTACTAAAAAGAACCCCTAAATTACTGGGGGGACCTACTTACCCAGTACACTTGCCCAGCCTCCTTTGCTGTGTGCATGTGTGGGGAGGTAGGCAGTAAGATATAAGTGAAGATCACTGGATGGAAGTTCTGGGAGGTTTTTTGTTTTGTTTTGTTCTTAAATGTTGACTCATCGGAGAAGTTTACTCTTGTATTTCTCTTTCTCCTTGCTGGTGCCTGGAAATGTGGGCACAATGACTGGAGCTGTGGCAACATTTATGACCATGTAATTAGAGACACCAAGGGAACATCTCATGCAAAGATGGGCTCAGTAAAGGACAGAGATGGTATGGACCTAACACAAGCAGAAAATATTAAGAAGAGGTGGCAAGAATACACAGAAGAACTATACAAAAAAGATCTTCATGACCCAGATAATCATGATGGTGTGATCACTCATCTAGAGCCAGACATCCTGGAATGAGAAGTCAAGTGGGCCTTAGAAAGCATCACTACAAACAAAGCTAGTGGAGGTGATGGAATTCCTATTGAGCTATTTCAAATCCTGAAAGATGATGCTGTGAAAGTGCTGCACTCAATATGTCAGCAAATGTGGAAAACTCAGCAGTGGCCACAGGACTGGAAAAGGTCAGTTTTCATTCCAATCTCAAAGAAAGGCAATGCCAAAGAATGCTCAAACTACCGCACAATTGCACTCATCTCACATGCTAGTAAAGTAATGCTCAAAATTCTCCAAGCCAGGCTTCAGCAATATGTGAACCGTGAAATTCCTGATGTTCAAGCTGGTTTTAGAAAAGGCAGAGGAACCAAAGATCAAATTGCCAACATCTGCTGGATCATGGAAAAAGCAAGAGAGTTCCGGAAAAACATCTATTTCTGCTTTATTGACTATGCCAAAGCCTTTGACTGTGTGGATCACAATAAACTGTGGAAAATTCTGAAAGAGATGGGAATACCAGATCACTTGACCTGCCTCCTGAGAAACCTGTATGCAGGTCAGGAGGCAACAGTTAGAAGCGGACATGGAACAACAGACTGGTTCCAAATAGGAAAAGGAGTACATCAAGGCTGTATATTGTCACCCTGCTTATTTAACTTCTATACAGAGTACATCATGAGAAACGCTGGGCTGGAAGAAGCACAAGCTGGAATCAAGATTGCCGGGAGAAATATCAATCACCTCAGATATGCAGATGACACCACCCTTATGACAGAAAGTGAAGAGGAACTAAAAAGCCTCTTGATGAAAGTGCAAGAGGAGAGTGAAAAAGTTGGCTTAAAGCTCAACATTCAGAAAACGAAGATCATGGCATCTGGTTCCATCACTTCATGGGAAATAGATGGGGAAACAGTGGAAACAGTGTCAGACTTTATCTTTTTGGGGGCTCCAAAATCACTGCAGATGGTGACTGCAGCCATGAAATTAAAACACACTTACTCCTTGGAAGAAAAGTTATGACCAACCTAGATAGCATTTTCAAAAGCAGAGACATTACTTCGCCGACAAAGGTCCATTTAGTCAAGGCTGTGATTTTTCCAGTAGTCATGTATGGATGTGAGAGTTGGACTGTGAAGAAAGCTGAGCACCAAAGAATTGATGCTTTTGAACTGTGGTGTTGGAGAAGACTCTTGAGAGTCCCTTGGACTGCAAGGAGATCCAACCAATCCATTTTAAAGGAGACCAGCCCTGGGTGTTCTTTGGAAGGAATGATGCTAAAGCTGAAGCTCCAGTACTCTGGCCACCTCATGCGAAGAGTTGACTCATTGGAAAAGACTCTGATGCTGGGAGGGATTGGGAGCAGGAGGAGAAGGGGACGACAGAGGATGAGATGGCTGGATGGCATCACTGGCTGGATGGCATCACTGACTCGATGGACGTAAATCTGAGTGAATTCCGGGAGATGGTAATGGACAGGGAGGCCTGAGAGTCGGACATGACTGAGTGACTGAACTGAATTGAACTGAACCGAATGATCTTGATGAGGGAAGCCACACTTTAAGGATAACAGAACAAAATGATAGAAGGAGCCTTGGCTCTCTGGAAGGGATGACATGGGAGCCATCATTCCAAGCCTTGACTCTGCAGTGTCACATGAGAGAAAAATAATTCTTTATCTTGCTTAAGTCATGATTATCTAGGTTTTCTCTTACAGGGAGCTGATAAACCAGTCAGTGCTAAGTAATACTTGCATTCTGAGTAAGGTATTTAGCTCCATTTTGGGATTTCACTTTTAAATTGCCAAGACTCCAGGCTCTCAGAGAAAGATTTTCCCTTTTGCCCCTCTTGGTTAACAGTTATTAGTATGCTTTTGAATTGTGGTGTTGGAGACGACTCTTGAGAGTCCCTTGGACTGGATGGAGATCTAACTAATCAGTCCTAAAGGAAATCAACCCTGAATACTCACTGGAAAGACTAATGCTGAAGCTGAATCTCCAATGTTGGCCACCTGATACGAAGAGCTGACTGACTGGAAAAGACCCTGATGCTGGGAAAGATTGAAGGCAAAAGGAGAAGGGGATGACAGAGGATGAGATGGTTAGATAGCATCACCGACTCAATGGACATGATTTTGAGCAAACTCTGGGAGATAGTAGAAGACAGAGGAGCCTGGCATGCTTGCAGTCCATGGGGTCCCAAAGAGTTAGACATGACTTGGCAGCTGAACAGCAGCAACGCTCTCCAGAGGAGAGGAGAGGAGAGGAGAGGAGAGGGGGCCTAAAATTTCCCGAACTTTACCCCACACTGCATACTCTACCCATCATTGGTACTTATCTCACAACATATTTGTGAGCTGGGGCTATCAGCCCATTTCACAGATGAGGAAATGGAGGCTCAGACAGATTGCATCACCCTCCAGGGAACAGAGCTAGGATCTGAACCCCGACCTGGCTGACCCCATAGCCTATACTTTTTCTGTTGTTTTGCCACTGTCTCCCAGTCTAGAACTCTGAGTCCCAGTTCAGGCAGAAGATGGGACAAGTCAGATCATCCTGAGATCCCTGGACCAGGCTGCCCGGATCTCACTCAAATCTTCTAATTGCAGCCACCAAATGAAGGCTTCTCTACCGCAAGATGACTGAAGCAGACGGCCCAGCTGGTCCTCTCTGTAACTCACTGCCATCCTGTTTACTGGCCATCTGGCCCTCATCTCTCTGATTCTCTGACTGTCCCTCCTCAAGGACCCTCTTAAAGGGACAGAAACTCTCCTTGGTTTCATAAAGAACCTCCATTCCTAAGTGAATATATTTCCAACCTTGACCATAGCAAGCCTGCCAAAGAAAAGGCCAAAACCACAGGGTTTTCTGGGAGCAACACAAGTCTATTTCTAACCTCAGATTACAGCATCCAAAAGGATTACCTGTTCCAAGCAAACACACTCACAACCCGTGACAGGAATGCAATCAGAGCCACCTGACTCCTCAGCAGGCTCTAAATATTCCCCAGCAAAACTTGCTTTATCCTGTTCAAAACTCCTCTGTCTGTCCCAGGAGAGACTGGAAATACACTCTTTCTAGGAGCCACTGGAAAATTAGCCCACATTAGGAGAAGCCTAGATGATGCTAAATTGGGGACAGAAAGGTCCATTTGAGAGAGGAAAAAAAAAAAAAGTGCTTTGTAACCAGGACAAGGCTAAACCTCCCTTCTCTCCATTGGTCCAAATCTATGCCAGCCTCCCACCGGCATCCGTGGGTGTGCTGAGAACAAGCTATGGATTTCTATAGAGACTGTCGCCATGGTACTCGGGGCCTTATTCTGCTATTTCAAGAGGAAAATAATCAAAAGGTCAAAGGAAGAAAATCTACCGTAGAGCTTTTCAAACTACAAATATTTGTTAATGCTTTAGCGAGTGCCAGCCATAGCAAGATGGGCTGGGAGAGATGACCTGTCTTGCAACCCCCAGGAGTCAAGCACAAGATTGGGCAGTGTCCATCTGTGATCCGATGTCTTTCTCACAACAAACTCGAAAGGGCAAAACAGCACAATCCTCAATTTGTCAAGTGGGGGGAAAGTGAATCTAAGGAACTTGCCCATGGGCATCAGAAGTGTCATACTGGATAAGACCAAATCCCAATAGAGGGTCCATTTAGGGGGTGGGGGAGGTGCTGAATATAAAGTACTGTTTGATCTGTTTACGGAGACATGGGGTGAATTAGGGAGCTGACAGGCAGGGGAAGGAGAGGGAGGAATCAAGATGGCAGAGGAGTAGGATGTGGAGCTCAGCTCCTCCTACAAATAAATCAGTAAATATACCTGCAGGTGGAACCAATCACACAGAACATCTACTGAACACTGCAGAAGACCTCAGGCTTCTGAAAAGGCAAGGAAACCTCCACATAACCAGGTAGGCTAAGATCATGGCATCTGGTCCCCTCACTTCATGTCAAATAGGTGGGGAAAAATTGGAAACAGTGACTGACTTTATTTTCTTGGGCTCCAAAATCACTATGGATGGTGGCTGCAGCCATGAAATTTAAAAAGACACTTGTTCCTTGGAAGAAAAGTTATGACACACCTAGAATGTGTATTAAAAAGCAGAGACACTACTTTGCTAACAAAGATCTGTATGGTCGAAGCTATGGCTTTTCCAGTAGTCATGTATGGATGTGAGAGTTGGACCATAAAGAGAGCTAAGTCTGAAGAATTGGAGCTTTTGAACTGTGATGCAGGAGAAGACTCTTGAGAGTCCCTTTGACTGCAAGGAGATCAAACCAGTCAATCTTAAAGGAAATCAACCCTAAATATTCACTGGAAGGACTGATGCTGAGGCTTCAATACTTTGGCCACCTGATGCGAAGAGCCGATTCATTGGAAAAGGCCCTGATTCTGGGAAAGATTATAGGCAAAAGGAGAAGGGGGAGGCAGAGGAGAAGACGGTTGGATGGCATCACTGACTCAAGGGACATGAGTTTGAGCAAGCTCCCAGAGGTGGTGAAGGACAGGGAAGCCTGGCATGCTGCAGTCCATGGGGTCACAAAGAGTCAGACACGACTGAGTGACTGAACAAAACAAAAACTGGGTAGGACAAGAAAAAAGAGAGAGGGAGGGAGAGATAGGGAGCTGATAGGGGTGTTGAGTCAGCTGGGAGGAGCACAGAGAAAATCTCACACTGTCTGTTGGCCTGAGGGGTGAGGAAAGAAAAGTGCGTTATCAGCTGGTGGGGACTGCAGGGGAGAAAGCTCCCCTGGACCTGGAGCAGCAGGAGCTGGGCAGAGAGTGGACAGGAGGGGTGGCAAATGGAGCCTCTCCAGCACAGGGACATCTACTGACCACACTGGGCCCATGCTGGCCCTGCTGGGTGGTGCCAAGCCCCATCCGAACAACTGAGGATGGAAGGGGAATGCTTCCCAGTAGGAACTGGCAATCACTATGCTAATTCTGGTTAACAGCCACCAAAGCCAGTGGCTTACATGAACAGGCTTTTTTTTTTCTTGGTTGTGCATCTGAGGACAAATTGTGCCCCTGCTGGGGTCGCTTGGGCTAGGCTCCAGGCTCCAGGTTGAGTTGGGTCTGTGCCACTTGCTCCTCATCCGATTGTGGATTTTCTCATCTCGGATGACAGGTACATAGACCAAACCGCACAAGCACGGTAAGACCCTCTGCTCACTTCATGTCCACCATATCCCATTAGTCAGTACGAGCCTCTTGACCAAGCCCAATAACAGTGCCATGAGGGGATAAAACTCCAGCTACTCGATTGAGAAGCGCTGAAAACCCATGAGTTGAATAACGTGATACATAACCCTGTTCTATAGGAATGAAGAATTAGAAGCAATATTTTAATCTACCATCTTCCCCCCAAGGGAAAATAAAAATTTTAATACCAAAAGAAGAATAGAAATAGATTAAAACTACCCATGTCAACCACAGTGGTCTCATGAAATGTTCATTTGGACAACCTGGAGAAGTTTGGGGGGAGGAGCATATGTTCGCTGGATTCTTGGGGTCAAGTCTCAAAAATTAGTAAAAGGTTGTAGAGGTTGGAGCGGGGAAGGTCTCTAGCGGAGATTTCAGGACTGTGAACTCAGTGGCATCCTATTCGTGACATTTACAAATGACATGATTACATTCCAGAAATTACAAAGTTAGGGATCACAACCCAACTGAAATACTTGCAGCCTTAAAATATTGTGAGCAGCTTTATGAGAGACTGAATCCAATCACATGATGTTCAAAGGGTAAGTCATTCCCATTGGGACTCAAAACTTGACCACAGGGACACCAGGTTAGGGGCTTTCACTTAGTTCTGGGCTTCTAAGTACAGCGCCTCTCTGCGCCTCAGCGTCTCCTCTGGGGCTGATAAGACCTGCTTCGGACAGACAGGGGAGGGTTCTGCGCAGCGCTGTGCGTGAGCTGAGCCTGGAGTCTAGGCGTGCTCCATGCACGTGGGTGCCTGCACGCCTTTGCCTGAGCAGCAGCAGGCCTGCCTGTCGCCTAGGGACTCCAGCTGACTCAAAGATGCTGCTGCGGCGTGTGCCCAGCAGAGAGGCAGAGCGGGCGCCCGCTACAGGGAAGAGGCAGCCCCACTGCATGTTAGCCCTCATCTGCAGCGACTCGTTCAACCTCAGGTATCTGGCTTGAAAGTGGGACCTTGACAAAAAGGATCAAGGGAGAGTGCCAGGGAAGGGAGGGGAACTCAGCACCTTTTCCAACCAGATTTTAAGGAATTAGGCATCTTGAGTGAGGACAGGCTCATGATGCCAAACAGTTGCCAGAGTGAACTTGAAGGGAGTGGCTTCGATTTGGGGAATGTGGCACGCAAGGCTGGACCCAGGGCAGGAGGCTCTTGGATGCCAATGACAGGCTGTGGATTTAGGCTCAAAGTAGGGAGGGACTTTGAACCCAACACTGTGGTCTGAGTTTGAAATGCACTGTCTTATCATGGGGCTTCCCTGGTGGCTCAGATGGTAAACTGTCTGCCTGCAGTGTGGGAGACCAGGGTTCAATCCCTGGGTCGGGAAGATCCTCCAGAGAAGGAAGTGGCAACCCACTCTTATCATGGGGCTCGGGTCAGATAGATCTTGTCCAAATCCTGGCTTAGTTTACTTCCTGTGCGACCTTGGGCAAACCCTCCACTGCCCTGGGCCTCTGCCTGGGTCAGAGTTCTGCTCACATACAATGCTAAGGAAGTGGTTACAGATTCAAGAATCACCTCTCCCTCCAGAATTAGGGGGGAAGCAGAAGCCATATGAGGGGAACTGCTGCAGCCCCCTTGGCACCAGGGGAGAGTGAGACAATGAGAAGGTCGCGGTTTATCGCCCCTCCCTTGGCAGAATGGCAGTCTCTCGGGATACAGGAAGGATGAAGCCACTGTCGGCTTTTTGGGCTGTCCTTCCGGGATCTGGCACTAGACCTGACGTCATGGAGACCTGATCAGCACTGAGAAGAAAGAAACAGTGAGGGAGAGAGGAAGAGAAGGCTGAAGAACATTCCATATGTTTAGCGTTCCTCCCTTACAGAATCTGATCTTCCCAAGAACCTGATAAACTAGGAATTATCATCCCTCACTTTCGGAATAAGTGCAAACTGGGCTCAGCAAATTGCCTTTTGTAATGTATGAGACCTGGGAAAGTGACTTCCCTGTGCCTCAGTTTCCTCATCTGAAAAATGGAGGTGGTGATATCATCTGGCTCATAGACTTGTTATGAGTATTGTATCATATATGTATCACATGATAAATCTTGACTAAATCAAGTGTTTGATTAGAAGATTTTTCCTTCCATGCCATGCACCTCTACAAATATTTAAGTGGTTCCATCACTGTAATCAATGCCACATACATAAATTAATTTTCTTTCCAAGGTTGAGGCCTGAGCACAATTTTGATAAATCAGAGCTGTCCACATGTTTCTAAGCTGGACTTGTTTTTGGAGGGCAGTGAAAATGCGGCACACAGCAAAGGAGGAAAAGTCACTCTCATAAAATAGTGCTAAAGCAATAGATGCAGCTCATGGGATTCATGAGGATGACAACCCACCAGTGTCTCTGAATATCTGATCAGGCTGGCTTTCGGGAGCGTGGTCTGGAATCTGCAGGCAGGCTGTGGTTCAAGCTTGCAAGAGATAGACATGCAGGCATAAAAGTAGCGGTAGTAGAAGCTAGTTCCTGCACCTGGGCAGGCCTTCCACCTGAAATTTCTGCCTTGCCAACTTGAAGCAGGCAGTGTGTCAACCGAAGGGACCAAGGGCCACCCCTCCCCACCCCAGAGTGACCCACATGGCCAGTGGTTCCCCTGGCACTGATCTGAGATGACACTATTAACAAGGGCTGAAAGCCACTCAGCCTGCTAGGGAAGATCTGGGTTCGTGTGAACCAATCTCCAAGTCCCAAGCTGTCCTCCAGCCCCTTTCAGGGACAGGTCTGGGAGCAGCTCAGGTTTCCCACTGCCAGGGCCTGTCTAAACAGATCCCGTTACACCCCATCAATGCCTCCCTGAGCCAGGGACACTCAGCTGGGGGAGGTCAGCTTTTGGGCTATGCAGCCTTGGGATGAGAGCATGTCGATGGGGCCTGGCAGTGTCCACTCCTGCATCCAGGCCTATGGCCGCTACTTGAAGCTGCACATAAGAGGGCATGCCAGGTTTGAATCCTAGATCTGCCACTTTCTAGGTCTGGGGCTTGAGCAAATCCCTTAGCCTCTGAGCCTCAGTTTTCTCATCTCTGAGTGTGAAGATATAAAAGCATCCAGCTCTCACATTTATTAGGAGACACAAGTGATATAACCACACAAAATGTTTCTCATAGTGCTTAGCCCACACTAGTGCTTAATAAGTCTGAGCTACTTTTATCATTTCTTCCCATTGTTACTGCACAGGGCATGTTCCTAGGAAACAGTTCCACACTGTATTGGCCAAATTCATCTCTGTTAGACCTAAGTGGAACAATGAGATAGTCTAGTGCCCAACCATTTTTTAGAGATTGAGACTTTTGGGCCTACCTGATAGGCAACTTCCTCCAGGTCACGCAGGTAGCTGGTGGCAGAACTGAGCCTGAATCCTGGCCTTCTGAGGCTCCTCCTCCTCCTCTTTCTCCTCCTCTCGTCCTCTCCCCATCCCCCTCTGCATTGCACTCTCCAGCAGACAAAGTGTTTGTACACATAGCTGTCCCCATCGCGTCAGGTTCCTGTGGAATCAGGGCTATGCAGCCTTGTCTAATTTGCATCTGTCCCTCTCTCCTGCAATGCATTCTGGGAAGCTCCCCTGAGCTCTGGGAATTAGCATCCTTCTGACAGACTTCTTCAGGTCCAAAGGAAATCAACACCTCTCTAAGATTTCTATTTGCCCACAAATTTCAGCCCCAAGCCTCAGTAATATCTCTGTTCCTCACTCCCTCCATTTCAAAGGAGAGCTTCAGAAACACGCCTGCCTCTGGCTTCTTTCTGTGAAAGCTAAGTAAATGTTCAGGGCACAGGGGCTTTTCTTCTCACAAGGAAGAGGGAAGGAAGAGCAGGGTTTGTAAAAATCATGCCCCAGGCACTGAGCCTGCTGCTAAAACATGAAGGTCACTTGTGTTATTATAAATGTTATTTTTTCCATAAACCTGAACTGAACTGTAGTCCAATGTTTGCCTCAAAACAAAACAACACAGGCTTTGAACCTAGACAGATGTGAGTCTGACTCCCAGCTCTGCCATGCACTGACCCCGGGACCTTCACCACTTCATCGCCCATCTCCAGACCTCTGTCTTCTCATCTGAAAAACAGTGACAACACTGTCCACCTCCGTGGCTCTTTGTCAGAGCCTTTGAGCAAAATGAGATGATATATGAAAAGTCCCAGACATAGAAGACACACAGTCAATAAGAGCTTTCATTAAGTGACTGTTACCACAGGGTCTTCAATCCTCCAGGAGCATATAAAGCAGAGTTTCAGGATGGTTCTGCTGTTAGGAGGAAGTTTGCTTGCTTGAAAAATCAGTGAACCTCTAAACCTCATTTTCCAGATGCATCTGCACTCCAGAGAGGTAAATTAGAAGGGAAGTAGGGGGGAAAAAAGCTGGAGATAACACAGAAAATCTGTTTCAGGGCCAAGGGGCTGCAGAGGGACAGACAAGATGACCAGGAATTTTGAGACTTATTTACAAAGTCACACCTACAACCTCAACCCCAGTGACCTTAGTGCCACAGCCAAGCACCCCATTGAGCCCACCAGAGGATTTGCAGTGGGGTTCAAGGCTGTGGGCAGGCTGACTTGTCAGCAGAACGTGTCCTTAGGTCAGTTCTGTTGCCATGAAGTGAGAATAATACCTCCATCCCAGGCTTGTTGTAAAGACAAATACTTAATGGAATAAAAGTGCTGCTAACTCATCTGAGTGGGGGATGGCAGGCATTGTGCCAGGCGCACCCCAAACATTTGGTCCTTTGAGCCAATAAAATTTATGTTAAGAGGAATCTTTCTCTCACAGTAGCAATTGGAAAATAGGTTTCGCTTGTAGATAGATGATCATCATAAAAATTTTGTGATTGTCGCTCAGCTGTGCCTGATTCTTCGCTACCCCATGGGCTGCAGCACGCCAGGCTCCCCTTTCCTTCACCATCTCCCAGAGCTTGCTCAAACCCATGTCCATTGAGTCAGTGATGCCATCCAACCCTCTCATCCTCTGTCGTCTCCTTCTCCTCCTACCTTCAATCTTTCCCAGCATCATAGTCTTTTCCAATGAGTCAGCTCTTTGCATCAGGTAGCCAAAGTATTGGAGCTTCATCTTCAGCATCAGTCTTTCCAATGAATAAAATAAAGTCTTCCAGTGTTTCCAGTTTTTCCCCATCTGTTTGCCATGGCAAGTTTGGTTGTTGCAAACTTCTTGGTGCCGGAATCCTTTGTTCTTACAACTGTCTGCCTAGGTCTGGCCACAACGTTACTAAACTTCCAACACTGCAAACATTATTCTCTGTTCTGCAAATTTTATCACTACATAAATGGAAAAGTGTTATACTTTTAAAGGTCAGACCCTTGAGAATGGAGTATCCTGTATTTTTCAGGTTATAGGCAACATTCTTAACTAGTAGCTAAAGCAATAGAACACAAAGGTTAAAGGAAAAGAAACAGATCCAATATGGAGTCAGAACTGTTCTTCCCTAGGGCAGTGTTAGACCATCCTCCCTAACACCACTGAGTGGGTGGGCAGGTGGGACAACGGAAGGACAGTCTTCTTGCCTCATGTCTTAGTCAGCTAGGGCTGCCACACAAAGCACTAATAGGGAGATTAAACAACAGAAACTTACCTCATTACAATTCTGGAGGCTAGATGTCCAAGATCAAGGTGTCAGCAGCATTGGTTTCTTCTTGTGGATGCCCAGTGTCTCCATGTGCCTTCGAATGGCCTTCCCTCCATGTCTCTGTCCTGATTTCTTCTCTTTATAAGGACATCAGTCATATCAGACTTCATTTTTACCTAGTTACCTCTGTAAAGACCTTATCTCCAAATACAGTCACAGTGTGGTACTAGGGGTTAGGACTTCAATAAATTAATCTCAGCCCTGACCCTTCTCCTGATTGTGAGAGGTTCGGGTGCCCGGCTGGCCTCTTAGCAGCAGGAGTCTCTGAGCCCAGGGCTCCCAGTGGGATCCATAGCCACCACACATGGGCAGGGCCTACTGCAACAACATTTCCTCAGAGGCCTCTTCTACCCATTCTGTCTAAAAAGGAACCCATTCTCCACTCCCACACACTCTCTGCACAGAGGTTATCATTGCTAGAACTTGCTATGAGTTATTCATTTGTTGGTTTCTTATTTAAGTCCTCCACTAAAATGTCAGATTCATAAAGACAGAAATTTTAATTTGTCCCAACTGTATCCCCAGCACTAAAAATGGCACCTGGGTCAAGGGATGGGACGGGGAGGCAGGGTGAGTGGCTGGAGCACAGGGGATTCTGACAGCAGTGAAACTACTCCGTGAGACTGTATACTGGATTACTCATGTCATGTTGCATTTGTTCAAAGCCAGAGAACACACAACACAAAAAGAGAATCCTAGTATAAACTATGGACTTCAGTTAATAATATTGTATAAATAATAATGTGCATGGGTGCTAAGTCGCATCAGTCGTGTCTGACTCTTTGTGACCCTATGAACCGCAGCCCACCAGGCTCCTCTGTCCATGGAATTCTCCAGGCAAGAATACTGGAGTGGATTGCCATGTCTTCCTGTAGGGGATCTTCCCGACCCAGGGATTGGACCCACATATCTTTTGCCTTGGAGAAGGAAATGGCAACCCACTCCAGTGTTCCTGCCTGGAGATTCCCCTGGTCGGAGGGGCCTGGTGGGCTACAGTCTATGGAGTTGCAAAGAGTCGGACACAACTAAGCAACTAACACACACACACACACATACACACATCTTATGCCTCCCATGTTGGGAGGCAGGTTCTTTACCACTAGCGCCACCTGGGAAGCCCAATGTATCAATTAGCATAATGTATCAATTGTCAATAATGTGTCAGGGGAACAAGTAACAGCAGTAAAACAAGAATCATGATGAGGAATCACTAAGACCCCAAAAGGGAAGGTCTCTTGCCCAAGTTTATGTGCAGTGGGTAGAGGGCCAAGGGGGACCCTGACCTAGGTCTGTATAACACCAATGCCTGTAAGGTCCCATGTGCCCACAAACCCACGCTCTGGTCAGTGAGTGTGGAATCTGCACTCTGCTGCAGGTTCCAGGGCTCCCAGGGAGTTGATACTAGAGGTCAGGTGAGAAGGCCACTGAAGTAATCCCTGAGAGTTTCCTGGAGGAGGTGCCCCTAGAGCCTTCACAGGAAAGCACAGATTCTGGAGTCAAGCTTGAGTCTGTGGTTGGATTCTGTGGCCCTGAGTGAGTCGTTTGACTCTGGGTCTCAGTGGTCTCACTAGAAAATGGGAAGATGGGGCCTGCCTCCCAGGACGGTTATGAAATTCAAGAGGGGTCCCAGTACTGTCATGAGCAAGCTTAGAAAAGAGCTTTAATCTCTCCAAACCACAGTTCTTTCATTTCTAAAGTAGAAATAATAACAGTACTTACCAAAAAGAATTGTCGTGAGAAGTAAATAACTTAGCGCACGTGAATTATTTTGTATGGCTCCTGAAATATAGTGAGTGCTCATTAAATACTGTGGTAGCTTTAATCAAGATATTTGTGGCAGAGGAGTAAATTGGTACCAACAATTTTAGCTAACATTGTGGCAGATCAAGTGTAAAATGCCCCCACCTCTGATCCAGCAATCCTACTTTCAGGCGTTTACTCCATGGATGTGTCAAGATACACATGTGAGGATGCTGACATTGTAGCAGCAAAATGCTGGGAGCAACTCAAACGCTCGTTGTTAGGGGGAATTATCAATCTAGTCACACCAATTGCAGCTAGACCCACAAAGAACTAGCATGCAGGTGTTCCAAGGCAAAATGCAGATTTGTGTGCACATACAGAACGAGGTCCATGACATATTGTTAAGTGAAAAAGCAAGCAGTGGAAGAGTTGTACATACTAATTCATCTTTGTTAAAAAAAATAAAGGCACACACATGTGCTTAGAAATATTCTAAAAAGATTTACAGGAAGCTGTTAACGGTGATTCTTCCAGAGTAGCAGTTCTCAGCAGGGCTAATTTAGCCTCCCAGGGACATCTGACAAAGTCTGGAGACATTTTTGGTTGTCACACGGTGGCGGGGGGCGGCGGGCAGGGGGAGTGTGCCACTGACGGTAGAAGACAAAGATGCTGCTCAACATCTTGCACGGAACAGGCGCAGAGCAGCCCCCACAGTGAGGTATCTGGCCCTAAATGAGAAACTCCACATGAGAGAGATGAAGGCTACTGAATTTGGGAATGAAGACTTATTTTTAATACAATGCTTTTGTAATGCTTGAATGTATTCCATTCAAGGGAACAACAGAATCTGCCCGCTCTAAACTGTGAGGTCAGGCATGTAAAATGCCAGCACAGGTGTTTGCTCACATGGTGTTCTTCCCATAGTTTCAGTTTCCGCATCTGCAGAGTGGGTGTGCTGAAGCCTGCTCTCAAGACTTACAGAAGGCAAAATGTACCGGGTTGAGTGCAACCCACATCTCAGGGCTCCGCGGTCACGCTTCAGGGACAGGCGGAGGCCGCCCCAGAGACGCTCCTGGAGTGTTTCAGGGCTGGGCCGACAGCCTCGGCCTCAGCAGGGGGGCGGCAGAATCGGAAGACGGCTGTCGGCAGCCTGTGCTGGGGGCCACGGAGCCTGCAGCTGTCAGAGGCAAAGCGAGCAGGGGCTCCAGGGCGGATCCCCGGAAAAGCAGTCCAGTGCGCAGCCCGTCAGAAGCCACTGTAGGAACGAAGGACGCCGGCTCATTCTGGAAAAACAGAGTCCCGCACAGGGAGGGCGATCACGCGGACCGCAGAGCCCCCGCTGCCAGCTTCAGCAAAGCAAAGCAGGTCCAACAGTTTGGGAAGATGTTTTTATCTTTCCTAAATACCTGTAAAAAATAAAAAAAATCTAACAGAGAGGTACTTCCCATTGACTCCTACATATTACATTTTACACATATTTTCCTACTTTATGCTCACACCACCCAAGAACCAAGGAGCCATCATTTTACAGGTGGAGAAACAGGTTCAGAGGGAAGTGAGATCTTCACAATTTCAGGCCAAGCACTCAAGCCCAAGTGGTCTGGCTCTGAGTCACCGAGCTGCGGGGGTGCGGCCGCCCCACATCCTTTCTGGGCTCCTTACTCCAATCAAGCGTATCCACCCACTTTCCAGACCAGGGGCGCTTCTGAGAGACACACCTTGGGTCTGACTACCCACATCCTTGTCTGGCAAAGAACTGTCAGGAGCCCCACGGCTAAAATCAGTTTCCCACGGCACTAACCTGACTCTGCTGGGTCCCTGAGAGATAGGGCTGCCAGGTAACATACAGGACAGCCTGCTAAATGTCCCCCACAAACTGTCCTGTTGTTGAAGTTGTTCGTTGCTAAGTCATTTCCGGCTCTTTTGCAACCCCATGGGCTGCAGCCCACCAGGCTCCCCTGTCATGGAATTTCTCAGACAAGAATACTGGAGTGGGTAGCCATTCCCTCTCCAGGGCATCTTCCCAGCCCAGGGATTGAACCCACGTCTCCTGTACTAGCACGCAGATTCTTTACCACTGAGCCACTAGGGAAGCCCAAACTGTCCTATATTATACTAAAAAAAAAAAAATTATTTGTTATCTGAAACTCAAATGGAAGGGGGTGTCCAATCTTTTAATTTGCCAAATCAGCTACCTGTCAGAGCAAGGAGGAGATTAGCGCTTCCTTGGTCCCAAGAAGCTGGTCACATCCTGGAGAGTTTGCATCTGTTTCATCAGAGGTCTTGCTCACTTACCAAGGGAGCTTAGAGACTGCTGGGAGGCCAAGTGGTCACTGCCTGCGCCAGTTACTCGAGCTGTTTGGAGGGACTTTTCTGGAGGCTGTTCGGCACAGGAAGAGAAAGGATTTAGAGCAGAAAAAAGACTAAAGTCCATTAGTTCAGAAGCCTTCTCTGGCACAGGTCCTATCTCAGACCTTATTTTATATTTGTAAAGTCTGCTCTCTCTTTCTCTTTTTAAAAGATGTCTTTTCTTTCTAGAGCAGTTTTAGGTCTACAATAACACTGAGAAACAGGTGTAGAGATTTACCACATACCCCCTGCCTACACACATAAGTAGTCTCCACCTTTATTAACATCACTCACATGGGTGGTACATTTGTCAAGAATAAAGCTACACGGACACATCATAATCCCCCCAAAGTCCATAGCTTACATTATGGTACAGTCTTGCTTTTGTACATCGTATGGGCCTGGACAGATGTATAACAACGTGTATCTGTCATTATAATATCCTACACACTATTTTCACTGCCCTAAAAATTCTCTGTGCTCCACTTATTCATTACTCCCTTCCCTGAACCCCTGGCAACCACTTTTTACTGTCTTCATAGATTTGCCTTTTCCAAATGTCATGTACTTGGAATCGTACAGCATGTAGCTTTTTTTGGATTGGCTTCTTTTACTCACTAATATACAGTTAAGTCTCCTCTGTGTCTTTTCAGTGCTTGATAGCTCCTTCTTGTTAAGGTAGGAACAATATTCCATTGTCTGCATGTTACACAAGTTTATTAATCCATTCACTTACTGAAGGACACCTTGGTTGCTCTGAAGTTTTGGCAATTACAAACAAGTCTGCTATAAACATCTGTATGCAGAGGTTTTGTAGATAAACATTTTTAACTCTTCAGGAGAAATACTAAGGAGTATAATTGCTGGATTTTATGGTAAGAATATGTTTAGTTTTGTAGGAAATAACCAAACTGACTTCCAAAGTGACTGTCCGTTTTGCATCCCCACCAGCATTATCTGAGCATTGCTGTTGCTCCACATACTCTCCAGCATTTGGTGTCTGTGCTTGAATTTTGGCCATTCCAACTGGTCTGTAGTGGTATCTCACTGTTGTTTTTATTTGCATCTTTCTGATGACTTAGGATGTAGGGCATCTTTCCATATGCTTATCTGTCTTCTGGATATCTTCTTTGCTGAGGTATCTGTTAAGGTCTTTGGCCCATTTTTAAATGGATTATGTGTGTTCTTACCATGGACTTTTAAGAGTTCTTTGTATATTTGAGATACCAGTCCTTTATCACACGTGCATTTTGCAAATATTTTCTCCCAGTCTATGGCTTGTCCTCTAATCATCTTGACACTGTCTTTTGCAGAGCAAAGTTTCTCATCTTAGTGAAGTCCAGGTTACCAATTCTGCCTTTGATGGCCCTGTCTTTGGTGTTGTACCTAAAGAAACATCACTATATGAAAGGTCATTGAGGTTTTCCCCTCTAGTATCTTTCAGGCATTTTGTTTATTAATTTCTATTTATTTATGTTTGGTTGAGCTGGGTCTTCACTAATACACACAGGCTTTCTCTAGTTGTGGCAAGCTGGGGCTACTCTTCATTGTGGTGAGTGGGCTCCTCATTGTGGAAATGTCTCCTTCTTAGAGCACAGCCTCAGAGTTGTGGCTCATGGGCTCAGAAGTTGTGGCACGTGAGCTTAGCTGCTGCATGGCATGTGGGATCTTCCCAGACCAAAGACCAAACCTGTGTTCCCTACATTAGCAGGCAGATTCTTAACCACAGGGAAGTCCTTTCAGGAGTTTTATAGCTTTATGTTTTATATTTAGGTCTATGACCCATTTTGAGTTAATTTTTGTGAAGGGTGTAAGGTCTCTGTCTAGATTCATTTTTTTGACATGTGGATGTCCAGCTTCCAGCACTGTTTGTTAAGAACACTATATTTGCTCCATTGTTTGCCTTTGTTCCTTTTTCAAAGATCAGTTGACTGTATTTATGTGGGTCTATTTCCGGGCTCTCTATTCTGTCCCATTTATCTGTCTATTCTTTTGCTGTTACCACACTGTCTTGATTACTTTGTAGCTTCCCAGTGAGTCTTGAGGTTGGGTAGTGTCCATCTTCTAACTTTACTTTTTGTCCTTCAATATTGTGTTGGTTATTCTGGGTCTTCTTCTCTCCGAATTAATTTCAGAATGAGTTTATCAATATTCACAAACTTACTTGCTGGAATTTTGATAGGAATTGCATTAAATCTATAGATCAAGTTGGGGAGAACTGAAATTTTGACAATACTGAGTGTTCCTTTCTACCCACAAACATTTATTTGGTATTTTTCTTTCGTTCTTCAGAGTTTTGTGGCTTTCCACATATAGCTCAGTCAGTACAGTCGCCCAGTTGTGTCTGACTTCTTTGTGACCCCATGGACTGCAGCATGCCAGGCTTCCCTGTCCAACACCAATTCCCAGAGCTTGCTCAAACTCATGTCCATCGAGTCGGTGATGCCATCCAACCATCTCATCCTCTGTCATCCCCTTCTCCTCCTGCCTTCAATCATCTTTCCTAGCATCAGGGTCTTTTCTAATGAGTTAGTTCTTCACATCAGGTAGCCAAAGTATTGGAGTTTCAGCTTCAGCATCAGTCCTTCCTGAATGAATATTCGGGACTGATTTCCTTTAGGATTGACTGGTTTGATCTCCTTGAAGTCCAAAAAAGATGTCCTTTTTATTTGGACTCCTTGCAGTCCAAAAAAGATGTCCTTTTCATTATAGGGTCCTGGAATGCAAAAGTAGGAAGTCAAGAGATACCTGGCGTAACAGGCAAATTTGGCCTTGGAGTACAAAACGAAGCTGGCAAACAGTTTTGCCAACAGAACACACTGGTCATAGCAAACAGCCTCTTTCAGTGAAACAAGAGAAGACTCTACATGATGGTCAATACCAAAACCAAATTGATTATATTCTTTGCAGCCAAAGATGGAGAAGCTCTATAGAGTCAGCAAAAACAAGACCAGGAGCTGACTGTGGCCCAGATCATGAACTTCTTATTGCAAAATTCAGACTTAAATTGAAGAAAGTAGCGAAAACCACTAGACCATTCAGGTATGACCTAAATCAAATCCCTTACAATTATACATTGGAAAGGACAAATAGATTTAAGGTACTAGATCTGATAGACAGAGTCCCTGAAGAACTGTGGATGGAGGTTCATGACATTGTACAGAAGGCAGTGATCAAAACCATCCCCAAGAAAAAGAAATACAAGAACGCAAAATGGTTGACTCAGGAGGCCTTACAAATAGCTGAGAAAAGAAGACAAGCTAAAGGCAAAGGAGAAAAGGAAAGATACACCCATTTGAATGCAGAGTTCCAAAGAATAACAAGGAGAGATAAGAAAGACTTCCTCAGGGATCAGTACAAAGAAATAGAAGAAAACAACAGAATGGGAAAGACTAGAGATCTCTTCAAGAAAATGAGAGATACCAAGGGAACATTTCATGCAAAGATGGGCTCAATAAAGGACAGAAATGGTATGGACCTAACAGAAGCAGAAGATATTAAGAAGAGGTGGCAAGAATACACAGAAGAGCTATACATACAAAAAAGATGTTCATGACCCAGATAACCATGATGGTGTGATTGCTCACCAAGAGCCAGACATCCTGGAATAAGTCAAGTGGGGCTTAGGAAGCACCACTACGAACAAAGCTAGGGAAGATGATTGAATTCCAGCTGAGCTATTTCAAATCCTAAAAGATGATGCTGTGAAAGTGCTGCACTCAATATGCCAGCAAATGTGGAAAAGTCAGCAGTGGCCACAGGACTGGAAAAGGTCAGTTTTCATTCCAATCCCAAAGAAAGGCAGTGCCAAAGAATGCTCAAACTACCACACAACTGAACTCATCTCACACACTAGCAAAGTAATGCTCAAAATTCTCCAAGCCAGGCTTCAACAGTATGTGAACCGTGAACTTCCAGATATTCAAGCTGGATTTAGAAAATGTAGAGGAGCCAGAGATCAAACTGCCAATATCCACTGGATCATCGAAAAAGCAACAGAGTTCCAGAAAAACATCTACTTCTGCTTTATTGACTATGCCAAAGCCTTTGACTATGTGGATCACAACAAATGTGGAAAATTATTCAAGAGATGGGAATACCAGACCACCTTACCTGCCTCCTGAGAAATCTGTATGCAGGTCAAGAAGCAATAGTTAGTACTAACTGTTGGAACAGGAAACAACAGACTGGTTCCAAATAGGGAAAGAATTACTTCAAGACTGTATATTGTCACCCTGCTTATTTAACTTATATGCAGAGTACATCATGTGAAATGCCGGGCTGGATGAAGCACAAGCTGGAATCAAGATTGCCAGGAGAAATATCAATAACCTCCGATGACACCACCCTTACAGCAGAAAGCAAAGAAGAACTAAAGAGCCTCTTGATGAAAGTGAAAGAGGAGAGTGAAAAAGCTGGCTTAAAGCTCAACATTCAGAAAACGAAGATCATGACATCCGGTCCCATCACTTCATAGCAAATAGATGGGGAAACAGTGGAAACTGAGAGACTTTCCTTATATAAATCTTGAATATACTTTGTTAGATTTATACCTAAGTATTTCATCCTTGGGGTTGCTAATGTAAATAGTATTGTGTTTTTAACTTTGAATTTTACTTATTCGTTCTTGAATGAAATGAAAGTCACTCAGCCATGTCCAACTCTTTGTGACTCCATGGACTCTATAGTCCATGGAATTCTCCAGGCCAGAATACTGGAGTGGGTAGCCCTTCCCTTCTCCAGGGGATCTTCCCAATCCAGGGATCGAACCCAGGTTTCCCACATTGCAGGCAGATTCTATACCAACTGAGCTAAATACAGAGGAAAGCAATTAACTTTTATACATTAACACTGTGTTGTGCAATCTGCTATACTGACTTATTAATTCCAGAGTGGATGCTCTTTCTTAAAGAGGGATCACAAACTGTTCAAATCCTTGCTATGGGGGCAGTGTTCAGGATGCGGCTGCCCCCCAGGACTTGTGGGAAGAAGAAGGTCTCCTGCAGGTAGAAGCACTACAGGAAGGGGTTGACCCCTTAGGGAGGGCTAGGACCCCAGTCAGGGCCAGAGCAGAAGACAGTTCTAGAAGTAGAAATGAAAGTTACAGAATTATGCTCAACAACTGAAAATGTCATCAAGCACCAATCTGGTGCCAGGCCCTGTTGCTAAGAGACTTCATGAGCATAATTTTATTTAACTCTCATAGCAAGCCTGTGGGGCCAGTTTGATTGTGAGCTGGGTTTTGCCCAAAGAGATGCTATGGGTACCCAAGAGCACCACATAGGTAAATAGAACTGGGATTTGAGGTCAGGTCTCTTGAGAGAAAGGAGGAGCCTCGGGAGTCAGGAGAGAGACAGTGCTGGGTGGCTGTATGGGTAGGTCAGGGCCTGCTGTGTTGGTTTCTGATGAGGCTGTAGCAAATTGCCACAAACATAGTGGTGGAAACCACGTAAGTGCATTATCTTCCAGTGCTAGAGGTCAGGGGTCCAAACAGTCTCTCTGGGCTACAGTCAAAGTGGCGGCTCAGTTATATTCTTTCTGGTAGCTTTAAGGGGAGACTAAATTCCCTTGTTTGTTTTCCAGTTTATAAAGGTTACCTACATCTCTTGGCTTATGTTCTCTTCCTCCACCTCCAAAGCCAGCAGCACAATATCTTCTCATCTCTCTCACTTTCTACCTCCTTCTTCCATATTTTAAGGACACTTGTAATTATCTGAATCCACTCCAGGATCACCTCCTCACTTCAAGAGCCTTAATTAACTTCATCATATCTGTGAAGTCCCATTTGCCATATAAGGCAACCTATTCACAAGTTTGGGGGATTAGGGCATGGATATCTTTCAGTCCAGTTCAGTTCAGTCACTCAGTCGTGTCCGACTCTTTGTGACCCCATGAATCACAGCACACCAGGCCTCCCTATCCATCGCCAACTCCTGGAGTTCACTCAGACTCACGTCCATTGAGTCGGTGATGCCATCCAGCCATCTCATCCCCTTCTCCTCCTGCCCCCAATCCCTCCCAGCATCAGTCTTTTCCAGTGAGTCAACTCTTCGCATGAGGTGGCCAAAGTACTGGAGTTTCAGCTTTTGCATAACTCCTTCCAAAGAACACCCAGGGCTGATGTCCTTCAGAATGGACTGGCTGGATCTCCTTGCTGTCCAAGGGACTCTCAAGAGTCTTCTCCAACACCACAGTTCAAAAGCATCAATTCTTTGGCGCTCAGCTTTCTTCACAGCCCAACTCTCACATCCATACATGACTACTGGAAAAACCATAGCTTTGACTAGACAGACCCTTCTTAGCAAAGTAATGTCTCTGCTTTTGAATATGCTATCTAGGTTGGTCATAACTTTCCTTCCAAGGAGTAAGTGTCTTTTAATTTCATGGCTGCAGTCACCATCTGCAGTGATTTTGGAGCCCCAAAAAATAAAGTCTGACACTGTTTCCACTATTTCCCCATCTATTTGCCATGAACTGATGGGACCAGATGCCATGATGCTTTTTAGTTCCTCTTCACTTTCTGCCGGTCTGGTTACCACAGCTTCCTTTGCCTTCTGTGATCTATGCCTTTGTTCTGGGACTTGGGGTGAAGTCACTGGACTGGAGTTCAAGGTAGGGATGTGGCTGGGCTGGTGAATGAAGGGAGGCCACAGAGACAGGTGATCCTGAGGTTGGGCCATGTGGGAGGGATCAAGGATGATCCTCCCTGAGAGGTCTCTGAGCAAGACTCTGAAGACAGTTTATGCCATCTTTCAAGGAAGGGGTAACTCCTACCCACTGAACCATGCCCGGGGGCACACGGTAGGGCACAGTTCTTCTCAGGGTTGTCTTCTAGATCTGTGGTACTGCAGGGAAATGGGGAAGAGCTCAGACAGAGCAGGTAGAGCGTCCTGGTGGTTCACATCTGAATAGTGTATCCTTTTGACGTTCCATTCATCTGAGTTTTTCCCACAAACAGATTCACCCATTCATGAAGAGATGTGTACAAACTTAATTATTCCAACTGCGTGCTCAGTTGCTCAGTTGTGTTCAACTTTTTGCAGCCCCATGGACTGTAGCCCACTAGGCTCCTTGTCCAAGGAATTTTCCAGGCAAGAATACTGGAGCAGGTTGCCATCTATCTTCAGGAAGTGGGACAGAAAGGTGGCTGCACCCAACTCTGGGGTGTGCGGCTTGGCCTGGATTAAGGTCAGAGGAGGTGAACAGTCATTCACACTGAGTATTACACTTGGCTATAGTATCTTGCGGCCTACAGTCAAATTCCCTGAAAAGTTTAACTGGTATTTGCGGCAAGAGGGATTGAGTGTCCCTCCAGAAAAGACCACGAGTTCAGTGACTATAGCTGAATCATTCTACAAAACTCCTTTCCTAAAAGGAACATCCTTTCTGTTGTGGTTATGAGAGCCACATTGATTCTACAAGAATGGTTGCTTTTTTATTTTGTGTTGATGGATTCCCAAATGGCTCAGTGGTAAGGAATCTGCCTGCTAATGCAGGAGATGCAGAAGACATGGGTTTGCTATCGGTCAGGAAGACCCCCTGGAGGAGGAGATGGCAACCCACTCCAGTATTCTTGCCAGGAAAACTCCATGGGCAGAAGACCCTGGCGCACTGCAGTCCATTGGGTCACAAAGGGTCGGACTCGACTGGACACGCACGTGGTTTATGTTGATGGCCATAATTAATCAATCATTAATTATTTGTTCACCTAACTTTTACTGAGCTTGTTTTCTGCAACAGGCCCTGGGCTGGGCACTGAGACTATGGAGGATAACGCACAGCTGCTGCTTTCATGGGGCTTATAGTCTAAAGGGAGGACCAGGTCCAATTATAATGCCATGAGCTAAGGCTGAGATGGGAGAGGGGGAATCTTTCTACATGGGGCTGTGGAGCCTGGAAGAGGGGTCCTGAAATTTAGCTGAGGGGTCTGATCTCCAACCTTCAGGAAGAATAGAAGTAAGCCTGGAGAGGAGAAGGGAGAAAGGAACAGCATTTGGAAAGATGAAAAAGTGAAGGAATATAGAATGCTTGGTGGACTAACTTTACTTAAGGTTAAGCCTGAAAATACTAACAACAAAGCCTGCAAATGCTAACCCTGCCTAATAATATCCCACATTCCTTGACTTCCTGCTGTGTGCCAGGCATTGAGCCAGCCATTAGTTAATCTTCCAAAGAACTCTAGGAAGTAGGCACTAATGTTTTATTTTATGGATGTGTTAATGCTATGGATGTGTTAAAACCCTAACTCCCAATTTGACTGTATTGGGAGATAGGGCTTTTAGGAGATAATTAAGTTTAAATGAGCTCATAAGGTGGGATTTTAATCCAATGGGACTGGGGGCCTTCTAAGAAGAGGAAGAGAGAGATCTCTCTAGCTTTACGCGCACCCACCAAGGAAAGGTTATGTGAGGACACAATGAGAAAGCAGCCACCTGCCAGCCAGGAAGAGAACTCTGCCAGAAGCTGAACCCTCGTACACCTTGATGTCGAAATTTCCGGCCTCCAGAACTGCAAGAAAAGATATCAATATTTGCATTGTTTTTATACCATCTAGTCTGTGGTATTTGTTATGGCAGCCTGAATTAACTAATATAATTAGTATTATTTTTATTTTCATGATAATCATCATTATTGGTTTAGTAGACATTTTTCCTTCCACATTTATTGATATATAATTGACATATAGCACTGAATAAGATAAAAATGTGCAGAATAATGATTTGACTTATATACATCAGGAAATTATTATTACCATAAGTTTAGTAAACATCCATCATCTCATAAAGATACAAAATTTAACAAATAGAAAACATTTTTTTCTTTGTGATGAGAACCCTTAGGATTTATAACTTTCGGGTATAATGTACAGAAGTGTCAATTCCATTTATCATGTATATTACATCTCTAGTATTTATTTGTCTTATAACTGGAAGTTGGCACCTTTCGGCGGCTTTCATCCAATCCTCCTTCCCCCCACTCCCCACCTCCTGGTGACCACAAATCTGATCTCTTTTTGTATAAGATTGCTTTTTCTTTTGTTTTGAAGTTTAACTGACATAGAACACTATGTTAGTTCCCCTTACACGACATAGCTATTTGATATTTCTATACATTTCAAAATGATCACCATAATAAGTCTAGTTGCCGTCTGTCACCATACAAAGATGTTACATAATTTTTGACTATGTTCTCCACACTGTACATGTTATATCCATGACTCATTTACTTTGTGACTAGAAGTTCCTATACATCTTAATTCCCCTCCGGCTATATCACTCCTTTCCCCACACCCCTCCCTTCTGACAATTTGGTTTCTTCTGATAATTATGACTCTTTTTCTGTTTTGATGTTTGTTCATTGTTTTATTAGATTCTATATACAAGTGAAAATCATATTGTATTTGTCTTTGACTTATTTCACTTAGCCATATACCTTCTAGGATATTCATGTTGTCTCAGATGACAAGATTTCATTATTTTTTTAGGTTGACAAACATTCCATTGAATATGTGTGTGTGTGTTTGTGTGTGTGTGTGTGTGTGTGTGTGTGTGTGTGTGGTGGCTCAGATGGTAAAGAATCTGCCCTCAATGCAGGAGACCTGGGTTCAATCTCTGGGTCGGGAAGATCCCCTGGAGGAGGGCATGGCAACCCACTCCAGTATTCTTGCCTGGAGAATTCCAAGGACAAAGGAGCCTGGTGAGCTACAGTTCATGGGGTTGCAAAAAGTCGTACACAACTGAGTTCCTAACATTTTCACTTTTACTTCAAATATATATATATATATTTATACTTTATCCATTCCTCTTTTGATTGGCACTTAGGTTGCTTCCATATCTTGGCGATTGAAAATAATGCTGTGATAAACATTGGGTACATATATCTTTTCTCAGTATTTTCATTTTTCTCAAATAACTATGCAGAAGTGAAACCACTGGCTGGCATGACAGTTCTTCTATTCTTTTTTGTGGAGTCTCCGTAGTGTTTCCCATAGTGGCTGCACCAATTTCCCTTCCCACCTGTACTAGTGTTCCCTTTTCTCCACATCATCCCCAACACTTGTTATCTGTCTTTTCTATAATAGCCATTCTGACAGGTGTGAGCTGGTATCTCATCGTGGTTTTGAGTTGAATTTCCACGATAGTTAATGATGTTGAGCATCTTTTCATGTGCCCCTTGACAACCTGTATGTCTTCCTCGGAAAAATGTCTATTCAGATCCTCTGCACATTTTTTACTTGGCTTAGTTATTATATTATTATTATTATTTTGGATGTTAAGTTTCATGAGTTCTTTGTGTATTTTAGATATTAACCTCTTATCAGACACGTCATTTCCAAGTATGTTCTCCCTTTCCAGAAGCAGCCTTTTCACTTTGTTGATAGTTTCCTTCACTGTGCAAAAGGTTTTTAGTTTGATGTGGTCTCCTTTGATTATTTTTGCTTTTATTTCCCTTGCTGGAAGAGACAGCTCCAAAAAAATATTGCTAAGGTCAATGTCAAAGAGTTTAAGTACTGCCTATGTTTTCTTCTAGAAGTTTTATGGTTTCAGGTCTTACATTTAAGTCTTTAATCCATCTTGAATTTATTTTTGTATATGGTGTGAGAAAGCAGATGACATGATACTATACATTGTTGTTGTTGTTCAGTCGTTAAGTTGTGTCCGACTCTTTGCAACCCCATGGACTGCAGCTTGCCGGGCTTCCCTGTACTTCACTAGCTCCCAGAGTTTGCTCAGATTTATGTCCACTGAGTCAGTGATGCTAACCATCTCATCCTCTACTGCCCCTTTATCCTTTTGCCTTCAATCTTCCCCAGCATCAGGGTCTTTTCCAATGAGTTGGCTCACCAGGTGGCCAAAGTACTGGAGCTTCAGCTTCAGTATCAGTCCTTCCAGTGAATATTCAGTGCTGATTTCCTTTAGGATTGACTTGTTTGATCTCCTTGCAGTCCAAGGGACTCTCAAGAGTCTTCTCCAGCACCTCAGTTTGAAGGTATCAATTCTCAGCCTTCTTTATGGTCCAGCTCTCACATAAGCAATAACTACTGGAAAAATCATAGCTTTGACTATATGCACCTTTGTAAGCAAAGTGATGTCTTTGCTTCTTAATACAATGTCTAGGTTTGTCATAGCTTTCCTTCCAAGGAGCAGGCATCTTTTATTTTCATGGCTATACTATCTATAGAAAGTCCTAAAGATATTATTCCAAAATTATCAGAACTCATTAATGACTTTGTTAAAGTCATAGAATTCACAATTAGTGTACAGAAATCTTTTTCATTTCTATACACTAACAACAAACTAACAGAAAAAGAAATTAAGAAGGTAATCCCATTTATAATTGCATCAAAAAGAATATAATATTTGGGCAAAAATCTAACTAAGGAGGTAAAAGATCTGTATTTGGAAAACTGTATAACATTGATGAAAAAAATTGATAACACAAATGGGAAGATATATCATGTTCACAGATTGGAAGAATTAATATTGTTAAACTGACCAGAAGTCCCAAGGCAGTTTGCAGATTCAATGCAATTACTTTCAAAATACCAAAACATTTATCACAGAATTAGAATAAATAATTCTAAAATTTGCACAGAAACGAAAAAGACCCCAAATAACCAAAACAATCCTGAGAAAGAAGAACAAAGCAGGAAGGACCACAGTCCTTGATTTCAAACTATTATTGCAAAGCCACAGTAATCAAAACAGCACAGTGGTGGTGTGCAGTTCCTAAGTCGTGTTTGACACTTTGTGACCCCGTGGACTGCAGCACACCAGGCTTCCCCGTCCTTCACTATCTCTTGGAGTTTCCTCAGATTCATGTCCATGGAGTTGGTGATGCTATCTAACCATCTCATCCTCTGCCATCCCCTTTTCCTTTTGCCTCCAACCTTTCCCAGCATCAGGGTCTTTTCCAGTGAGTCAGCTAGCACAAAAAAGACACAGATCAGTGAAACAGAATAGACAGCCAGAAATAAATCCATACTTATATGAGTAATTAATCTATGACAAAGAAGACAAAATACACAATGGGGAAAGATAACCTCAATAATAAATGGTGTTGGGGAAACTGGGCAGCTATATGCAAAAGAAGCAAACTGGACAAGTATAGACATTTCTTGACCAACATTCATCTTACTCCTTCCCTGCTCCACAAGCAGCTGATTCAGGTATCCATTCAATTGGTTGCCTGTACTACTCTGGCTAGGGTAATTCACCTGTAATTCAAGGTGTGTGTCTGATTTGGTCAGTGACCTTCTAACTCCTGCCACAGTGATTTGATCAGTCTTTTTTTTTTTTTTTTTAATCTTTTCCTGGTTCCTCCCCATTTCCCAGTCTCTGCATATAATATAACCCAAGACTCAGTCTTTGCATCTCTTTGATTCTCTGCTACTCTCCCTGCCCAGTTCTCAACCCTGATTGCACAATGGAATTACTTGGGTGCTTTTAAAATTCTCAACGCCTGGATATGCCCCACAAGTTCCAGCAGATGCCGAGGACTCAGCATTATAGTTTTTAAAGCTACTCACATGAATCCACTGAAGTTAGGCTGAAAACCGCTGCTGGAGGCAGGAGATAAAGCAGAGGAACCAGTTGGAAGGCCCTGCAAGACCTGGAGATTATCTGGGACTTTGACAAGGGCAGCAGTGGACATGAGAAGTGGTGGATTCTCGATATATTTTGAAGCTGGAGTGAACAGGATCTTGTAAAGAATTGAAGGTTTGATGAGAAACCAAGAGACAAGTCAAGGACAATGCCAAGGTTTTTTCCTGAGGACTGGAAAGACGGGGGACCCACTCATTAAGATAGAGAACACTACAGCAACAGCAGGTTTGGTGGGAGGTGGTCAAGAAATTCTAAGTTGGGAGATAATTATGATGATGATCAGGCATCCAAATTGAGACCTGCAGTCAGAAGTTGACTGAAACATGTATATCCAGGGACAGTTTTAAGTCAGAGATGAGGATTTGGCCTATAGACACATGTTTCTCAACTTCAGGTATACACTGAAATCCTGTGGATTCCCAGGGGAACTTTTAAAGATCCTAATTCCCAGAGCCCATTTCCACTTAACTACATCAGAGCCTCTGGGGGTGGGACCCAGGCATCTATATTTTTAAAGCTCTCCTAGTGATTCCAACGTGGAAGCAAGACTGAAGCTTTGTACATTCCTGACTCAGGGCCTTTGCACAGGCTGTTGGCACTGCCTGGAATACTCTTCCCCTAGATGCCCTCATGACTCACTCACTCACCTTCTTTGATCTCTGCATAGACTCCCATAGTTAACGCTGCAACTTGTGCTCTCCATCTCTGCTCTACTTTATTTTTCTCCAAATTTCTCTCTACTTGGCACGTGCTTGCATACTTAGTCATGTCCAAGTCTTTTCGACCCTTTGGACTGGAGCCCGCCAAGCTTCTCTGTCCATGGGATTTTCCAGGCAAGAATACTGGAGTGGGTTGCCATTTCCTTCTCCAGGGGATCTTCCCGACCCAGGGATCGAACCTGCATCTCCTGTGTCTGCGGCATTGCAGGCAGATTCAAAATACCACGTGTTTTACTTGTTTCCTTGCTTTTGTCTATATCCTCCTACTAGAATATAAGTCCATTTTTGGAACTTTTGCTTGTTTTTTCATCACTATGCTGGGGTTCTAAAATATTTGTTGAAAGGAAGAATAGCTTAAACCAGTATTCAGCCAAAAAGAGCTACAGGAACTGATTTGGAAATGGGTATGTATTGAAAAAGAATGAAATAATGCCTTTTGCAGCAACTTGGATGGTCCTAGAGATTATAATACTAAGCAAAGTAAGTCAGGAAGAGAAAGACAAATATCATATAATATCACTTACATGTGTAATCTAAAATATGACATAAATCAACACATCTCTGAAAGAAAAGCAGACAGTGTTTTGTGGTTGCCAAGAGGTAGGGGCAGGGAAGGAAAGAATTGGGAGCTCGGAATTAGAAGAGGCAAATTCTTATACGTAGAATGGATAAACAAGAAGTTCCTACTGTATAGCATATGGAACTATATTCAATATCCTGTGATAAACCATAATGGAAAAGAATATGAAAAAGCATATATATACATATATATATGTATGTATATATGTATAAGTGAGTCACTCTGCTGTAAGTAGAAATTAACACAAGACAGGATGAGGTGCCACTTCACAGTGTCAGAATGTCTATCATCAATAAGTCTATAAAGAGCAATTACTGGAAGGATGTGAAGAAGAGGGAAACCTCAAATGCTGTTGGTGGGAAGGCAAGCTGGTGCAGCCACAATGTAAAGTAGAAATTAACACAATAATGAAAATCAACTATACTTAAAAAAAATTTTTTTTTTTTTCAAGAAATGAGCATGTGACTCCATTTGGGCCAATGAGATGTGAGGGAGGTGGACTGGGGTCTTCTAGAATAGCTACAAGAAGAGATAGTGTGTGGATATGAAGGCTACAGTTGTCTTGCCATTTTCACCTTGTGCGTTAAGGGAATCTAGATGGAGATCCAAGTCATCACACCAGTAGGTTGGAATTGAAGGTGGTGGCGGGGGTGGGGGGGGTGGGGTGGGGGGGTAGGGTTCTAGGTTTGGAAAATCCCTACACTTAACATTTCCTTGTTTCAGCCACTCTAAATTTTGGGGTTTCTTCTTTTTGTTTGCTTTTAAGATTACTAACTGTATGAGAAGTAGTTATGGTGTTTTTAAAACAAATTAAAAGTAATTACTAGAGTAGTGTAACTGAAAGCCAGAATGAGGAGGACTTCCCTGGTAGTGCAGTGGTAAAGAATTGCCTTGCCATGCGAGGGACTGGGTTTGAGTCCCTGGTCGGGGAACTAACATCCCACATTCCCCTGAGCAACCAAACCAGTGCTCCGCGACGACTGAGCCTGAGAACCACAGGGAGAGTGTGTGCGCTGCGGTGGAAGGCCCCACACGGCGCAATGAAGGCCCTGAATGCTGCAGCTACAGCCTGATGTGGTCGGATAAACAGATTAAAAAAATAGATTTAAAAAAAATTTTTTTAAAGACAGGATGAGGTGCCACTTCACACGTGTCAGAATGTCTGTCATCAAAAAGCTTACAAATAGCAAATACAGGAAGGATGTGAAAAAGAGGGAAACCTCAAACGCTGTTGGTGGGTAGGCAAGCTGGTGCAGCCACAATGTAAAACAATATGGAGGTTCCTCAAAAGGTTAAAAATAAAACTACCTTATGATCCAGCAATTCTGGGTACACATCAAAAAAAAATGCTAATCTGAAAAGATACACGGACCCCACTGTTCATAGCAGCACTGTTCACAACAGCCAAGACGTGGAAGCAACTAAAATGTCCACTGACAAGATGAATGGATAAAGAGGGTGTGGGACGGGACTTCCCTGTTGGCGCATTGGTTAAGAATCCACTTTCAGTGCACGGGACATGGTCTGACCCCTGGCTGGGGAACTAAGACCCCACACGCTGAGGGGCAACTAAGCCCGTATGCCCCCATTAGAGAGCCTGCACGCTGCATTCTACAGAGCCCGCCTGCTCTGGAGCCTGTGCCCCACCGCTAGAGAGGAGCCCACCCACGGCACTGAAGAGCTGTAACTAGGACCTGACGCAGTCACAAATACACAAAAAAGAAGATGTGGTGCACAGACACAGTGGACTATTAGTCATACGAAAGAATGAAATGATTCCATTTGCAGCAACGGATGGACCTGCAGAATATTAAGCTCAGTGAAATAAGTCAGAGGAAGACAAATAGTGTATGATGTCACTTTTATGTGGAATCTAAAACACAATACAAGTGAATGCGTATACAAAACAGAAACAAACTCCAGACAAGTAAAACAAACTTATGGCTACCAACGGGGAGAGGAAGCAGAGAGGGACAAACTTGGGCTATGGGATTAACAGACGCGAAGTGAAAAAAATAAGTTAGCAATAAATTTCAAAAAATTTTAAAAATACAAATTAGTTTCTAAATGCAACCCATAGTTTTCTCAAATTTTTCTAAAGGTTTCATTCCCGGGCGCAAGACTGACTTTAGAACAGCAGGGCTGGAAGCCAAGAGGCCCAGGAGCGAGTGCCGGCTCTGCCATGAGCTAGCAAGTCTGTTTCCCATTTCCCTGAGCCTCAGTCTCCCCATTGTCTAAGGTGAGAAGTGTAAGTGATCCTCATGGGCCCTCCCAGCTGGCTGAGTCCATAGTTATCTGGGGTGATTGGATTTTGCTCCTTAGCCTCATCTTCCCCAGCACTCACATGGTAGGCAACTAGGCTGTGATCGTCAATTCGCGCCCCCACCCCAACCAAGGAAAAGAGGAGAAAGCGTTCCCTGTTCTTCTCTGTGACATGTTGCTCTGCTAATTTCATCCACGACGTAACTATAACCCAGTGATAGTGATGGTGCAGAAACAGAGAAGAGAGCATATCAGAGAGGCTCTCAACTCCCTCCAAAGTCTCAACTGAAGGGTCTGGGAGTGAGAGTGCATGTACGTCCATTCCTGCATTTGACAAGCACCTTAAGAGTACACTGCGAGAGGGTACAGGCTGCAGCTACGAGTGCCATTAGAATCTACCCCGTGTCAGCACTTACACAAGCATAAGCTCACTCTGTCTTCACCATATCCCGCTAGGGTCCCTACTGTTTTTGTGTGTTTTGTGCTGAAGGAAACAAGGGCTCAGACAGGGTGAGAAATGTGCTCTGAGTCTCAAAGGACAAGAAAGTATCACACTCAAGATTTGAACCCAAGTCATCAGCTCCTGACTCCTGAGCTATGCTTTTAAGTTCTACATAATTGCATTTGCCATGGGAGTCAGATCCCATGCACCCATTCATTGGACACAGGCATGTATATTTTGGGGGCATCTACTATGTGCCTAGTCTTGTCCTTGAAGCTGGGGGTTTAGCCAAGGATCAGACCCTCCAGAACCCATGGAGGGGCTCTGAGGTCTCATAGAGTCTAGCTAGTGAGATGGACTTGAGGAAAACCACAGCCTAATGGTGTGGTGCCAGGCATGGAGGCCTGTTCCTACTCGGACCCAGAGAATTTGGCCCATTCATTTATTCTCACTTACCGACTCATTTGCTCACTCATTCATTCATTACCTCACCCACTCATTCACCCAGCTCCTATGCTCTATGCTGTACAGGCCCCCTGCTAAGACCTGGTACAATTTCCCCTCGCCCTCTCTGCACTGCACAGCATGCAGGATCTTAGTTCCTCAACCAGGAGTCGAACCTGTGCCCCCAGCAGTGGAAGCTCAGAGTCTTAACCACTGGACTGCCGGGGGAATTCCCAGTCCTGGTACAATCTTGAACAGGAGAAAACCAGTCATAATCTCATAGACTTGAGGGTCTACTAGGAGAGGCAGACAGTCAACACAGAAGAAGATGAGCTGGTTCTGATGAGGATAACGCTGTGAAGACAATAAAATCGGATGAGGAATTCGAGCGACTGAAGCGGGTGGTGAGGCTGGCCAGGGAAGGGTCCTGAGGAGACGACTTTTACAATGCAGTCAGAGAAACGAGAAAGGGCCTGCCAGAGGGTGACAAAGCCAAAGCCCACAGAGGTGGAGAGAAGAGAGTGGTGTAAGGGGTAACTGTTTGGGCCCAGAGGCAAGTGGCTCCCAGGAGGCCCCAGGGCATGGTCAGGCCCCAGACCCACAGAGCCTGTATCTAGTACATAAGGAAGGCTTCAGGGTTTTCTCTAGGAGCCTCTCTTGGCAATATTCCAGACAGCTGTGACTGTAGTCAAGGCCTTCTTATCCCTGGCTGGGGCCAGGCCCACATCACCAATCCCTGCTATCACGGGTCAAGGAGTGGGGCCTTCCTCAGAGCACAGGGCTGCAGAGAGTGCATCCTTAGCTGGGCCTCCACGTGCCTCAGATCGTGTATCCCCTCTCCCGGCTCCAGGGCTGTGGCAGGCCTCATCTACAAGCCAGGCGCGGCACTAACGGTGCTGACGGGCACGCTCTCCGCAGCCAGGCAACAGACTAATTACAGGCTGGCTCTGTCATGAGAGGCAGGTTGGATGACAAGGAGTGGCCTGGGGTAGACAGGGGCGGCAGTGTGCAGGTCTGCGGGAGTGTGGGCCACCCGCTCAGCATCTAGCTGGCTCCAGACCCCACACGCACTGGCCCTGGAGAGGATGAAGGAAAGGGGGAAAGAATTGTGCTGAACACTGGCCGTGGGCCAGGTGCTAAGCTGGGGTTTTACCTCCACTTTCTCCACCTAGAGGCAGGTGTAATTTACTCCATGTGAGACAAGAAAATGCAGGTTTCCAGAAGTAAAGCAAATTGCTCAGATGCCTAAGAATGGTGGAATGAGAATTCAAACTTAGGGTGAACCCAAAAGCTTGTTTTCTTCCAAGGAGGAAATGAAGGAAGAGCTGGGTCTGTTCTGGAGCTGAGAAACCATGAAGAACAGGGGCTAACAGCAGAGAAGCAAAACGTGGAGCTGAGCCTGGCAGAGGGGGTTGCCGGCTGGGGAGCCGCTTGATGGGCACGGACAGGAGCCCCAGGCAGCCTTCTGGCTGTTAGAGCACAGGATGACATCAGAAGGCTGAGTGGTTTGGTTACAATTTGGGGCTCCTGTACTTTGCTTCTCTTTCTTTGGGGTCTTTTCTTACTTTTTCTTTGGGGTATAAAACCCTAGGAAAGCAAATCTCTCACCAGCCCCTGAACTAGGCTGTGTCTAAGATCGCCACCCAGCTGACCTCAAAAAACACCTCCTGCTTGCATCTTCCTCCTTGGAAGGTCTTGTTGTTGTTCAGTCACTCAGTTGTGTCCAACTTTGTGTGACCCCATGAACTGCAGCACACCAGGCTCCTCTGTCCTTCATTATCTCCTGGAGCTTGCTCAAAGGCATGTCCATGGAGTCAGTGATGCCATCCAACCATCTCATTCTCTGTCGTCCCGTTCTCCTCCTGACCTCAATTTTTCCTAGCATCAGGGTTTGTTCCAATGAGTCGGCTCTTTGCATCAGCTGGCCAAAGTATTGGAGCTTCAGCTTCAGCATCAGTCCTTCCAGTGAATATTCAGGGTTGGTGGTTCTTTAGGAAGACAGCCAGGCTTTTCCCTGGGACCTTGGGGGCATGTTTAGAAGAGATTTCAGTCGTCAGTGGCTTGGCTACATCTGTGTGGGCTGAGTAGCTATGACGAGACTCCCCAAGCCAATGCCATGCCTTTAGGGCTCAAAAGCAGTCCCCACAGCACGCTAAGCATTCTCAGCCCCCCTCAGCTGCTTCACCTGCTCCTGATTCACCACAGGGCCTGCCGAGGGGGCCGAGGGCTCAGCTGCTCCCTGGGCTCAGATCACCACATGAGCCCCAAGCTCCGGCAGGAGTCTGGCTCTCCCAACCCAGCAGGACTCTTCGCAATACATTCTAGACATGTTTGGGGGCTCATGAGAGAGCTTCCCACTTGCGAAATGCCCACTCACAGGCGAGAAGCACCAGCCTGCGTCCCAGATGCGTTTCTGCTTATTCCGGTGGCCTGGCAGGCTGAGCAAAAGCTGGAACACGAATCCTGGCTTTGCAATTTAGCTGAATGACCTTGGACACCTGATCTTACCTCTGGGAGCCTCAGGGTCCTCAGATATAAACTGGGATGACAATTGTTAAACCTCACATTTGTTCCTATGTGCTCCAAAATTGTGTAAGACCTCAGGCTCTGGGAAAAGAGATCTCAATTGGCTCTGCTGCCTGTCGATCTTGGGCACCTTGTTTGGCCTTGCTAAGCCTGTTTCCTCATCTATAAAATGGGGATAATGAAAGTCTCTAATCCACAGGGTTGTGGAAAAAATCAAACACCATCTAAAGTGGTCCACCAGCCATTTAACATCTCTTCACTGAGCACTTACTCAGGACCCACCCAGGGATGCAAAAGCCCTAAAGATTCCCGGGCTTCTTGCCTTTTCCTCTTTTTATAGGAACACCATCTATTCAGACACAAATGATTTTCTTTCATCATCCAGGAATCAGAAAAGATGATGTCACATTCCCTGAGAAACAGCTCTCTTTCCAAAAAGGGAAATTTCCCGTGACAGAAGCTAAGGAGACAGGCCAACAGGGCAGGGCTCTCTGTCAGCATCCTGAAAGCTGGCATAGGAGCTGAAGTCACTAACGTCTACATGTAGAGACGCACACAGTAGGTCGGCACACCTCAGGGTGGCTGGCAAGGGCAATGCAGGCCTCCCCTTCCACCCAGAGGGGCGTGTTCATTCACTGCACCAGCACATCAGCTGTAGGATGGCACCAACCCCCACTCCCCACCCCCAGAAAAACAGGTGGTGGTGCTGAGGGTCTGGAAGAAGATTGGTATTAAAAGAGACTGGAAGGGCCTCGTGTGTTTTGTTCTCGGAGGCTCAAATCACATCTTGTCAGCCCCGTGGCTGCTTCTGCCTTGTGCGAAGGCAGAAGCAGCTGGCATTGCCATGGTAACCAGGCAGCATCAACTTCCAATTTGCCCCTGAATTTTCTATAACAATGGCAGAGCCACGGAAAACATGTTTGGGAAGTGAGAGCCACGAACAGAAAAATCACACCAGGGAACTGCTGGGAGCTGGAAAAGAGGGGCAGTCACGTTTCCTACATTTTCAGTGAACCCAGAATGCAGTGAAAAGACCCAGGAACAAACCAAATTCAGGCTGAGACAAAGAAACGTGTCTAAGACTTACCTGTGCTGAGATCCCCAAAACAGGGATTGCTCTTTGCATTGAGATCACAGCCACTAACAGTTGTCTGCCAGGCTGCAGCTTAGATGCTGGAGTGAGAAGGAGACGGGATGCTCCCATCAGTGAGATGCAAGCACCTGGAACCCAGACTGGAGGGGACTTCACAGAAGAGAGCTCTTCAGTAGATTTTTGAGGTGCAGTTTTCCAGGTTTGTCAGCACGAGGTACCTGGCATCACAAAAATGGCTCCGTACCTATCAGCTGATCCACCTCAAGAAGGTCCTGGTCTCTTCTTAACCATTTTATGGTCAGCCACATTATTAACTTTAATGTCTCTAGGAGCCACATTAATCAGAGTAAGAAGAAACAGGTGAAATTCATTTTAATCCTATATTCTATTGAATCCAATAAATACATCCAAAATATTATTTCAATACATAGCCAATAGACAAATCGCTAATGAGATGTTTTATATTCCTTTTTTTTTTTTAAACCAGGTCTTAGAAATCTGGTGTGTCTTTTACCCTTACAGTGCATCTCCCTTTGGACTAGTACATTTCAAGCCCACAGCAAACACATGTAGCTAGCATACGGGACGCTGCAACTCTGATATCGGACATGGAGCCTTGGCTATGTGACAGGCTTTGTCTCAGGTCACCCAGATTATATACTTCTGAGCTGGTCCAGTAATGCGACCATGAGAAGTGCTTGAGTAGCAGGGATCATCTGGACAAGGAGCTACAACAGGGTTCCTTGTGCTGACATTGTGCTCAGGATTGTTTTATGTCGTAGTGAATAACCTGTGCATTATAAGATATTTACAACCTCCTTGGTCTCTCCCCACTAGAGGCCATTCAGTTCAGTTCAGTTCAGTCACTCAGTCATGTCCGATTCTTTGCGACCCCATGAATCGCAGCACGCCAGGCCTCCCTGTCCATCACCAACTCCCAGAGTTCACTCAGACTCATGTCCATCGAGTCGGTGATGCCATCCAGCCATCTCATCCCATCCTCTGTCGTCCCCTTCTCCTCCTGCCCCGAATCCCTCTCAGCATCAGAGTCTTTTCCAATGAGTCAACTCTTCGCATGAGGTAGCCAAAGTATTGGATTTTCAGCTTTAGCATCAGTCCTTCCAATGAACACCCAGGACTGATCTCCTTTAGGATGGACTGGTTGGATCTCCTTGCAGTCCAAGGGACTCTCAAGGGTCTTCTCCAACACCACAGTTCAAAAGCATCAATTCTTCAGTGCTCAGCTTTCTTCACGGTCCAACTCTCACAACCATACATGACCACTGGAAAAACCATAGCCTTGACTAGACGGACCTTTTTAACAATCCTTAAATTGTGACAACCAAAAATATCTCTAGATGCTCTGAGATGTTCCTGGGGCAGGGGGCAAACTCATCCGCATTTGAGAACCACTGTGCTAGAATAAGATGGAGCTGGGGGGGCTGGGAAGTATGGTATTGGCTTATGTGGCCAAAAGAGGGGAAAGGCAGGGGTGAGGCTGGGTCTTGGGGACAAATGGAACCAACTGGTGGAAGGACACCAGGACATTCTCTCTTCATCTTTCACTGTTGCTTCTCTAGCCTCATCAACCTTGTTCTACTCTATGAGGCTGAAACCAGGGGTGCTAATGGGCTCCAAGCTTGCACATCTCATTTTGACCACAGAGAAGGACTCTCTGCCCCTTTCCATTAAACTTCATTCCCAAATTCCAAGGGCAGGTCTCTGATTGGCCCACCCTAGGTCATATGGTCACTGCTGCACAGGCGTTAGGCAGGACACCCAGATCATGAGGTAGGAGCAAGGGGAGTAGCTCACCCAAAGAAGAGGGTGAAGTGCTGGGAAGATAAAACAATAGTGTCCCTTTCAGGGCAGTAAAATGCCCAGGAGCCGGTGAGATAGAGAGTTATGTGGGGACCAGCATGAAGGCTGATTTTCCTCCTCAGAAATCACAAGCATGGTAGATGGGATGGAGCAGGCAAAGAGCTTCAAGCCCAGGTTGAGACTGACAACAGAATCAGGATGATCTTTTTACTAAACTTTGAGCTTTAGAATGTCAGAAATCCCATTTTTCCCTTTGGAATTCTCCTTAGCATGAAGCAGAGCATGGGGCAGATAATATCAGTTCAGTTCAGTCACTCAGTCATGTCCAACTCTTTGCGACCCCATGAACTGCAGCACGCCAGGCCTCCCTGTCCATCACCAACTGCCGGAGTCCACCCAAACCCATGTCCATTGAGTCAGTGATGCCATTCAACCATCTCATCCTCGGTTGTCCCCTTCTCCTCCTGCCCTCAATCTTTCCCAGCATCAGGGTCTTTTTAAATGAGTCAGCTCTTTGCATCAGGTGGCCAAAGTACTGGAGTTTCAGCTTTAGCATCAGTCCTTCCAATGAACACCCAGGACTGATCTCCTTTAGGATGGACTGGTTGGACCTCCTTGCAGTCCAAGGGACTCTTAAGAGTCTTCTCCAACACCACAGTTCAAAAGCATCAATTCTTCAGTGCTCAACTTTCCTTATAGTCCAACTCTCACATCCATACATGACCACTGGAAAAACCATAGCCTTGACTAGACAGACCTTTCTTGGCAAAGTAATGTCTCTGCTTTTGAATATGCTGTCTAGGTTGGTCATAACTTTCCTTCCAAGGAGTAAGCATCTTTTAATTTCATGGCAGCAGTCACCACCTGCAGTGATTTTGGAGCCCCCAAAAATAAAGTCAACCACTGTTTTCCCATCTATTTGCCATGAAGTGACGGGACCGGATGCCATGATCTTAGTTTTCTGACTGTTGAGCTTTAAGCCAACTTTTTCACTCTCCTCTTTCACTTTCATCAAGAGGCTCTTTAGTTCTTCTTTGCTTTCTGCCATAAGGGTGGTTTTATCAGCATATCTGAGGTTATTGATATTTCTCCTGGCAATCTTGATTCCAGCTTGTGCTTCTTCCAGCTCAGAGTTTCTCATAATATACTCTGCATATAAGTTAAATAAGCAGGGTGACAATATACAGCCTTGACGTATTCCGTTCCCAATTTGGAACAAGTCTATTGTTCCATGTCCAGTTCTAACTGTTGCTTCCTGACCTGCATATAGGTTTCTCAAGAGACAGATAATATATGTAATGGTTAACTTTATGTGTCAACCTGGAGGGTGTTTTTAAATGAGATTAATATTTAAATCAGTGAACTTTGGGTAAAAGAAATTGCTCTCCATATTGTGGGTGGGCCTCATCCAATCAAAGGCCTGAACATAACAAGACAGGCCTCCAAATAAGAGGGAATTCTCCAGAAAACTGCCATCAGACCTCATCTGCACCACTGGCTCTCCTAGGTCTGCAACCTGCCAGCCCACACTGCAGATTTTGGACCTGTCAGCCTCCATAAGTTCATGAGCCAATTCTTTATGATATCTATCTACATATATCAGTTCAGTTCAGTAGCTCAGTATGTCTTGACTTTTTGCAACCGCACAGACTGCAGCACACCAGGCCTCCTTGTCCATCACCAACTCCTACAGCTTGCTCAAACTCATGTCCATTGAGTCAGTGATGCCATCCAACCATCTCATCCTCTATCGTCCCCTTCTCCTCCTGCCTTCAATTTTCCCCTGCATTAGGGTCTTTTCCAATCTACATATATAGATACATATCTATCTATCTAACCTACTTCTCTGTGGAACCCTAACTAATACAATAAGTTTTCATCAGATGAAGCTCTTTCTTTTTTTTGTCATATAGTTTGATTTTATTCAAGGATAATTGATAATGGTCCTCGTCCATGATAATTCTCTGACTTCACTGTTATTCCTTTTTTTGTTCTATTCTTTTTTTTTTTGATGTTTTAAATATAATATTATTTTTTATTTTATTTTTTTTTTACTTTACAATACTGTATTGGTTTTGAGGCTCTTTCTTCTTATCAGATATTGGAGACTGAAATTTTGAGAAGGGGAGATGGCTTTAAATAAGACCCAAGCTGAGTATGGGATGAGGCATGGATGGGGCAGGCCAGGGTGGGCTGCAGGGGCAGGGAGAATTAGAGCTGACTCTCAGAGCAATGTTAGATGGGACCAGTTGGAATTGGCCATGGAATTTGGGAAGGGCGGGAGATGGAAACCAAGTTGGTGAGCCCTGGACTGGGGCCCTGGGGACCAACAGGAAGCTTCTCAAGGAGAAGACAGAGGCCTGCAAGGATCCCTGGGAGCACAAGCCCTGGGAAGCAGGGACACGAAGCCAGCCAGAAGAAGGAAGAGGCTTGACCAACCACAAGCCCTGCCAGGAGCACGGCCCCTGCTCAGGAGACACAGGGGCAGCTCACTCACACCACTGTGTGCCCTTGGCTATGACCTCTCTAAGCCAAGCCTCCTTGTCTGCCAATGGTGAGTAGTGATTACCACCTCCACTGAGTTACCATGAAGATTAAGTGGGATTATAATTGCGAAGCACAGAGCACAAAATAGGTGTTTAATAAACCTCTTGGACAGCCTGTCGGCAGCTGCCTGATCCTGGCGCCCACGCCCCAGCTGGCCCTGCATGCAGGGAAGAGCACGCTGGCCTTTTCCTCCTCTAAGAGCAACTATTGTTGGGCATTCCCATGAGCCAAGTGCTTCTCTACATGCTTTACTGGTAGACACTCACTCCTCAAACAACTTTTGGGTGGTGGTGTTGTTCAGTCGCTAAGTTGTGTCCGACTTCAGGAATAGCACTAGAATTATTATCCCTATTTTGCAGCTGAGGAAACTGAGGCAGAGACCTGCCCAGAGGCACACAGCTCTTAAGTCCTGGAGCTGAACTTCAGATCCAGGCTGCTGGACTCAGGGCCTGTTCAGCTCTGCTCAGCCAACCTATGATTTCTGCCACCAGACTCTGAGGTCTATGAGGGCAGGGGGCCCCTCGCTGACCATCTAGCCTGTGGGATTAATGGTCGCCCCGCAGAGAATTCAAACAGCGCACCAGGAGAAGGAAGCACTCAACCCCTCCTTGGGGCCCTCAATGCACCTTCTCAGAGACAGAGACTCTGGGCTGAGCAGTCTACACCCGGAACACCCATCAGTGTGATTCAACAGCTGAGAGGCAAGAGAGGACCACAGTGGCTAGACCACCAGATCCACCCAGAGCCAGATGCTAGGCTGTGAATGTTGAACCAGCAGTTATAACTTCAGGGGGTTTAGGCAAGTTACTTAACCTCTCTTGGTTCAGTGACTTCAAACAGAAAGCAGATAATGAAAATACCAACCACACAGTGTTGACTAAGAGAGGCAATTGGGTGACTTTTTACTCACAGAGTGCTGAGTAAATGTCACTGGTTTTCAGAGGAAGTGTTGAGGCCTAGGAATGAAAGACAGCAGCTGCCGCTTATCAGACGAGAGATGTTCCAGGTCCTTTCTCTGCATTGTATTCACAGACCCTCACCACCTGCCTGGGAGGCGAGGCCTGGGGGGTGGTCATTATTCCTAATGACTGACAGATGAGGAAGACAAGGGATGAGAGGACAAGGGAGTGCCCCAGGTCACACAGCTGAAAGGCCAAGGCAAGACTTCACTTTGCTCCTGACTCGAAACCACAACACCTCCTGCCCTTGCTGCATCGAGGAATGTTGAAGGGGAGCACAGACCTGTTCCCCAGACAGAAGAGAATTCAGGACGAAGGTGAAGAGGAGACGGGATGGAGGAGGAGGGCAGGACAGTGGCATCTTGTTGGCTGGACCCTGGGAGAGGAGCTTTTGAAATGTTGCCTCACTCTGTGCCATTATCATCCCCATTTCCCAGATGAGGAACGTGAAGCTCAGCCAAGTGAAGGGCTCATCCAAGGTCACAGAGCCAGTGGGCACTGAGCCAAGATTAGAACCAGATCTGACTCTAAACTCATTGAACACTGAGGCCCACCTGCTCTGCTCAGGGGCACCTGGAGAAGGAGGGATGGTAGGCGGACAGGGAGTGGACAGAGAGGTCGCAACCTTAGCCCCATGGGCATCCAAAGAAGTGTCCTGGAGCATTCAGAGGACCAGGATGCTGCTAAGTGGATTTCTGAATCCCACGTGGATTATGAGGAGGGTTAGTTCCTTCCCAGGAGAGAAGGGGTACAGGGGACAGAGACTGGCTTTACCAAGCATGCAGGTCTGCAGTGAGTACCTCTGAGCCTCCATCTGCCTCTGCATGCTTCCATTCCAGTTTAAACCACGCTGTCTGCTTTCTCTCTCTCTGTCTCCCCACTGAAATGACAGCTCCTAGAAGAGAGGAACTGGGTCTCTCCATCTCTGTGCCCCTGGAAATCCACACAGCTGGCCTGCAGTGTGTGAACTCACACTGCATCCTCTGCTCCACAGACCCACCCTGTCACTCACCATCCCCATTCCCTTTGTCCTCAAAGAACGTATCTGTAGTTGACACATCGCCCATGCTAGGCTGTGAAGAGGAGAGACCATCTGTCTGTGAGTACCTAGTAGAATTCCTGGCACATGGGAGGCACTCCATAGATACTTGTCGGATAATTGAATGCATGGTAAGTATGCAAGACGATCTTTTAAAATCAGTGACAGGGCAGTGGCTTTGTATCCTGGGCAGTTGTGTGTGTTACTGCATCGAATCCTCACATGCAGCTTTTGATAATTATCTATCGCTTAAAGATCAGATGAGAGAGGAAAAGTGACTTTCCCAGGGTCACACAACTGGTTGGTGGCATTTGTGGGATTCAAGCCTGGTTCTACCTGATTCGAAAGCTATCCCTGTTCCCCTTCTTTCTTCTCTCCCTAATCTAATGGGGAAATCAGTAAAGCACGGTGCTTGCTTTGCCAAGAGAATGGTTACATACGTGCCATTCTCTGGTTACATAGCTCACAACATTTCTGATCTGGTCATCAGAGGACAAGGACCAACCAGGCTGAATTAAAGAAAGCATCCAGCCGCACCTGTTCCGTGAAGATCGATAAGCTGTGAATGACGTAACTGAACTCATGACAGCCTCAGTTTTCATTTCCTTGTTTTACTGGGGTTCAGAGGGGTGAAGTAATTCGCCCAAAGCCACACAGCCAGCTCCTGGGAATGCTGAGTGGAGATCTGATCCCAGCTTCACTTGACTCCCATGTTCTCCCCAAGCTGTTTCTGTTTTATGCATGCATTGGCAGACCCTGGAGCCAAACTGCAAAGCCATCCCATAGGCATCTGTTCTTACCCTATTCCCACAGGATTTCAAATCCTTGGCAGCTAATTTCAACTTCAGTATGAGTTTAACAGGGGTTCCAATAGGAGCCTTCGGAGACTGAAACACCATTGGGGTTTAGTCAAATAAACCTCTGAAGGAAATTCAGGCATTTGGGCAGAGGCTTCAGTGTAATCAATAACTATGATCCTGCCTGTATGGTGCCACCCCCTTTCCTGGGAATAACTCTGTCCCCACTTCAGCCACTGAAGCTCTCTCTGGAGAGGCCATGTCTTACAGGATCCTGCTCCGCAACCTTTGTTCATCTGTCCAAGCTGAGCCACTCATGGCACTCTCCTACCTCAAGCAGTTTTGATTGCTCCAGCCCAGACCGGAGACCTTTCCTAGGACTTTTTGAATGGGAACTGAAGGAATAGGTGACACCTTCTCCAGCAACAGAATGTGCAAAATGTTCAACTCAAGAACCAAGAGGTAGCAAATTCACAGAGAGAGATTCATTTGAAAGTTGAGACAGCCTGCCTTGTGTCCCTGAGGACATGTGATGCTGGTGGGGTATGTGTGGGAGGGGCAGTCTTTTGTGCATGCTCTGTTCAGTGCCATAGCCCGCTTCCCCTGGGGATTTCTCCATGGAAACACTGCCCACACAGGCGCCAGCCTCACTCTGACCCCACAATCCCCTGCAAAGCTTTTACTCCTCATCCCTTCTCTGGCCTGAGCCTCGCCCAGCTGGGCCTGGAATGGCAAACCCCAGAATTCCTGGCTGAGCCCTTCTGCTGTCATCTGAAATTCACCCCCGGAGATGTCCCGCCCTCTTCTACTCCCTTCCCTCCAGAAGGCCGGGTATGCACGTGCCTGGGGCGCACAGCCACACTACACACACGTGCACATGCACACGTGCCACCACACGCCCACTCACCCTCTCAGAGCACGCTTCCATTTATAGACACAAAATCGCACTTCACAGGGTACCCTGTGCCCTTGAATGCCACGCTCTCACTTCCAGGCATGCGCACACACAAATACTCTCCCACATGTGCGCAGGATCAGAATCACAGGAGCATTCTCAAATGCCGATGATATTGAACACTCACACGCTCATATTCACACCACGCACCCACAATCCTTTTCTTTGTGACAAGGCAGACTTTCCCCAGGAAGACCTTGAACCCTAGCATAGGGCACAAGATGCCTAGCACCTTGTTCCATCCTCCAACCAACACCATGAGGAAGGCACCCTTTGCACCCTCGCCTTACAGATGAGACAGCGAGGCTCAAAGAGGGTACGTGCCTGCAAGCACACAGCCACCAAGTCACAAGCTGGGCTCTGGCCCCTGGTAGTTTGGTTCCAGAACTGGACTATCAGTGCCAGTAGTGTGTCACTTAACCTGTGTCTGAGCCAGGACAAGTTCACTGCCTTAACTGGCATTGAGGTTGCCCATCTGCAAAATGAAGTTAAAGGAGGTATTCTCTCATCCACTCCCCCAACAGATGGAGAATGTGTGATTTCATAGCTAACACTTGGGAAGTGGGAGAAACCCCACGTTTCTCAAAGTATTTACAAATAGCCTACCGGAATGGATTCACACAACCTAGAGGGGAACCTTCCTGGAGGTTCAGGAAGGTTATGAACAGGAGGCTAAGGTCTGTCCCCGGCTAGTGGTGGGGCCAGCACAAGCACCTGGGAGCCCTCAGGGTCCCAAGTGCCCAGAGTGGCCCAGACTTCTTTCCCGCCTCCTCCGTCTGGGGACGGGAGGGGTCTGCTCCCCTGGAGAGGTACAACCCCTGCTACCTCTAACTTCTCCCTCCTTTCTTTCCCTCAGCTAACACTGAATGAATATTTAATACCTACCACATGCCAGGAACTGCCATCCCTGCCCCTAAGGGAGCAGATGAATCCTGCCTCCGTGTGTGTGTGTGTGTGTGTGTGTGTGTGTGTGATGAATCCTGCGTGTGCGTGTGTGTGTGTGTGTGTGTGTGTGTGTGTGTAGTTCTGCGATCCACCAGGGTCACCAAGGCAATGACCCCAGGAGCTGATGGTTCCCCAGGGGAGGTTCCTGACCAAGGAAAGACAACGGCAGAGAGCGTCTCAGAAGCTCCTTGAAGCCGTCCTCTGGCACTGCCTTCCCACACTCCCCAGGCGGCCTGCCCTGACCAAGCCTTTTCCACTGGGAGTGCGGAAATCTCCCTCCCGGTAACCAAAGGCAGGTACACCAGCTCTGCCTGTGTTTATGCAAAAGGTGTCTTTCTGAGCAAGGTGTATGGAGATCAGATCTTCTAACACAGACTGTTCCTTTTAAAGCTGACAAGAGGGAACTTCCAGAGCGTTTTCAACCCTAACTGGGGCAAACAGGATAGTTCAAAGGAGTATAGGGATGTGTGCCTTTTATTTTAATATATATTAACAAAATTTTAACAAAATTTTTAAATGTATAAATATATAAGTAGCATGTCTAATCTTTGATTACAGAAGATAACTGCTTTGAATAAAGCTTAAATAAGTATTTACATTTTAAAAGCAGATCAGTTTCTTAAAATGCAAAATAATAGTTATAGGAAGTGTACAGATTTGGCAAAAACACTAGAGTTAAACACACACAGTGAACGCATTGCCAAGGTTAAATTTCTTGAGGTGAAGCAAACCTTGATTAAGCCAGCCTATTCCATGGAGGGAAACTGCAACCCGAGTTTATCTGCTTCCCCAGCACCTGCCCTCCTCAATCCACAGAAGGGAAAGCATTCAAACCAGAGGCTGCCTGTGTGCACTGACCTCAGAGCTTTGAGGCCTCGGGAAATGTTCAACCCCGTGACTGGCTGGCAGGGGCGAGGCAGAGGCCGTCACCCCTGACGTCTGACTCCGTGGGGGCCAGCGGGGAAGCAGGGAGGCAGAGCCAGGGCCCCGGGTGGTCCTCCCGTGGTTACCTCTCCCGACCTAACGAGAGGTAAGATGCTGAGACCCCGGAGGCTGCAAGGAGCAGAGGAAGAGCAGTGTTTGCAGCTTCCTCTGTGTTGGTGATATCCTGGAGTCAGTCTCCTCTCTCTCTCACACACACACACGCAGCAATCACTGAGCACAGTCATCGCCATCTACATGCACACACAAACACACAACCTATACAGTCACTGGGACACGTTTATAGGCAGACACAGTTTACTCAAACACAGAGATATAGGTACAGACACACACACACTCCACAAATACCTGTGCACATAATACACATCAATGTACCTTCATGTGTGCACATATACACAGATTCATTTTATACACACATAGACATAATCATGCCCACAGTCACCTACATATACACGTAGACATGGACACCGTGTCAGAGGCAAGCAAATCCACAGACATATCTGCCCAGATATTCAAACATAGGCAGACAGAGAAAGAAAGACATCATGTACACAAAGCAAGACACCTATACAAGGACACACAGCACAATCTCACACCTATTTGCCCATTCACAGACCCGCTATGACACACACAAATCAATACACATACAGGGAAACACACACGCGCGCATACACGCAAGCAGAGGATGCAAAGAGCCACTCCCAGCTGTAGTACAGAATAGCCCACCTTTGGTCTGGGAATGTCACATCAGACATAACAGGATTTGCTGCCCACATGTCCCCTCGGCTGCCCGCTCTCCAGGTCACAGAGCATGCCCTGAAGCAGGGCCTGAGCCAGGTGTCTAGGCACAGGGAGGAAGGTACCCCACATCCCCACGGGGAGCTCAGGGCTGAGGGACTCAGAGGGAGACCTCCCCACTGTCCCAGAAGTACATGGGAGGGACCGAGATCACACCAGGCCGTCACCCCACCCAAGTCTTTAGCACATGGTTTGTATTAGACACTCCATCTGCTGCAATAGCATGAAGCCATCTAACCCACTGGCACTCAATCACAGGACAGGGGGAAAGAGAGTGAACCAGAGACCATCTAAAGGGGTGCAGTCAAGCAAACCAGAGGTCAAATGCTTCTTCTGTCACCCCAAAGCTGTGGGCCTTGAGTAGGTCACTTTAGCTCTCTGAGCCTTAGTTTCCTCATCTGTAAAATGAGCTCAATGATAATCCTAGCTCAAAGAACACTGTGAGAACTAAATTAGATGGTGCATATAGGCTGGTGGCTCAGCTGGTAAAGAATCTGCCTGCAATGCAGGAGACCTGAGTTTGATCCCTGGGTCTGGAAGATTCTCTGGAGAAGGGAATGACAACCCACTCCAGTATTCTCACCTGGAGAATCCCATGGACAGAGGAGCCTGGCAGGCTATAGTCCATGGGGTCACAAACAGTCGGACACGACTGAGAGACTAACACTTATTGAACACCCAGTACAGCTCTCATCACACAGTAAGTGCACTGTAAACCAGGTGTTCTCGGTCTTGGTACTATTGCTATTTGGGGCAGATAATTCCTTGCTGTGTATGTGTGGTTGGGGGCTGTTCAGCACAGTGTAGGATATACAGTGGCATCCCTGGCCTTACCCACTAGATGCCAAAAGCACCCCCTCTTCCAAGTTGTGACAACAAAAAAAGAGTCTCCATACACTGCCAAATGTCCCCTGCGGGGTACAAAATCTCCCCCTGTTGCAAATCACTGCTATACATGTTGACTATTATTGTTAATGTTGTTGCTATGATTATCACCATCATCATTAGGATGACAGTAGCTATAAGACAGTCAGTATGGAAAGGGGACCCAGGACTTACCTGGTAGTGCAGTGGATAAGAATCCACCTGCCAGTGCATGGGACACAGGTTCAATCCCTGCTCCGGGAAGATTCCACATGCCGCAGAGCACCTAAAGCCTTGGGCCACAACTGTTGAGCCCGAGGGCTGCAACTACTGAAGCCCGTGGACCTAGAGCACATGCTCCACAACAAGAGATGCCGCCGCAACAAGAGATGCCGCCGCAACAAGAAGCCCGCACGCCGCAACGAGAAGCCCATGCACCGCAACCAAGAGTTGCTCACCGCAACTAGAGAAAGCCTGTGCACAGCAAGAGAGACCCAGGGCAACCAAAAATAAATACATAAACTAGAAAGAAAGGGGACCCAGAGCAGAGTGAGAACATGCCTTTGTTCCAACAGCCACTTCCCTCCTCTCTCTCCTCCTCACCCCCATCCCCACCCTTTCTCTGCGGTTGGCTCCAGAAGCCACTTTACCTGACCAGACCCGGCCTAGCTGAGCAGCTGCGGGGGAAGTGGTCCAGGCACCTGCAGGGGAGTGAGGACTGGGGTTAGGACCGCTTTCCCCAAATAAGCTGGCTGGCCAGGAGCAACTGCACACCTGGAAACCAGTTTTCCAGGGAAGATGTTCAGGGTGCACCCAACTTCTGGGTGACCTTCGGTGGGCTGGGGCGTGGGGGGCCAGGACCAGGGAAGCCAGAAGCCAAGAAAGTCACCTGGGAAAGCAAAGGGGCAGAACAAATGACCTCTTGGAAAGTAACCTTATCATATCTATTAAATACAAAATATTCATATCTTTTGACCACATAATCCTTTACATGGGAATCTATCCAACATAACAAACACCAGTTTAAAAGACTTATAAGTAGCACATGTTTATTGTAGTGCTGTTTGTAGTGGCAAAGACAGGAAACATTTTCATGACTATCAACTGGTTGAGTAAATTACAGGTCACTCAAACAATGGAATACTAACGCGATTTAAAAAAGAAATTAGCTGGATAGCCAACAGTCGGGGTTGACATCTAGGATATAGTTAAATGAGAAAAATGAGATACAGAATAATATCAATTACAAGATCCCACTGTTTGGCAAGAAGCAACTTATTTTTATACGCCTCATTGTGTACATGTTTGAGCATGAAGACTACTAACATTGGCTGCTGGGCAAGAAGCGTGGAATAAAATGAATATACAGAGACTACTTTTTGTATATGTGTGTATGTATAGCTTATTCAATCATTGAGTGTTTTCACACACAGTAATGAAAGAAGTCTACTCTGTTCATTTCTTCATAATAATTTAGTAAGAAATGTTGTTAAATGAAAAGAACTCATTATTGAACCAGTCTCCAAAGCTGAGGGCTTTTTTTTTTTTTGAAAAGTGAATTTTATTTTTATTTATTTAAAGTACGTTGAGCAACTCACTCATTCACTGATTCATTCAACAAATACTTCCTAAGCGAGCATTGCCCTAGGCGTGTGCACACAACAGGAAATTAGATGCATCCCTGTCTCCTGGAGCTCATACCCTGGGGGAGAAGCAGACAGCAAACAGATGAACACCTGTGTGTAAAGCATTGCGCAGTCATGTTTGCAAGAAAAATAGAGCAGGGCAGGGAACAGAGTGATGGACAGAAGGTCCCTGGGCACAGGCCCAAAAAGGGACTGAGGGGGCACAGAGCAAAGTGGAGATCTTGGCAAGAGTGTTCCTATAGAGGATCCATGAGGGCAAAGCCCTGATCAACATGCTCGGTGAGTCAAACACAGAAGGAGGTCAGTGCAGATGGTGCTACACGGGCACAGCAAGGACTTGGAATTTTAATGCACATGAGCTGGGCACCTCTGGAAAGTTTAGGGCAGAGGAATACAGTGGTTTTATTTCCCCCTGACTAGCCTGGATGAGGAGTCCTCCTCCTCTAGAAAAGCAGGCTCCAGCGTTTCTGACCTTCTTCAAGACTGTCATCAGCCCAGGCCCTACATTGGAGGGTCTGAGGAGAGGTACAGCCGCAGTCCTGGTGGGCTCAGGCAGGAACGGCAGGGCTGCACGACGCCCTGATCATTCTGACAAACTAAGCCGCAACGAGATGCCAATGGATGAGAAGCAATGGACACTCCCATCCATCGCTGGTGGGAGAATTCTCGCAAAATGATCCCTTTGGAAGCAGTTTGGCATTACCCAGTTCAGCTGGACTCACACATACCCAAACATCCACAGCTGTACTCCTCACTATGGACCTTCCAGGGAAGCTTGCAAGTGCATTGTAGGATACATGCACACTCATTTGCTCACCAATACTATTCACGATCGTGAAGACGGGACCAGCCCAAGTGCCCACAGAAGGTAGAACATGCGAGGAAACTAGGTGGCATTCCTCCAGAGGAGCACAGCACAGCAGTGAAGACGGACCAACCACCGCGCTTGGGCTTAGGAGCTCTCCAGACCGGGGAGCTGGAGTGGGGAGCCGTTCCCTCCACCAGGGGATCTTCCCAGCCCAGGGACCCCGCATTGCAAGTGGATCCTTCACCAGCTGAGGCACCAGGGAAGCCCCAGCACACTGGAGTGGGCAGCCTGTCCTTTCTCCAGAGGATCTTCCCAACCCGGGAACTGATGCTTGGGCTTGGGGCTTGGGTTCAGGGGCTTAAGTCTGGGCTCCCAAACCCTCATGTGAGTGAAAAAAGCAAGTCACAGACACATACAGTATGATTCCATTTACCCCAAATCCCCACACAGCCAAAACTAGCTATCCATTGCTTAAAAGTGAAAATGAAAGTGAAGTCGCTCAGTTGTGTCCGACTCTTTGCAGCCCCATGAACTGTAGTCTACCAGTCTCCTCCGTCCATGGGGTTTTCCAGGCAAGAGTACTGGAGTGGGTAGCCTTTCCTTCTCCAGAGGATATTCCCAACCCAGGGATTGAACCCGGGTCTCCCGCATTGTAGGCAGACATTTTACCGTCTGAACCACCATAACTAAATCATAAAAATATAAAGAAAAGAAGGGAGGAATTAATACCACATTCAAAATAAGGAGATGGAGACATTGTAGTTTTCTTTCAAAAGTGAAAACAGTTGATACTTCATTGTATAACTCACTTAAAAAGAAGCCAAGATTTATGAATGTCTCTTGACTTTGTTGTTAAAGTAGAAGAGACAGGTGAAATTATCACTAGACTAAATCTCTCTCTCCTCCCTTTCCAGTGGGACTGTAAGTTTCCAGCAAAAGACTGCTCCACACCTGTTGGTTGTATTGTTTAAACCTTGAAAGAAGCTACACAATCACACCCATTTCAGAAGTCAGCAGAGTGGGGCGTAGAGAGGCACAGTCACTGACCCATGGTTTCCCGGGATTCAAATCCAGGTCAGTGTGACTCCAAAGTCAGAAAGAACTCAAAGCGTGGGAAGAACTGACACCAGGCCACGGTGGCTGGAGTGTGCTTTGTCAGGGCCAGATGATGAAGGGATGCGCAGGTCTTGGAGAGAAGCCTGGGTTCTATTAATGCTGCCCTGGGGGCTTTAGGGCAGAAGAGGGACAAGGCCAGATTTGCATTTTATAAAAATTTCTCCAGCCACTGGATCAAGAGTAGATTGGAAAGGGGTGACCATGAATACTGGCAGGGAGGCTGCAGAGTCACAGGCCAATGGAGGGGAGCTTAACAGATTCTTGAGACCTTTCAGGGAGGGTCACAGAATCTGGCAAAGGATTGAATATGGGGCTTGAGGGGAACGAAGGGGTCAAGGATCATCCAGGCTTTGATTTCAACAATGGAGTGGAAAGTGGTGACATTTGAAATAACGGAAGAAAGCAATATGGGGGGAATCCCTTTAATTAAATAGAATTTCCGGTTTTTGTCTTGGTCTCCACACTGGAGCCCAAGGACAAGCATGGGCTGCCTGAAGAGTCACCCCTGACCCCAGCAGAGGCCATGCTCTTGATCTGCCCACACACTTCCAACTCTCTTTCTCTGCAGGTCAGTGCTTTCCTCCCAGCTCCCTCTGCCCTATGTACAAACTGATGCCCCCACTCCAGTGAGCCCAGGCCTGGCCTGAAACCTTACGGGAGCCCAGGTTGAGCCGCCAAGACACCCCTACCCCCGCCCCCGTGCATTTGGTGTTGGTCGTTCCTCTGGCCTTTGGTGACATCCTCTTAGCAGCTGCTGCTGCTAAGTAGCGTCAGTCGTGTCCGACTCTGTGCGACCCCATAGACGGCAGCCCAATAGGCTTCTCTGTCCCTGGGATTCTCCAGGCAAGAATACTGGAGTGGGTTGCCATTTCCTTCTCCAATGCATGAAAGTGAAAAGTGAAAGTGAAGTTGCTCAGTTGTGTCTGACTCTTAGTGACCCCATGGACTGTAGCCCGCCAGGCTCCTCTGTCCATGGGATTCTCCAGGCAAGAGTACTAGAGTGGGTTGCCATTTCCTTCTCCAATGCATGAAAGTGAAAAGTGACAGTGAAGTCGCTCAGTTGTGTCTGACTCTTAGCGACCCCATGGACTGCAGCCTTCCAGGCTCCTCTGTCCATGGGATTCTCCAGGCAAGAGTACTAGAGTGGGTTGCAATTTCCTTCTCCAATGCATGAAAGTGAAAAGTGAAAGTGAAGTTGCTCAGTTGTGTCTGACTCTTAGCGACCCCATGGACTGCAGCCTTCCAGGCTCCTCTGTCCATGGGATTCTCCAGCCAAGAGTACTGGAGTGGGTTGCCAGTGCCTTCTCCCTTTTAGTCGCTAAAAACCTATTAAATGAAAAAGAAAGTCTAAATCTTTAGTTTCTGTGTATTTTTGAAATGGCCATTTAAAAACTACAATCTATAGCTCTCCTGTCTTCTGTTTCTGACTCATTGTACTTGTATTTTCTTTTTTCTGACCACAAAAAATCTAGATGTCCCAAAGAAATAAATATGGAAGAAATAAATTAATATCATAATGGAATTCTAAAGTTGTAGGAGACTTTGGAAGTGGTCTGAACCACAGAATTTCTTTAAAAATGGTTTTACTATAATCCATGGTGTGTGTGCCGTGTCAGAAGTCACTTCAGTAGCATCCAACTCTTTGCGACCTTATGGACTGTAGCCCACCAGGCTCGCTGCCCATGGCGCTCTCCAGGCAAGAATAGTGGGAGTGGTTCGCCATTTCCTTCTCCGGGGAACCATCCTGACCCAGGGATTGAACCCGTGTCTCCTGTGTCTCCTTCACTGCAGGCTGATTCTCTCCCACTGAGCCATCCTGGAAGCCCATGACCTGGGGAGGAAGGGCATAGGTCCTGAAGCCCACCAGTTTCCGCTTTCTAATAAAAAGAGGTCAGTGCTGGTAAATGCATCCATAGAAACTGAAGTAGAACCAGAATTCTAGTCATCCTCAAACCAGCTGGCAAAAAGGATAATCTACAGAACGAATCACTCACCTATGAGAACTGAAGACAGGTGTTGCTTTCTGGGGACCCATGGGAGTCAATGGTGCAGTTCCAGTCAAAGTCCAAAGTACCGAAAGAGCTAACGATGCAAGTTCAGTCTGAAAGCCAGCAGAGCAGAGACTCAAGAAGAGCCAGTGTCTCAGTTTGACTCTGAAGGCAGGAAAACGGCTCTAGTCTCCAGCCTTTTCCAAAGTCAGAAAGAATCCTCAAAAATCTGTACTGGCCCATGAGCTACCAAAATCATCCTTGGGGTCACCTAGAAGTTGGGTAGCAGAATGAAAAGCAACTGAGCATCTTTCCTTTTCCCCTGAGTATCACCTGGATTATAATTTGCTTTTCCTAGAGATGGTAGAATAGCGTGCTTAAGCCAATGGCATTCGGAGTCACACAGTTTGGGGCTGGAAACCAGCTCTAGCAGCGTTAACAGCTGTGTGATCTTGGGTAGCACCATGCCTGGCACATAGTAGGGCCTTACATAATGGAAAGTGGTAGTGATTTAAGGAAGACGAGAACAAACAGAAGAGAATCTGGGCAGGCGGATCCCTTAGAGACCTTCTTGCCACTATATAGATTGGTAAAGGTCTGGAGAGGTTAAAGGGCCTGCTCTAGCAATCTCATCAGACGGAGAATTGGGGAGTAAACGCCACACCCTGACCCCCAGGCCACTCCTCTCTCCAGACCTCCTCTGGGAGAGCTGGGAACACTAGAGGAGGCGGCAGAACCTATAGAGCGTGTTTTCAGTTGACTGCAAGCTTGGCCTAGAGCACAAGTGTTCCAAGGGTGGGGTGGGTTTGCCGGCCTCTACAATTTAGGCAGCACAATGATTAGAAAAATATCTGACCTACTTGCTACAATTTGTAAATCAGGAAGTTTCATATGAGAGGAACATGGAAACTCACATTACCTTATGTAAAATAGATAGCCAGTGGGGATTTGCTGTATGACTCAGGGAACTCAAACCGGTAACAATCTGTAACAATCTAGAGGGGTGGAATGGGGAGGGAGGTTCCAGAGGGAGGGGACATACTTATACCTATGGCTGATTCAGGTCAATGTTTGGCAGAAACCAACACAATTCTATAAAGCAATTACTCTTCAATTAAAAACAAATAAATTTTAAAATTTTTTAAAAGGGGAAAAAAATGCAAGTTTCTGAATTAAAAAAAAATGAGAAGCCCTGGCTGTCCTGGACCTGTATTTATTCAGACAATAAGTCTTCGGGGCTGACCTGTGCTGCTCCCTCTGGCTGGCTCCATGGTCTGGTTGCCGCAGTCTCCACCCTTCTCTATCGTCTCCTGGTTACTGTAGCCTGCTGTTGCCTGCAGTGCACCTTCATGCCTGACCTCCTGTGTTTTGAACACATAGCCTGCTTCCCTCATGTATGTGACCTGCCCTGTCCTGTGGTCAAGCATTTAGTCTTCTGGCCCTAGAGTGTTTCCTTTAAAAACAAATGTTTTAGGAGACAGAGCTATAAAACATGATCTTATCCACCTGTACCATATTACCTTCTGTTTTCTTGAGTCATTTCTCCCAAACTCGTGGGAAATGAAACCTTCCTCCTCACATGCTTTTGGGAACAGAAAATTCTGCCTGAGGTCATAGTTCAGCCCTTTCTCTAGATTTCCCACCCTGCCTTTCAGTTCGGATCTTACTAGGGGTTACAGTCCTCACTTTTCCAGTCTTCCCTTACCCCAACCCTCTTCCCTTTGCCTGCCCACTAGGTGCCTCTCCTCGCCTCCTCCCTGCAGAAGCCCAGCCGTGTTCTGTCCCCTGCAGCTCAGAGGGGGCCTGCCCTTCCTTTCTGCATCTGGCAGGCAAGAGAATCCAAAGACAGACAGCACTGCCAAGTAAGTGCACCCTGTACCCGGGAGGTGGGGCAGGGGTGGGGTCAGATGTTTTGAATTTCTTAGAGCAGGAAAAATAATCATCAACTTCCCACCCCCATGTGTTGCCCTGCACGGTGGGATAAGCAGTCTTTACCTGCCTTCCCTCCACTTTTAGAGAACAAATGAATAAATGAAATGTCTTGTCTATCTGGAGCTTCTATTTAGAACTACACCACTTTCAAATTTGCTGTGGCCTCTGAACCAGCTTCCCTACCTCCACCTCTTCCCCTCCTACCATGCCTCAAATGCAACCAGGTCTCCCTCCTGCTTAAATGCCAACAAGAGCTCTCCAACACCTCCAGAATAAAGGCTAAGGCCTTGGCCAACTGGGTGCGGCCACCAAGCTTCCCAGCTTCATCTCTCGCCTTCCCATGAGTAGTGGGCACTCAGGCTAGGAAGCCACCAGCTCTCACCTGTTCTTCTGCTTTGCCTGTGGTTCTTCTACTAGGACAGCCTCCTGTCAGTGCTTTAGGGATCAGCCTAACCTCTACCTCCGCCCTGACTCTGTCTCAGAGGTTAGACTGTCTTCCTTCTTCTCTGCGCTGACACCTCTCTGCTGTGACCTGCACAGTTGTGTGACGTTTGCAGATCTGAGGCTCTCAGACAAGGACCTTCGGATTTGTCTGTGTCCTCAGACCCTGGCACAGAGCCTGGCAGGAGGAACGGCTAATAATGACCTGAAGAACTGAAACGGTGCAGTACTGAATTTCAGCCAAGACACAGAAGGGTGTTTGAAACTGGAAGAGGTTGTCCTTGGGTCTTTTGAGAATGTCTCCTGTTTCATACAAACAAAATTTCTGTCCTTCAAGGAGATGCTCATGGGCTTCCTTTCCATTTGCCAGTCACAGGCCCTTCCTCTTCTTCCTCCCACAGAAATACATCCTTCCATCAAAGACATTGGACCACAAAGTGTCTTGAGTTATGACTGACCATTTTATGGCTCTAAATCTTATTACTCCAAATGAACCGTGAGCTCCTCAAGGGTAGATTTGTGATATCCATCCATTCATCATCCATCCTTCTGTTCATCCATCCATTTATCCATCCATCTATCCATCTGACCATCCATCCAAGTAGCATGAATCCAGCCATCCATCAGTCCTTTCCTCCATCTGATCACTCATCTACCCATCTATTCATCCAACTATCCATCCATTCACCCATCCAACCACAAGTTCTGTAACAGGGTGATTGCCCCAGGTGTGGGTGACAGAAAAAGCCTGGTGTGGCAGGAGCAGCAGCAAGAACATGGGGAGGTGCAGTTAAGCGGGTGCTTTAGAGCTGGGAGGCTGCATCCAGGAGCCCTCTGTCTGGGTATCAGCAACACCAAGACATCAGCCTATGTTTAGGCAGCACTGTAGCACTGAGCTGGCATTCCAAGTGCTTCATTGTTCATTCATGTATACAAACATGCTCAATAATAGAGATGTATTTTTCCTGTGATGTCACTTTCTCTTACATAATGTGAAGTGTCTATTTATATACACCATATATGTCTATATATAAATATACACACAGCACATATGTATAAGCACACGTGCACATTGCTTCTTTCTCCCTGACGCTCAGTCTACCTAAAATAATTCACTGAAATGCAGACACTGTCATCATCTTCGTAATTATATAAGTATCACATCTTATAATCTGTCACCAAGCCATGTCTGACTCTTTTGCGACCCCATGGACTATAGCCTGCCAGGTTCCTCTGTTCATGGGATTTCCCAGGCAAGAATACCCAAATGGGTTGCTATTTCCTACTCCAGGGGATCTTTTAGACTCAGGGATTGAACCTATGTCTCCTGCTTGGCAGGCAGATTCTTTACCACTGAGCCATCAGGGAAGCTATCACATCTTATACTTCTACATAATATTATATATGTATATATTATGTCCAGAGTCCGAGTCCCCAAAACTGAGAGAATAAGACGTCCACAGCAATGCAAAAGCATAAAGGGGTTTATTGCTAACTCGAGTTAGGGCCCAGGTGTCATCCAGCACAGTGGAATCCGACAAGAGCCCCCAGCTCTGAATCACATATACTTTTATACAGACAGTTCTTTGTTTCTGTAACAGCATAGCTGATTGGTTAAACCGTATGCGCGCATGGGACTTTTAAACCTAGCATCTCTATCTGGATTGGCTCGGGTCTGGCGCAGGCGGGGGTGGGGGGGCGCTACGGGGATTTTTCTGATTGGTCTAGCTACACTGCCTGCGGGAGTTCCCAGTGCCTCAGCTTTTCTAGAGACTAAACCTCAGGCCTAGCCTGCCCTTTAGAGCCTGTCCTGGCTCCAGTTTGGTCTTAACAATATATATATGATATTTATGTAACTCTTTAGTCAATACTACTTTACCAGGAAAATCGAATGCATGCTCACAACAGTCCCACTGGATAGGATAGGTTTGGTTTCCCCATCTCACAGATGTGGAGTCTGAGGCTCAGAATGATAAAGTTACTTGCTCAGCGTCACACAGACAGAATGGGGTGCTGGTGTCGGGGAAGCAGTCCTGGAGCCCAGGTCTGCATGATTCCACCTCCCTGCTGCCTGTCCTAGAATTTCCAGACCCAAAGTGACCTGAGAGAGTGGTCAGACAGTTGGCTGAGTCAGGAGCTGCCTGTGGCTGCCAAAGAGTTCGCCTCTATTTAAAGAAAGCGCCATTCAGGAAACGGGGACCTCGGCCATGGCTGCACAGACCAGCTGGGCTCCGGGGACTCGTTGGAGCTGCCCAGCCATGAAGAGCCCCTGCACAACAGATGCACTAACCCAGCAGTCAGAGGTGACCCCCAGAGGTCACTAGCCCCTGGTCGAGGAGAAGGAGCACAGACCCGTGATGACTTTTCCCGTGGACCATACAGGGAGGGGACTGGGCCGCCTGGGGATTTGTCCAGGCCTTCGGGGTCAGACTGAGAATCACATGCACTAGCTTGGGTTATGTGTCGGACATCCATTAGGTACTTTCACATGCATTCTCCTAGTTACCCTTCAAGAAAGGTACTATTAATATCCCCATTTACAGAGAAAGAAAGTGCGGCACAGAGAAGTCAAGTGTCTGACCCAGACTCTCACAGCTACTAAGCAGTAGAGTTCTATTCAGTACAGTGTAACATCCATTCATCCATCCATCCATCCATCCATCCACTCATTCGATAAATGTTTATGACATGTCTCATAAACATGTACCAGACACTGTTCTAGGTACTTGGAATTCATGGGTAAACAAAACTGACAAAATCCCCACCTTCATGGAGCTGGCATTCGAGTGCCACAGTGCCAGAGCCTGTTCAGTAAGTATAGAAACAAAGAAAAGGGTGCTGTTGTCCAATGGAGGAGATACATCGATGGAAAATTTAACAGCACTGTGGAAAGTTCAGTCTGTTTTGATAGGGGTTCGCAAAGGGGCTGAGAGAACAAAGGGTGGACATCAGGGAAGGCTTCCTGGAGGAGGTGTTACCTAAATTGAGCTCTGCAGAGAATGAAACTTGAACCTGATCTCTTTTAGCTGCCGCACCCTTAAAGACCTTGACAAAGCTTGAGACCTGACTTGTTCTTTCAAGTACAGCTTGAGCAAGAGCCCAGAGGCAGCAGGCAGGTCTTGGGTTCAGGGAACTCTAGTTCTGGTTACAAAGGTCAGGGATCAACCCCGCTAAAGAGGACAGTGGGCTCAGATGGCCTCGGGCTTTCAGGAAGCACTGGTGAGTTTTAAGCAGGAAAGTGGCCCAATGCCACTGAGGGTTTCAAAGATCCCTCTGAGGCTGAGTAGAGGCTGAAGTGGAGGTGGTGAGGATGGTGGCTGGATGAACTGAGGGCTCATCCAAGCAATGGCAGTGGAAGTGAAAATTGTTTTGTAATTTATCTTTTTAGAGGCAAAACTATCCTTGCTCATTAAAATACAAGGAAGGAAGGGAGAGATAAGGGAGGGAAGGAAGGAGGAAAGAAAGAGGGAAGGAGGAAGGCAAGAAAGAAGGAAAGAAGATGGAAGGAGGGGAGAAACATAGCTAACAGCAAAGTCAAGCCAGCGTTCTCTTTTAAAACATTTTAACATTTTATATTGAACTATTTCACAGGGATAACTGAATGCAGTTTATACTAAATCATAAAGCATGATGATGAAACAAATACCCATAACCCCTCCATTCAATGTAGCCAAGGCCATCCTAGCTGAGGCGGATCCACCTTGATGCCCTCCCCACCCCCATCCCCACACATCTAAACCCGCTGTGAGCTGACCACTCCCTGCGTTTCATTTGGTCTCTTCCCCTTGCTTCACTTTCTGTGTTTACCAAATACAATGTGTGTCTAATGTGCTTATGTGCTTATTTTCTTGTTTTCAAGCTTTATCAAAAATGCATCTTGGATCCTTCTGCAACTTGCATTTTAAGTTCCATAGCCTGTGTCTCCAGTTTAACCATGTTGACCCCCATGGGTGCAGGGTTTTTTTTTTTTTTTTCTAAATTGGGCTTCCCAGGTGGGCTCAGTGGTAAAGAATCTGCCTGCCAATGCAGGAGACACAGGTTTGATCCCTGGGTCAAGAAGATCCCCTGGAGAAGGAAATGGCAACCCATTCCAGGATACTTGTCTGGGAAATCCCACAGACAGAGGAGTGTGGGGTCACAAAAACATCGGACACAACTTAGCAACTAAACAACAATAGTTGACGTACAGAAATGTTATATGTTACAAATGTACAATATAGTGATTCCCAATTTTTAAAGGTTATATTCTATAAAGTTATTAATAAAATATTGGTTACATGTCCTGTGTTGTACAGTATATCCTTGTAGCGTATTTTATATCTAAGTTTGTGCCTCTTATTTCCCTTATTTTATACCTAGTAGTTTGTACCTCTTGCTTCCCTACCCCTCTACACCCCTCCCTTCTCCCCACTGATAACCACAAGAGTGTTCTCTATGTCTGATTCTTTTCTGTTTTATTCACTAGTGTGTTGCATATTTTAGATTCCACATGTAAGTGATATCAAACAGTATTTGTCTTTCTCTGACGGGCGTGTTTCACTTAGTATAATGTCCTTCAGGTCCATCCATGTTGCTGCAAATGGCAACATCTTATTCTCATAACTGAGTGGCATTCCTTGTGCATATATACACATATATATCTCATGTATTCTTTTACCCACTCATCTGCTGAGGGGCACTCAGGCTGCTTCCATAGCTCGCCTACCGTAAATAATGCTGCTGTGAATACTGGAATGCATGAATTTTTTGAATCCATGTTTTGGGGTTTTTGGATATATACCTAGGAGTGGGGCTGCTGGATCGTATCATAATTCGACTTTCAGTTTTCTGAGAAAGCTTCATACTGTTTCCATGGTAGCTGCCCCAGTTCACACTCTCACCAGTGCAGGAGGTTTCTCTCCACACCCTCGCCAACACTTGTATCTTGTGTTCTGACGGTAGCCTCGCTGACAGGTGTGAGGTGATATCTCACTGTGGTTCTGATGGGCATTTCTCTGATGATTAGTGATGTTGAACATCTTCTCATGCGCTTTTGCCCATCTGCATTTCCTCTTTGGAAAAACCTCTCTTCAGTTCCTCTACCCATTTTTTAATGGGACCGTGTGTTTGTTTGACATATGAGCTGTTTATATATGTTGGACGTGTGTGTGCTCAGTTGCTCAGTTGTGTCCAACTCTGTGAACCCCTTAGACTGTAGCCCACCAGGCTCCTCTGTCCATGGGATTTTCTAGGCAAGAATACTAGAGTGGGTTGCCATTTCCTACTCCAGGTAATCTTCCCAACCCAGGGATCGAACCCACATCTCTTGCGTTTCCTGCATGGACAGGCGAATTCTTTACCACTAGCCCCACCTGGGAAGCCCATATATGTTGGATATTAACCCCTTATCATTCATATCATCTGCAAATATTTTCTCCCAGTATGTGGTTATACTTTATTTGCTCTCACAAGTACATGGTGTATTCAACTCTGTGTCTATGACTCAATTTACTTGCCCATCCTGCTGTCAGTGGGCCTATGGATGGTACCCAGCTATTTGCCATCCAAACAGCGCTCTTTTAGGCATTTGCGGGCACAGCTCGTGAGCACCTGTGCGTGTTTCTCTGAAGTTTCTCTAGGCAACCTTGGGGTAGAACTGATGGCTTGTGGGCCCCCTCCATGCTGCTGACCTAAGCAGGTCCAGTGGCCCCACTTGGGTCTGGGTGCTGGTCTGTGAGGAGGAGGCCCAGGCCAGCCCAGGCCCAGGCTAGCTGCAAGGGCTCAGTAGGCGCCCCGTCTGTCCCTCGCTTGCCAGCAAGACCGGCAGCCCTCCAGCTAGACACTAACCAGGTCACAAGACAGCATCTCTCACACTCTGAGCTTGTTCCCTTTCCTCCAGCACTTGGGCAGAGTGAGGCTCTGTTCACAAGCCACTGGAACCAAGGGAGAGGGTAATAAGAGCAGCTCTTGAAGTGGCTGCACCCCAGGCCCTGTTCAAACCACTTTCGGTATGTATCAACTCACCTCATCTTCATAACCGACCGCACGAGGTAGACACTGCATTACTCCCATTTTACAGATCAGAAGCTCGAAGTTCTGGCCCAGAGTAACCCGTGCTAAGTGGAGAGATCAGCTTCAAACCCAGGCAGCCTGGTCGCTGCCCTCCCGGCCGCCCTGCCAGCCTGGTCGCTGCCCTCCCGGCCGCCCTGCCAGCCCAGCTGCCACAAGGTGGAGAGAGCTCCTTACCACTCCTGGATCCATCAGCACTCTTTTACTTGCAAAAGTAAAAGGGAAAGAAAAGAAAAAAGAAACAGAATTCGAATGAATGAACAGAAAATGGAGGACTTAGTGGATGACAAAAATAAATCCAGAAAAGACAGGTAGGAAGCAGACACAGGGGCCTCCTGGGCACAGGGAGGCAAACACTCTCAGACACCCCTCCCCGGCTACGTCTCTGAATGTGCTCTGTTCAATCTCTTTACCACGCGAGGGGCTGACTGCAGCCGTCACCTCCCCTTCTAGCACACCCACCAGTTATGAGGGAAGGATACCGATCAGCTCTGCCGGGGCCTACGTCCTCTCCTGGATCCTCGCTCGTGGCCGGGGGAGGTTGGGTGGTGGCTGTGCTGCAGAGAGGCTCCTGGGCCCCCGCTGTTCCCAGGAGGGGCAGGGCACAGCCACAAGCCCTGGCGAGGGGTGAGGGACCATGAGCAGGGCCCTCAGCAGGACCGCCAGCAGTGGTGGGTTCACCGGGACCCTGCCGAGGAACGGAGGAAGCTTGGGCGGGGGGCCGCAGGCGGGGTCCCCGCCTCCTGTGGGCACTCCTCACAGTGCGTGCAGCTCTTCCTTCTCGAGCAAGGCCTGGGTCTTTACCCAGGATTCAACTAGACTGAGAGGAAGTCCTCTTTTAGCAGCTTTCTATTTGGCATTCCAGGAAAAGAGATTTTCTCCTGGGATTTTTAGTCAGCAAAACCCTCCTTCCACATACCTCACCCACGGAGGGCCCCGGGACCATCAGGAGCATGGACATCCAGGGCTAGGGGAGCTGCAGAGCCTTGGGAAGCGATCGGAGGTCCTCTCCTGACCTGCTGATGACAAGCCCTGCGGCCCCGGGGGCCACTGGCCCTCGTCAGGGGGGCACAGGTCCTCACACTCAGCGGAGTCAGCTCAGGGCAGAGGGAAAGGAAGCAGAAAGCTGGGCAGGGGGCATGTGAGTGGTCATGAGAAAATTCCTCGTGGGCTGGCCTGGCTCCTCACTGCCCATCTCCCCTCTGAGGTCACCCAACCCTCACCTAGCCCTGTGCTCTGGCCATCCCAGTGGAACCCACAGAGTCTGATGTGTCCTCAGTGAAATCAGGTCAGGGAACATTCGAGAAGCAACTTGGGGAGTCCAGCAGACACAAATCTGGACAGGAGAACAAAGCCGACCTGTCCACCAAGGAAACTCAATCTGCTTAAGGCTGACGCTCCCGTGTGACAGAGAAGAAAGGGCGCCTTCATGGGCTCAGCCCTGCTGCCTGAGGCACAAGGCCCGCGGGTGCCCTGTCCACTCTCATTTGTATCCTGGGACCTGCTCGCCCCTCACAGCCTGGGGGTGGGTACGGAGAAGTCCCCCCTCCCGCCCCGCCCCAGGCCACTGAGGAGAAGGGAGGTGGGAGAATAGAATCAGGAAAAGCCCTGAGTGATGAATGACCTCAAGGTTAAGGCTCTGAAGATCGAAAAAAAAGACAGTGTGTTTTTGTCCTGGAAATTGGCTCATGGACAGATTAAATTTAGGAGTAACTGGGGCAGATACGCAGGGAAGCGTGTTTCCTTAATGAGCCTGTCTTTATTTAACTGCTTAATCATTTACTGGGCCAAAACATCTAGAGGTGACTCCAAAAGTCACCATGATGAAGACACTGATGGACTGTATCCTGTTGGTCAGTTTCAGGGCCGGGCTCCTGCAACCTGGCCTTGCCATGCCAACGGGGTGAGGGCGGGCGGCACCGACCGCCAGGATGGTGCAGCTATGTTGATGGCCCCCACGACACAGCCGCTCTGCTCAGGAATAACTGTCTTGCATGTCATTTTCCTAATAGGGAGGTGACTGAGAAAGGCAAAATCAATTTGGATGGTGCTTCCTCCTCCTGCCCGGACACCACCTCGCTCCAGCCAGCTGTGTTCCCTCCACTGCACTTCTCATTCATCCAACAAAGTGGTTTCAAGCAATCAGTATATGTCCTGCATGGGGCAAAAGGGCATTGAAGAAAAAGCAAAGAAAGCTGGGTTCAGAGGGAAGAGTGGGGGGAATGAATGGGAGGAGCTTGGTCACTTTTAGGGAAACTATTCTGTCTGAAGGGTCTTCCCAGGTGGCTCAGCGGTAAGGACTCTGCCTGCCAACGCAGGAGATGTGGGTTCAATCCCTGAGTCGGGAAGATCCCCTGGAGAAGGGCATGGCAACCCACTCCGGGATTCTTGCCTGGAGAAGCCCATAGACAAAGGAGCCTGGAGGGCTGCAGTCCATAGGGTCACAAAGAGTCGGACATAACGGAAGGGACTTAGCACATACGTATTCTGTCTGATACAGTTTTGGTGGAGGCAGGCATGACGCTTTTGTCAAAACCCATAGACCTGTAGAACCCAGAGTGAACCTTAATGGAAACTATGGACTTTAGTTATAATGATGATAATATCCCAGGAGTGGTTCAGCAGTTGTAACAAGGGCACTGCCCTAATGCAAGATGGTAGAAATAGGGAAATGTGGAGGGGCTGGGGTGGGGTGGGGTATGGGAACTGTCTGTATTTTTTAGGCAATTTTTCTGTACCTGAAACTACTCTGAAAAGTCAAATCCGTTTTTTAAAAACTATAAAAGACCATAGTTCAGTTCAGTTCAGTTCAGTTGCTCAGTCGTGTCCGACTCTTTGCGACCCCGTGAATTGCAGCACGCCAGGCCTCCCTGTCCATCACCATAAAAGACCATAAGAGGGGCTTTATCTACACTTGAGCACCTGCAGAGATGTGCTTAAAACCATAATCTGGGTGATGGTCCTTTGGCCGTGGTCACATGACTGCCTGCGGGAATGGGAGGGAACCATGGTTTTGAGTGAGCATCAGCAGGCCCTGCCTACTTGCTACATTTCTATGGGAGTGGGGGAAAGAAGCTCATTATTCTGGGAAATATACCAGAACCAAGATGACGAGAGGCAGAGAGAGGGGTATGTCTATAGCTCAAAACAATAGAGTCAGCAAAGTAATAAGATTTTATATTTGGGGGGCATCTTTTCTTTCATAATACAAATTGTGGGGAAGCTGGACAAAATGTTCTCAGTTGGTGGATGTGAATGAAATGCTTATCAGGCCGTGGAGAGGTGGAGCCTTTAAGGAGGAAGGTCGAGATTTTTGTATGGAACAAAAGAGGACACAGAGTAGAACAGGTTGAGAAACACTGTACATGTGAACTCACCACCACCCTGCAAGCAAGACGGCACGACTCCCATTTTCCAGAAGAGGCAACTCGGGCTCAGAAAGTTGACGTCCCCTGCACATGTCACACAGCTCAGAAGCTGCAGGGATAGAAGTTGAACCCCAGCGAGCCGTGCCAACGTAGTAGCCATCATTACAAACAGCATGTTGTGGGGGCTCCAGAGGACACCAGTGGCGTTCCTGGGGAGAATGGAAAGTGACAGCCCTAAGTCAGCAGGCCAGCAAGTCACCCTCTGCCTGCGAGGGACTGCAGTGGGGGGGACCCCCACAGGGCTGTGTTCCAGGGGAGAAAGACCTTAGGGGGAGAAAGATCTTGATGCCATCCAGAAGCCAGAAGCATCAACCCAGGAAATACAGTCAAAGCCTCATTCGTCTGGATGTCACTCATGTGGGACACTGTCAGCCCAACCTGGGCTGAGTTGAGTGAGGTCCATGCTGTCCTGGGTGTTAAAAATTTTATAGAGCTAAGATGGGAAGGAGGGCACTTAATCAATCTCAATCAACTCTTCAGGAATTTCAGATTATCTGTTTTGTTCTTTGGTTGTTGTTTTTGTTTTAAAGAAGGCGCTAAGGTTCCTTGATGGCTCTGACGGTAAAGAAAGAGCTAATTAGATCACGCAGTGCGTGCAAGGTAAGTCGCTTCAGTCATGTCTGACTCTTTGCGACCCCATGGACTGTAGCCCACCAGGTTCTTCTGTCCATGGGATTCTCCAGGCAAGAATACTGGAGTGGATTGCCATGCCCTCCTCCAGGGGATCTTCCGACCCAGGAATCAAACCCATGTCTCTTACATCTACACTGGCACTGGGTTTGTCACCACTGGCACCACCTAGGAAGACCCAAATCACGCAGTGGGTGATTTCAAATGTGTGTTTCCCTCTTCCTCCTAAAAGCAGGTGAAAGCGGACTTCCAAAGGGCTAAGTGTCATGTGAGGATGTGAAAACAATAAACTCCTAGGAACGTCATGGTGCGGCACAAACTCCTCAGCACCGTCCAGCTGGACTTTGCCACGGTGGACATGTCCTCTACCTGCCCTGTCCAATACAGTAGCCACTGGCCACTCCTGAAATGTGGCTGCCACTCCAGAGAAACTGCATGCATCATTCTATTTAATCAGTTTAGTTAAACAGTCATATGTACCCAGTGGCTCCCACTTTGAACAGGGCAGATTTAGATGGTTCCCCTCTCGGCGCTGTGACTTCTCTCCCTTTTAGTCCAAGTGGTTATTCTCCTCAAAGCAGCGATGACAACAACTCATCTTCCCAGCACGGTCCCTTGTCACAGAAGCCCTTCAATTCAGTTCAGTTCAGTCGCTCAGTCAGGTCTGACTCTGTGACCCCATGGACTGCAGCACACCAGGCTTCCTGTCCATCGCCAGCTCCCAGAGCTTACTCAGACTCATGTCCATTGAGTCGGTGATGCCATCCAACCATCTCATCCTCTGTTGTCCCCTTCTCCTCCTGCCTTCAATCTTTCCCAGCATCAGGGTCTTTTCCAATGAGTCAGTTCTTTGCCTTAGGTGGTCAAAGTATTGGAGCTGGAGCTTCAGCTTCAGCGTCAGTCCTCCCAGTGAATATTCACACCTGCCAATTGGCGCAAACCCTGGGAGAGAAGGGGGCTTTCCAGGTGGCTCAGTGGTGAAGAATCTGCCAGCCAACGCAGGAGACACAAGAGATGTGGGTTTGATCCCTGGGTTGGGAAGAACTCCTGGAGGAGAAAATGGCAACCCACTCCAGTATTCTTGCCTGGGAAATCTCATGGACAGAAGAATCTGGTGGGCTACAGTCCAAGGGATCAAAAGGAGTCGGACATGACTAAGCACACACTGGGAGGCGGGAGTTCTCAGAGCAGGAGAGAAGAAAAGTGGCCCAGAGGGGAAAAGTGACTTTGCCAAGGTCTCCTAGCCTCTGAGGGGCCGAACGGAACAGGATCTGAGGCCTCTGCTCTCAAGAGGGTGGCCCTGCCAGGTTCTCTGAGCTATAAGATACAAACATTTGCCACCAACAAACAAACATATATATCAAGCATCAGTCGTGTGCAACAGCCTGTGCCTGCTTTAGGGACACAGCATTGGAGTCAATAGATGGGACCCTTTCTGCTCCTTCTGCAGTTTCCTACCCAGCAAGCAGGTCACAGGCACCCAGGTGCCTGGGTTGGAGGGCTACTGCTTTGGAGTCAAGGGCACAGGTCAAAAGACCTTGATTCTTCCCATCTTATTCTCATGAGGTATTCTGCACTAGGGAAAAAAATAAGAAAGAGAAGTTTCCACTAATGACTATGTTTTGAACTCACTGCAAACAATATTTCTCCTCCAGAAGACTGACAAGTGTTCATCAGCATTTTCAGGAAGTGGGCAGGAAGGAGGGCGGCAGTCGGGGAGTAGACTGGGTTTGGGATTGGCTTGCCTCACTTGTAAATCCTTGCTCCACCTGCTTACCAGCTGGGTAACCTGGCAGGAGCCTTCCTGAGCCTCAGTCTGTGCCTCAGTAAGATGGGGATAGTGGGGACACTGCATCTTATTTTGGACAGCGCATGGGTCTGGTCCAGCCTAGGGTGATCCTCCGTGATTGATGGTTTCCTTTTTCTTCACCTGGCAGGAATATGGAGGACAGGGAGGGGAGGCTGACCAGGGATTATCTGGCTGGCCAGCCTGGGCAGAACTTGGTCACCAGATAAAGAAGTACTTAACTGTCACCAGGATCCCAGCAGAGCATGCAACATGCTGGATGGTGGAACGAAAGGCAGGACACACACTCTGCCGAGTCCCCCAACTCCTCATTGCCCCTCAGGCTGCCTATCCCAGCTTAGGGTGTTCCATGCAAGCACGTCAGCTTCAAGTGGGGACTGGAGCCAGCCCTCAGAAAGGACCGATGGGCCTGCGCACAGTCCACAGGCCAGAACCCACCACGGCCCAAGTCAAGACCCGTAAGACAACGTGAGCGACCTCCTGGAGCCACCCAGGGAGAGCCCGCTCAGTCAGCATTGACACAGTTTCCTATGTTCTTTCCTGTAGAAGCAAAATCAAAATGTAACATCTGCTTCCCCGAGGCCACATCTTTGGATGGCAAATCAAAGACCCAGGCTGAGTCCTGGCTCTGTGACCTTCCTGCCATGGACAAGTCGCCTCCTTTCAAGTCCTGCACACTGGCTCAGAGCCTCTAGGAAAGCGAATTCAGCTGTCCAAGCCTCAGTTTCCTCTTCAGAAAAATGGTGGTGAAAAACCTTTTATACTTGGGTAGTACTGGGCTTACAGCAGGTATTTCCTAGACCAGTGGTTCTCAAAGTGGGGTCCTTGGGTCAGCAGCGGCACCTGGGGATTTGCTAGAAATGCAAATTCTCAGATCCTGCCCCAGATCTACTGAATCATACTTCTGGGAATGGGGCCCAGCAATTTGTGAATTTTAACGAGACCTCCAGGGCCTTCTGACACTCACGATTTCAAGGCACCGCATTAAGTGGTAGCTGTCTGGGGGTTATCAACAGTCTCAAAACCCCTTCCAGCTCCCAGTCTGACTGTAGCCCTAGCCAGCCAGACCTGGGGAAAGTCCTGGTGCCTCTACTCCAAGCTGCTGACTTTGGGCAAGCTGCTTGCTCTGAGCTTCAGTTTTCTCATCTTTGAAATGGGCGTAACACATGTCTGGCAGTTTGTCATAAGGCAGCAGCTGTAATTATCTCAGTGCCCGGAACATCACAGGAGTTCAGGAATTGGTAGGTCTATTACTGTTGCCGGTTTTCCTGTTAAGCAGGTACAAGGGATTTTTGTTCTCAAAAAGGGTAAAGTTCCTGTGGTGTGAATTCCCAGCCATCTTGCCATCATCCCCCCAACGATGTTCCCCTGAGCAGCAGTGAGTAAATTACCCAAGGGCCCTCTGCTACCCACCGAGGAAGGCTTTCCACGTCCGAATGAGGAAGAGGATTTCAATTACCCAGGATTACAAAGGAGGACCTCGGATACACCATATGGCCTGGGCCTGGCCGCCCTGACGTTCTGCCTGATCGGAATCTCTTGTGTGAGATATTAACATAATATCCCCTTCAAAAGCGATTACAGAGTTGCAGGCAGCAGAATGTCATTTGGTGGCCACAGCCCGCGCTCATCAGCAGCGATGACTAAACAAGCTAATCAAATCAGTACAAATTTGCACATGGGCCTGGCAGCTGGGCCTGAAATCGCCGAGGCGAAGGCATAATCCTGCCGGAGGATGACTTGACTAATGGGCTGCCTGGCCAGTCTGCCTGGTGAGGGCGGCTGCACCCACAGGCAGCCGGAGTCAGGGTTCCAGAAGGGACAGAGACCGGGTTAGCAAACAGCAAAAAGATGGGGAGGAGCAGGAAGAGCGGGGGAACCTTGCACCAGCCCCTCAGCTTCGCCACGTTCTGTGGGGCGTGGGTGGAGAGAGGGACAGACAGAATGGCTGCCACACGCCAGAGGAATGTGGGCTCCAGACGCTGCTGTGGTTCAGCTTTCAGTTCTGCCGTTTGCTGTGTGTTCTTCAGCAAGACGCTTAACATCTCTGAGCTCCAAGTCCTCACTCATAAAATGGGGACACCCGGTGAGTGTTTAACAAACAGTGACTGTTGTTGTTGTTGTTAAAACTGCTCACAAACTTCACATGGGCCTTCGATGTGCCAGGCCCCAGGCTCCGAGAACGCCAAGGTAAGGAGGGCATTGTCCTTCTTTCAAGGAGCACATCATGTGATGGGGGCTCCGGATTAGTAAGTAGAGTGCTGACAGCGGAGAGAATAGACGGGGAGCACCGACCAGGGACAGCCCGGCCTGGGGACCTGGAGAATCACCCGAGAGGAGATACACTGCAGGTGAGCTGGGGTTGAAGTTATGTAGCAGAGCGACCGCAGAGGTAGAGCCTGGAAGTCAGGAGTGCAAGCGCCTGGCCAGGCAGCGGGAGTCCCCAGAGGGGCAGACAGACACCGGCTGCCCAGACCGGCAGGCCATCTGCCTGGGGCAGCGGTGGGGTTCACAAGTCAGAGACCGAGATCAGAAGGTACAGCCATGTCTCAGGAGGCTGGGACGCAGGCACACATGCTACTGGAGAACTTTATCCGCCAGATCGTGGCTCCCAGGAGGCTCCCCGGTCCATGGGATTCTCCAGGCAAGAGCACTGGAGTGGGTTGCCATTTCCTTCTCCAGGGCATCTTCCTGGCCCAGGGAGCAAACCCACACATCTCTGACGTCTCCTGCGTTAGCAGGCAGGTTCTTTACCACTAGCGCCACCTGGAAGCAGTCCATGGGGTCACAAAGCGTTGGACACGCCTGAGCGACTAACACAACAGAGGAAGCAGCAGGAGAGGAAAGTGGCTGGAAGGTGCCTGCTCATCGGCCTCACTGTGAGCCTCTGGGCAAGACCCCTCCCCTCCACCTCCTGCGTGCCTTCCAGCCCCAGTCACCTCCTTTCTACTTCACAAGTCACCACAGCCACGGAAGCCTGCATGAAGACCGACTTGATATTTGTCTCAAAACAGAGGCACCCCTATTTAAAAATCACTCATTTCTAAACGAAAATACTTTTAAACCACTCATTTAAACAAAAACTTTGTAACAATGCCCTAATTGAAGAGCCAGTATCATTTGCCATCAATAGAAGATAGCTGTGAACAAAACAAGGCGATACACCACTACTCAGATGCTGGCACTTCCTGAAGACTGGGCCTCGGGTCTGGAGTGAAGGGGTGGAGGAGATGAGCAGGTGTTCTGGGAAGTGTTTAAGACACCCCAACACCTAGGTGAGACTTTACCATGGGCCAGAATTTTAAGGGGTGGAAGAGACCTGGAGAGGGAATGCAAGCCTCTCTGGGTAATTCAGTGTCATTCAGTACCAGATGTGTGGACCCCCTCTGTGTTCTTGCAGACCACAGGTAAGAGCACATCCGCTTGCTCTGCTTTTGGGGAAATGCTGGCCCCGATCGCCTTGAGCACCATTTCCAGTTAACTCTTCACTGCTGTGAATGTACCAACTTCTCAGCCCAGGCATGACGCATCCATCCTCTCTACTCCCGCCCCAGTGACACAGATCTCAGGACATTCCTGGGAGGGGCTGTGCCTCGCCGGCGCCCTGTGCAGCTTGGCAGGCAGAAGCCCCCTGCCTTTGAAAGATGGCCCTGCTCGGCGTGCTCTGCTCAGGCTCCTTTCAGAAGGCTCTCGGGGAAGACCATCTACGCTCCCTCCCATGGGCCTGCCTCACAGACACCCGTGTCCACGGCCTCCCTTCGCCCACAGGTGCACCCCACCCCGAGCCTCGACTCCACTCCACCTCCGGAACAGAGGCAAAGCCCACGGGGCCCAGGCAGCTCTGAGCCGCCCTAATGGGGTCCCCGTGCTGCCTCCCTCCTGACTCCTCACTGCGTCCCTCTCAGAACACCTGGCTTCAAATGCTCGCTCTGCCGCTGGCCGTTGGACAGCACACCTCACTCCTCTGCACTCAGGGTCCTCATCTGCAGTTCTATGACTGACCTCAGGGGGTCGTGTCAAGAGGCAAATGAAACAGTGCTGACAACACAACAAATTACTATTCAACAGATGGAACAGATGAATGAATGAAACCAGCTGGCCTGTGATTGAGAACTGAACCAGATGTCACTAGACCCTGGGTTCTAGTACCAGTCCAGAGCTAGCTGCCCGTATAACACTGGGAAAGTCATTTTGCCCCACTGGGCCTCAGTCTCCCCATCTGTCAGCAAAAAGACTGGACTTGAGTTTCTGCAGAGGTTGCTTTCAACGTTAACTGGTAAGCTATATGATTCAGTGTATGAGACCAGGAAGAAAGTGCATGCATGCTCTTGGTTTACATAAAGCACAGTCTACACCTGTAGTTTCTCCAGCACTAGGCAGTGTAGTCAGGAAGCTGGTTAGCTGAGTGGGTAGGAAAAATTCCTCTTTTGCCATAAGTTGGCATAGAGTGTAACAATGCAGCTAAAAATAACGATCCTGCCATGTCCTAGCTGTGGGATGATCTTAAGAAAGTCACGTGAGCTGTGAGCCTCAGTTTTCCTCATCAGTAAAATGGGGATAATTTTCCCACACTCTGCGGCATTTTAGGAGACTCGAATGAGAGTACTGATTCTTACTACTTGCTGGTTCCTGCTACCTACATGTAACAATCTCTGAAGGAATGGCAGAATCCTTATTTTTCACATTTTTAATTATTGTTACCCTGGTACAAACAGCCATCACATTGAATACAAGGGCCTAAAAGTAAGGGCAGGAAGTAAAGTCACAGGAGTTTGGAGGTGCTTGCTTCTCCGGCCCCTCACAACACACCTGGGACAGCCAAACCTGGAGGGGCACAGAAGGGTGGCAGCGGGGCCTCAGCTGAAAGGGGAGGCCAAGTCTCAGGGATGGATGGCGGTCCTGTCTGCCTCTGACCCCTCCTCAGCCCAGCTGAGCACACACTTCCCTGGGCCCCTGGAGGCTGGTATAGAAGCCAGATACTCAGCCCCATCCACGCATCCATGACTTCTCCAAGGCCCATGCCACAACCTTAAATAACAGAAATGAAGAATGCCAGGCACACGTGTGTGTTTGTGAGCACACAGCAGAGTGGCTACCAGGGCTGGACATGAAACTGCACTCAGGGTCCTCATCTGCAGTTATATGATTGACCTCAGGGGGTTGTGTCAAGAGGCAAATGAAACAGTGCTGACAACACAACAAATTACTAACAGTGCAATGAGTCTAAGTCCTGGTCCCACCGCCCACGAGCTTCGTGACTGGTGCAAAGCCCTCCGCCCTCCGGGTCTCAGTCTCCTCCTCTGACTAATGAGGGCAGCATGGTGAGGCTGACATGGCATCACTCAGGGAGCCCATGAGCATGGTGCTGCTTCATGGGGCATGCTCCTTCGACCCCAGTGGTTCTGTTTTGCTTTAAAGGATGGCCGTGCATCTCCCTTTAAGCCAACCAGGATGACGAAAGGCGAAAATCAGGAAGGGCAAGCTGGCCTTGAAACCAGCCCCTTGGCTCTCTGTGAACTCCATCATGTGAAACGGATTTCAGACGGGGGATCTCTACCCTGGCTGCACATTCAGATCTCCTGGAGAGCTCTGAGGAATCCTACACTGGGGCCACACCCCAGGCCAACTGGTTCAGACTCATGGAGGCAGCACCTGTTGCAGGATAATGTAAAGCCCCCCCGAGTACACCCAGCGTGGAGCCAGCGTTGAGAATCGGGGGCTTAAATCAGAAGGACAAGCTCAGGAGTGAGACGGGCCTGCACTGGAATCCTGGCTCTGGGACTTCTGAGTGCAGCTCTGCGTGCGCCACTCAACTCGCCGCACAGTCCCGAGCTGCTCATTTGTCTAAAATCAGCAATGACAACACGACCGCACAAGGATGGGACGGAGCGTTCGCTGAGACAGCAGGTACTCTGTGCTCTGCACATCACTAGGCACTCAACCTGGCTACCCTATGAGTCCTTCCAATAAATTTGAACTCACAATATAAATTAGGGAAAAGCAAATTTAGCCACAAATATTGGAGACCATAACATTTACTTACGTATTTATTTATTTTGATTTGCTGGTTGGAGTCTGTTAAATCCCACCCTGTCTTAGGAAACAAGGAAGACTAACAGGCATGTGTGCAGTACAAGTATTGTAAAGTTATTCAGTTATTCAGAGTAGCATCTTTCTCCAACAAACATGAATGCTTTCCCAGCTTGGGTCTTCTTTTTTTTTTAATTGGCGTATACTTGCTTTATAGTTTTGCGTTAGTCTCTGCTGTGAATCAGCTACACGTATACACATATCCGGGGCTTCCCGGGGGCTCAGTGGACAAACAATCCACCTGCAGTGCAGGAAATGCAGGAGACGTGGGTTCGATCCCTGGGTTGGGACGATCCCCTAGAGGAGGGTGTGGCTACCCACTCCAGTATTCTCGCCTGGAGAACCCCATGGGCAGAGGAGCCTGGGGGGTTATAGTCCATACGGTCGTAAACAGGCAGACACGACTGAGCATGCACGCATGTACACATATATCCCCTCCCTCGCGAGCCTCCCTCCCACCCCAACTCATCCCGCCGCTCTAGGTCATCACAGAGCACGGAGCTGAGCTCCCCGTGCTATGCAGCAGCTTCCCTCTAGCTAATTATTTTATTAATACACACGGTAGTATGTATATATGTTAACCTCAACCTCCCAATTCATCCCTTCCCCCACTGTGCCCACGTGTTTATTTGGTTCTTCATGGCTTTGTTTCTACGAAGGAATCTGGGAGCCATTAGCAGTTGTTGGGAGCTAATAAAGTCAGACAAGGCGGATGCTCCCTTCCCCTTCACAGAAGGGCCCTCACTCCCACTGGCTGTTTGCCTGGTCTTGGAGGAAGTTGCTTTGGGACCCTGCAAACCTGCCCTGACTACAGAGTGGACCATCATCCATGGATACATGGTGCAGGGAGGAAGGTAGAATGTTCCAGAAAGGCCAGAGGGTAGAGGAGGATTCAGGAAAGCTGGGTGTCAGGCTCGTGAAGCTCACTGGCCACGCAGCTTTGAGCCACTCCTTCCTTTCACCTCTTGAGCCCTGGTGTCCCTCTCTGTAAAAAGGGTCGTCTCCAGGGCTGCCGACAGACCTCCCCTACTTCTCGTGCGGTTTCGAGGTGAGAGGTTGTGGAAGAGCACCGGCTGAGTTTCCTGGGGCTGCTGTAACAAACCACAAACTCGCTGGCTTAAAACAATGAAGGTTTATTTTCTCGCAGTTCTGGAGGCCGTCAGTTTGAAATCAAGGTGTCGGCAGGGCCGTGTTCCCTCCATGGGCTCTGGAGAGCTTCCTCCTCCAGCTTCCAGCTTCCAGGGAAGGCATTCCCTGGCTCTGGGCTGCGTCACCCCACCCTTTACCTGTCTGTCTTCTCTGAGTGTCTCTTCACGTGGCATCAAATTTACGGCCCACACAAGTCACCCAGGAACATCTTATCCTGAGATCCTTCATTTAATTACATCTGCAAAGACCTTTTATCTAAACGAGGCCACACTCACAGGTTCCAGGGATGAGGATATAGGTATAGCTTTTGCAGGAGGGCAGGTGGCTTCCCAGGTGGCTCAGTGGTAAAGAATCCACCTGCCAGTGCAGGAGATGTGGGAGACCCGGGTTTGATCCCTGGGTGGGGAAGATCCCCTGGAGGAGGAAATGGCAACCCACTCCAGTATTCTTGTCTGGACACAGGAGCCTGGCAGGCTATGGTCCATGCAGTCACAAAGAGTTGGACACAATTGAGCATGCATACACATCTTTTAAGGACCACCATTCAGGCCACGACAGGTAACTTGCAAAGCATTTTAGTGTTTTCTGAACACTACGACTATTATTTCTGTTACAAGGGGACCAGTAGGTCTCAACATGCATGCTAATGTGATGGACTGGTGATGGACGCCTGGAGAGTAAGAACCCACCACCGCTGAGCAGCTACTATGCGTCCGACAGTGACTGCTTCCCATCATTAACCTCACTCTATCCTCACACCAACCCAGCCAGGATTCCTGCCACCTTCCTCAGACAAGGAACCGGAGGCTCAGACCCTGGGAACTTGGCCAAGGTCACTCACAGAATAAGGGGTGGAGGTGGCATTTGAACAGAGGCAGGCTCTGACTCCACTGGCAATGCAAGTAACCACTATTATCACCAACCACGGCAATCCACATCCCCCTGTCACAGTGAACAGAAGCCCCGGCTCTTCCTTCTTCCCCAGGGTCCCCGTTAAAGGTATCATCCTGATGTTAGCTCTGCACAGTTCTCAGAGCCACAGCCACCTCTCTATACCCGCACGGTGCATGCTTCAGTCCTACATCACCTCATCCTGGACCACTGCCCAAGTCTGCCCTAATGACTCTCTGGACTTTTGGTATTTCTCAACTCTCTGCTCATTAGATTCACCCTCCTCTCAGCAACTATGAATTTAGGAAAACTGCATTCCAGTCACGTTGGTCCAAATTCAACCTCCTTAATTGTATGTACTGGAGAAGACTCTTGAGAGTTCCATGGACAGCAAGATCAAACCAGTCAATCCTAAAGGAAATCAACCCTGAATATTCATTGGAAGGACTGATGCTAAAGCTGAAGCTCCAATACTGTGGCCACCTGTTGCGAAGAGCTGACTCCTTGGAAAAGACCCTGATGCTGGGAAAGATTGAAGGCAGGAGGAGAAGGGATGACTGAGGATGAGACGGTTAGATGGCATCACTGACTCAGTGAACATGAACATGAGTTTGAGCAAGCTCCGGGAGACAGTGAAGGACAGGGAAGCCTAGCGTGCTACAGTCCAGCAGTTGCAAAGAGTCAGACATGACCGAGTGAACAACAACAATTACATGTACAGTATGGACCACTATCTTCTTGCCCCTGCCTCCCTTTCCAGCCTCGCCTCACACCTCTCCCTCAATCACACTGATGTGCTGGTAGCCCCACACCTACAACATGCTGCTTGCACCTCAGGGCCTTTGCACATGTGAGTCTCCCTGCCTGGAACATATTCCTATCTTAGCCTCTCCAGCCCAGCTCCAGCCTGCATACTCTGTGAGAGACTCTGTCTGTCTTTGTTTTGCTGTTTTATCCCTAGTTTCAGCATAAAGCCTGGCTCACAGTAAGGCATCAGTAAACACTTCTGAGTAACAAATCAACAATTTGAAAAAAGATGTCTGCAGGCTGAGCTCAGTACCTCTTTTCTCAGCTCTGGTAGCATACGTTCCCTTGGGGTACCATGTTGAAATTTTCCATCTCCCCCACCAGTCTGTGAGTTTGTCCAGGATGGAGGGGTTCAGTCTGAGGCTACAGACCCATGGCCCCAAGATGTTCCCTGACATGCTTGGTTAGGTCTACCCCCACGTTTTCCCTCTCTCTCTCTCTCTCTCTCTCTCAAAAAAAAAAAAAAAAGGTTTTCATTAATTGCTAGTCTTTTAATACTGCATGACTTTAAAAAAATTCTAAATTCAGAATTCTCTTGAAAAATATGCTCTGGCACCCTGGCTGGGTCTCTGCATGACAAGGACAGGTCGGGGTTGAGTGGCACTTGGCCCTTCAGCCAGAACATCTGCTGTCCAGTCCAGTCCTCATGGGTCCACCCAGCTCACTTTCTGCATCTCTGTCACCTGCCTGCCCCCTCTGGAATTTGAATTTTCTGGTCTCAGATCATATTCATCTGAGAAACTCTTCTTTTGAGGACCCAGCGGTGCCCTTATTAGGTCTCTGCTATGCAGCATGTCTTATGTTGTTGAACATGAGGTCAAATAGCTGACACTTCAGTGGGATTAAACCTGCTCTTCTTAGCAAAGAGGAAAACAAGATCAATTACAAAAAGTCAAAGTGCCCGTGAGAATTCTTTTTAAAGTGCAAGCTGTCCAAAATCAGTGCAGGCATCCACAGGGCTGGGTGCCCTAGGGCATAATGCTTCTGCAGTTTCCGCGTGGACAGCAATTACCTGGACGCAGTCTGTTATAAGACACACTCAGATCCGTGGGGCAAAGCAGGGCCTGAGACTCTGTGTTCTAACGAGTGCTGGGGAGGATAATGCTGCTGGCCCCTGCATACTGTGCAGAAGCAGACTCTCTAGTGCCACCATCTTTTCCAGGCCATCCAGCCGTTCTTGGGTCAGCCACTCGCTCGGTGTCACCGTGATAAATCCCTTCGAGGATGCCTAACTATTCTTTTAGTCCAGGAAAGGGGAATGTGGGAAGCAAGGGACACAAGAAAGTAGGATTGTGGGGGGTGGGGGAAGCTTAGCTGCCTTTGCAACTGGGTTCCCTCTCCCCACCACTGACCCCCTTAAGTCCCCCAGTGGGCTATCGGATGGGATCTCAGACTGGACCCCCACATTGGGATGGGGGATGCTCCCAGAAAGACCTGAAGATTCAGGTTCAAGTTAACCTGAGTCACCACCACCAACTTGCCAACTTGGTGTTTGTTTTGAGCAGCCCTCACAGTCAGGCCCGTGTTCCCAGCATATTATTTTTCCAGGTGGCAGAAGTGAAGGCCTTTGCCCTCACCAGGTCAGAGATCTCAGAGGAAGCAGAAGCAAAGCTGACGCGAACAGAGCTGGTCCCCAGGGCTCCTCCTCTGGAGTTGTAAACAGGAAGTTGAAGGTACATGCTTCAGGAACACTCTTTTTTTTTTTTTTTTTTGCTGGTCTACTCTGTAGCCATTCTGCCCATTCAGAGCAACCAGGGAGAAGATGATCCGAAAGCCTGTTGGCAGCTCTCTGAACCACGCTGGCCAGTTCTGATGATAGCAAGGATGCTGGGCAAAGATTTGCACACAGGGAGGGCACAGGCGGTGGTGGGTAGGGCTACATGTTTCTGGGATGTACCCTCTGGTTACTCCAGCCCACTTACCCCAATCCCTCCATGCCACCCCCCAAAATGAATATTTCTCAGGGCCACAGACATTTGAGAAGCCAACCCCTGGGTGGTGACGGCAGCTGGCGAAGCTTTCAACAGCAGGCCAGAGGAGGAAGGGGAGCTGGGGTGCCCAGGCCCATACCAGGCTGCTGGCTCTAGGCTTTCACTATTGTCCCCTGTTTTCAAAGTTCCCAGTCCGGAGAGGGCTGGGAAGGGCAGAGTTTGGGGATTTGTTCAGCGTAGGTATACATAAACAGCAGCAGACAAAATGTCCTTTATCAGCTATTTCCCAGGAAACAGGGAGAAAATTCTTCTCGTTGCCAGATTATCAAAGAAGAGGGAGACAGCCCTCTCTTCTTCCCCCTCCCCCGTGCAGAACACTAAGTCACTGTCTGACACCCACCAGGAGGGTCCCTGTTGGAGAGAAGGCAGGGGCGGGCTGGATGACTTGGGCAGCTGCTAGGAAGACAGGTTCACTGCCAGCCGGAGCAGAGAAAGTCTTTCCCAGGAAAGGGGAGGTGACGTTAGCCTGCTGGGTAAACTGGAAATTATTAACCACAGGATGAGCAGAATTAAAAAGAGCTGAAAACCGATTGTTGGCTTTACCGGGAGTTATAAGCATGCTAGGGGAAAAAAGGACAAATATATTTGATTTTTTTTTTTTTCCCTGAATCAGGAAGCACCATTTCCAATAATTCTGTCAAGTAAAGCTCTCCAGTGTTCTCTCCTGCTGGCATTTCAAGGCTGGGTTTGTTATTTCTTCACACAGATGGCCTAGGAAACACTCACCACACTCAATATATTTTTCTCTTCTCTCTCCCTGCCACCTTTTTTATTCGCCCAAAGGATCTGAGTCTTTTGAATCTGCCCCTTTCTTATTTTCTTTCTATTTCTGATTTAGATAATACTTTAAAGGGCCTGTGAAACTATTTACATCACAAGAGAATTTGAGATGCTTTTTTTATCATAAAAATAATAGGTCCTACTTCCTGCCATCATCAACTAACATCTTATCGCACATTTACCATATATCTGGGTGTGTGCCATTGCTTTTCAAAGACTGACATGTGGTAGTTCTATTTTCAGTTGGGTTTTTGTTATTGTTGTCGTTATTGAGTTGTATGAGTTCTTTACAAATTTTGGATATTAACCCTTCATCAGATATATGATTTGCAGACATTTTCTTCCATCCTATAGGTTGTCTTTTCATTTTGGTGATTGTTTTTTTTGCTGTGAGAATTGCTTTAGCTTGATGCAGTCCCACTTGTTGATTTTCACTTGTCTGCCATCCTGTTTCTTGGCATTTATCCAAAGGAAATAAAAACAGGCATATCGATAAGATACCTACACTCCTGTGTTTATTGCAGCATTATTCACAACAGCCGGGGTGTGGAAAGAACCTAATTGTCTGTCAGTGATGAATGGATAAAGAAGATCTGGTACCTATATATACACTGGAATACTGTGCAGCTGTGGGAAAGAAAGAAATCCTGCCATTTGTGACAACATGGATAAAACTGGAGGGCATTATACTAAGTGAGATAAGTCAGACAGAGGAAGACAAGTACTGTATGTATTCCCTTATGCGTGGAATCTAGAAAAACTGAACTCATTAGAAACAGCAGAATATAATTACCAGGGGTTGGAGGTAGGAGAACTGGGAAGATGCTGGTTAAAGGGTACACATTTGCAGTTAGAAGATGAATAAGTTCTGGTAATCTAATGTACAGCATTTTTATTATAGTCAACAATACTGTATTATATACTTTAAAGTTGCTAAGAGACTAGATTTTAAAGTGTTCTCACCACAAAAATGAAAAGATCACTATCTGACTTATTTGACATGATGGAGATGTCAGCTAAGAGGCTATGGTGGTCATCATATTACAATAAACACAATAAATGCATCAAATCAACTGACATTTACACCAATGTACACCTTCAATTTATACAAGGTAATCTATCAGTTACATCCCAATAAAAATAAATGTAAAAAGACTGATATGTGAACAAACCACCTAGAGAGCGTATCAAAACACAAAGTCTGGATCAGTAGTGTAGGGCCCTGGGAGTCTGCGTTTCTAACAGCTTACAGGCGATGGCAGTGCGACTAGCCTCTGGGCCACACCTGGAGCAGCAAAACTTACACCCGATCTCCCCTAATCCTCAGGCTGGTTAAACTGATTTTATCAAAAGAAGTTAAGGGGTTTTCCAAATGAAAGGGAGGAAGACAGGTGTGAAACGATACTCCGTTTTGGAACTGGCAATGTGGATGTGGAAAGGTGAGCAGATATAAGTAAGACAGCTGCGGGCAGGGACATGCCCAGGCTTGGGACATCCTCCTTAGCTACAGAGACAGAAGTATAGAACTTGGGCTTTGGAAAAGGAAAGACACAGATTCAAGTTCTGGCTGTCATCCCTAAGTGGATGGTCCTGGGCAAGTAATGTCACCTCTCTGAGCCTTAGTTTCCCCAACTGTAAAATGGGGGTAAAACCTCCCACCCAGGGTGATTATAAAGAGCAAGTGAGAAGAAACCAAACTTCCAGTGCTTCACATGTGCCTACTGCCTGGTCCCTGCCCTGTACATGGGAGCTGTTCACTCATTCAACAAACTTAATGAACAGCTACTTATTTTCAGATCTATTCTACACACTAATGACATAAAGGGAATAAGCTGATGTGATCACCATAATAATGACCTAATGACCACCCCCCTGCCAAACGTTCACATCCTAATCCTTGGAACTTGTGAATGTATTATCCTGTGTAGCAAAAGGGATTGTGAAGGTGGAGAGAGGAGCATGGTTTATCCAGATGGGTCCAACCTAGTCCCATGGAGATGGAAGCAGAGAGACTTCCACATGTCAAAATCTGAGCAGCAATTCTAAATACTCCAAACTTACTCTGCTTATTAACAGATGCTGCTCAGAGCGACCTTGAGCTCCTGAGAGGAAGTCAGGATCATCTTAGACTCAGCTGTAGGCTTATGCTCCTCACATCTTGCCGTTCTCATCCAGGTAGTGCAAGCGATGGAATGACCTTCACCCATTTCCACAACCGCAGCTGCAGACGCCTGAAAAATCCCAGAGTCACAGCCACATACCCCACTAGCAGCTGCTCTTTGACCTGACTCTCTTCACTTAATGGAAGCTGGTTTTCCCTGGAAATCAAGGGGGATTGTGGGATAAGTCTTGAGCAAAATCAATCACTCCAAGCAAGAGAGATTGGCCTGGGGCAGGATGGCAGCTGTTCATTCTTGAGAATATCTTTTCCTGGCTTTAATTTCAAATTTGAGCCCAGAAGATTTCAGTCTGAAAAGTTCTACAATCATATACCAAAAGGTGTACTTTTAGGCCCAAGACATTTTTATATGTTCCTGACCTTTGTATGTTACCTGTATCGCATGGCATCTGTAGAATGTATGGAGCAAGTCTATGGTCCAGCACATTAAACAGCTGATAAATGACCACATTAAGGAGGTTGGCTACAAACCAGTCACTGCTAAGCGTTTCATGTGCACGAGGAACAGTAACACAGCAAGAGCAAGAACAGGAATCCTAACTCTGCCAAATACTGGCTTTGAAAGCCTGAGCTAGCTACTTAGGTCTCAGTCCCTTCATCTGAAAAATGGGAACAATATGACCATATGTCATCGATTCTAAGATGCAATTTTTCACACGTTAGCAGGTCTGAAATCAGACCATGCCTTACAACCAACAGAGTTTTAGATGCAATTAGAAATGGTATCACCCACCCAACAATGTTGTTAGGAGGATTAACGGAGATCACTACACTTGGAAAATTCTGAGCCTTGGCTCTGACACACAGTCCTAAACTATATATCAACAACTAATACTTAATTTCTATCTCTAGCTCCGGGCTCCGCGGCACCTGTCTAGCGATGATCTTAACTTGTCCAAGTAGGACCCTGATTTCCTTGCCCCATGGCCCACTTCTCCCCAGTCTTTCCCTTCTGAGTAAACAGCACCACCTTCCACCAGATGCTCGGGGCCAGAAATATGAGTCATCCCTGAGTCCTCTTTCTCTCATTTTGGAGACAAAATCCATCCCCAAATCCCGTCACCTCCATCTTCGAAATACATCAGGAAATTGACCACTTCTCCCTACCTACCCCCTGCTTCTACCACCCTAGCCAGAGGCACCATCCCCTGTAACAACCACCTGCTGACTCAGCTCCTGGAGGCTACCCTTGCTGTGTTCCCTCCCACACCTGGACACTCTTCAACCACGCAGCAACCAGAGGATCCTTTAAAAACCAAGCCCCTCCCCTAAGGAACCCTACTACCCTCCGTCCCACTCAGGGCAGAATCCTCACTGTCGCCTGCTACAGAGTGCTGCAGGGCATGGCCTCTCTGGCTGCTCATCCTCCCCCATGCTGTCTCCCCCTGGCTGTCATGCCCCTTCCACTCTGGCCACCCTGCTGTCCCTTGGACTTGCCAGGTTCGTTTCTGAGCCTTCACAGTTGCTACTCCCTCTACTTGGGATGCTCTTCCCTCACCTCCTTCGGGTTCCTACGATTTTGTACAAGAAACAATTATGTACTCATATGCTTATTGTTTCTTTCTCCTCCTAGAAGAAAAGCTTCTTGAAGACTTTTATTCCACAAACAAGAATTATCATCTTGTTTGCCGCTGCATTCCTGGCACCTAACAGGACCCGGAACATGGATGAGCAACACAAATGTGTTGAGCGATTGACTGAATGAATTAGTGGACATCAGGTAAGGTTTTTAGACATGAGGATATGTAAGTGTATGTATACATACATTTACATACACACATTATTCATATCTATATGTCCATATCCATATCTACATTTATCTATAAAACACAAAGCAGAACATATTCATTCATAAAGAGATACAGACCAAGATTTTATTTTTGGCTCTGTATCCACTGAAGAATTTTAGAGACAAAACAATATTGTATTTGAAGAAATACAAGCCCAAGATCATACCAGGTCTAGGAGTGGCTACTCAAACAATGTTGGAGCTAAAAGTTTCTTCAAGATCTTCTAGCCCAGAGTCAACAAAATGTGTCCTGTCACTTTCCTCTCTCGTGCTCTTGGCAGACATCACCAGTAGATCAAAGTACTTTCTCCCTCTGAACTTCCGAGTCCTTAATATCTTGCTCCAGGCAGCCTCAGCCACTTAACTGAAATGACTTGATATCCCAGATCTGGCCCACCCCAATCAATTTCTGGATTGAGATTCTGAGACCCAAAGGGGGACCCTTGTTCATCCCCAGTTTCATAGCACACCAGAGGCAAAGTCCAGGCCATCACGGCCGGACACCTAGTTTGCATTCCTAAGGTCAGACATTAAGCTGGAAGGGAATTTAAGAGATTATCTTTAATATGAAATCACATAGTCAGAAAGTCATTTTTTAAAAAGCTCTTTCATTACTTATGATTACTTCAAAAGATTTTATCATTTGCAGCCAAAGGCAACTCACTAGTAAAATGAGCTCAGGAATCAGACCACTCCTGGCTTCCAGGAAGACACTAAATAGAACCAATTTAGCAGTCAAGAGATCAAGAAGAAATTCTTGCCTTTGGGGAGACCAAGGGACAGCTCAGCAAAAATAGAAAGGGGCTGAACAGCTTGAATGGTGGGAAGTAGAAGAAGAGCAACACATTTTCCAACTAAAAATGGAATCACGATTGTGCTCAGATTCCACTCTGAGGAAGGTAACCCTATCCTCAGCTCAAGACTAAATCCCAGTTGTCCAAGCCAAACATGCAGTTCCATTCCTCTGACAATAATAAGTACAAAACTGCCTGTGGCACATTTCTGACCATAGTCCTGCTGCAGGACTCTGGGGAAACTTTGTTCACTCTTAAAATGAGAAACACAGAGAAATTCAGTCTCTTTTACTTATGTCAAAAAATTGTTGCAACTGAGTGCGATGGCTGGGCTGTGGCAGCCACCTGGGCGCCATGAGGGAAGCAGCCTAAGGCAGGACTGATAGGCCTAGCATGTCAGAGCAGTGAGACAGAAGGAAACTGGATACTTTGGTAACATAAAGAACAAAGGAGTCAACAGGCCCTGAAGACACTCTACCTTGAATCATAGATCCTCCTTTGTTTAACCATTGAGTTGGATTTCTGTTACCTGCCTCCAAAGCATCCTAACTGGTACATGAAACCACCTCCCATTTCCTTCGAGAGAGTCAAACAGGCCCAGTCAAAGCTCCAGACATTTCCCAACTCTCCTAGTTGTGTAAAGACAGAGCAGACCCTGTCTGCTCTGAAGGCAGCTAGGAAAGCTCTACCATTACCAAAATGTGTTCCTGGTGTCTGAATACCGCTCTGAGTGAGGCATGGTTCTCTTTAGGCAGGCAAAACGTCCTGGGATGGAATAAGTCCCCTAACTGTGAAGGAACTAATCACATCTCTCTCTTCTTGTAGGCACTAACTATTACCCACTGAAGCAGATGCAAAGACAGGAACACATGTACAGGGGTTTTATTAAAGGAAACGCCCATGGGATTACATGGGAGAGGGAGGGGGGACTCAGACAGTAGGCAGACTTTGGTGCACTTTGACCCTGAGTGAGGGAGAAGGGAGACAGGGCGGAGATGCCCTAGGGTGTTATGCTGCAGCAACGGTCTGGCAGGACTGTCCTGCCAAAGTCTACTGTGAGAGGAGTCCTGTGTCCGCAAGGATGGACCACCTTAGTTTTCCTGCCACACGAATGCAGCAGGCCCCTGGTCACTTACACACCCTGTAAGCAGAGAATTGCGAGGAGCATGCCCTGGCTGTCACAGGCAGCTGAGGGGGTGGGGTGGGGGAGGCAGGGTGTGAATGGGCTGCCAGCAGGGGATGGGGGAAGGAGACCCAGGGATCTAGCTGGGGACCAATGTCTGTGTGACAGTCACATTCCCTGTCACCCAGGGACTCCATCAAGCTCTTAGTGAACTCAGCTCCGTCCACCGAGGTATCAACTGGGCACCTGGCTGTTGTCACTGTTGTGAGAACTCCAGGGCACAGTGTGGTGTGGGCCAGGGTAGCATGAGAAGACTCTAGGCTCACAAGGTCCAACAGCCACAGCATCCGGGCATTAGGGTCACTCTGGACTGTTGTGGGCATGCACTTTGGGGCAGTTCGACATAATTCATCTGGTGAACCTCAGCTGACTTCTGACTTATCCATTGTGTTGGAAGGATATAAGCTTGGGTGCTGCATCAGCGATGCAAACACACATAGCTTAAAGGAGAAAGCAGTCAGAATGTCCCCACCTATCAGTGGAGGTGCAAGGTGGGAGCTGGAGCCCGGGCTCCAGCACTTTTCTTGCTCTGCCCTCCCCTGAACACTGCAGAATCACACTGCCAACAGGATCGCACTGGTGGGATAAGGCTGGGGCAGCACATGTGTGGGGCTGGCCTTGTTCTAAGTGCTTTAGAGCTATGAGTCCTTTAGCCTATATCCTATGAGGCAGACAGAAGTAACTCAGTTTTAAACAAAAAACAAAGCACTCCACCATCTGAGCTCTTGCAACCACACCTATCAGCCAGTTGGGAGGGTGAGGCAAGAGTGGTGCCCTCCTCCGTTTCAGGGCGCGAGACAGACACGGGGAGTCCGAGGGCCACCGTGGCTGCGATGAAGGCTGACAAACGCAGTCTCTGGCTGGGCAGGCACATGCAGTGTGGCCAGTGACATTTCTCCTCCTTTGCCTGGAATGGGTCTCTCAACCTTCTCTCATGATTTAGGCTCGCTTTACCATCATTCAAGACTCAGTTCATCTTCACTGGAAAGACACTCCCACCCCTACCCTGACTAGGTTAATGCCCACCCCCACCCCCACCACCACCCCAACACAGGCTCTCATAATCTTCTGAGATTCCATTTCAGCCCTTATCATATATTATTATAAGATCTCCCCTGGGCCACAGACCAACAGACACTGTTTGGCCCACACTATTTCTTTCCATTAAAAAAAAAAATCATACAAAATTTCTTTCTTTTTTTAAGTTCTGATTTTTATTATGAAATAATTACGTGTGGACCAGCAGTCATGGGCACCTTGTTCATTCAACAAATATTGAATAATTCTTTGACCATCTACTATGCTGAGAAGAACTGAGACAAAGTCAGCTTATCCTCATTCTAAAGAGAGGGAAAATGAGGCGGAGAATCTGCAACTTGCCTAAGGTTAAAACGCCCTTGAGTGAGTTTTCTCCTTAAAAATCATAAAAGCACAGCCACACTGGGCGGTCGTTCCTGTGTAAGACCAGTCGACTGGGGCTGAGTAGCTCCCCAATTCCTGTGCAGAAGACACAAGACTTTTCACACAGGCCCCCCCAGGCCCTAGTGTCCCATGCCATGTCCGCTCCATTTTATTTATGTCGCCTCCCTGGCCCTGCAGGAAGAAGGGGTTGCAATCCCCTGGACCCTGAGTCTCTTTGGGGGCAGGCTGCATCTCTTCTGGGTGTGCCCCGCACTTGGCACACTGTGCAAGTTCAAAAGCACTTGTCAGGGGTGCGACTAGATCCGTGGAAACATTCAGAATTAAAATTGCACTGAAGCGGCAGCTTACACTCCGCCCACCCCTCTCCCCAAAGGATCTATATTTAATTGTCTTTGCAAAATCAGAGCCTGCGAGCAACTTTGCACTGGAGATCCTTCCCAAACGTCAGAAACGCAGCAGCTTGGCCAGTCGCGTGCTCCAGCCTATTAATAGCCTCTGGCTGTGTTTCCTGGGCAGCCGCATTGTTCTTAGAGGCAGAGAGGCAAAGGCAACCTTCTAAGTCCCACCAACCCCACCCCCCGGCCTCATCCATTCCTCCCTGGCGCCCTTCCTCCCATCTCTTTCCCCCGAACAGCACACCCCGCTGCGTATTCTGCAGGAGGGCTTTTTATTTATTTATTTATTTTTGTCAGCACTCATCCGTGTGGTGGGGATGGGAAATAAGAGCCCTGGCCCATGTGAAAGTGCTTTAGCGGGGTCTCCAGGGAGAATCCTGTGCTGCCTGCAGCGCCAGAGGTCACTGTCACCTTGGCCTTGAGGTGGCCTGTTTACCAAAGTGAAATGAAGATATCAGTCAGATGTCAGGGAAATGCTAATGGCGGGCGCCAGGCTGGGAGCCGGCGAGGTGATCCCTTCCTTCCCAATCCTGCAGCACAAAGGCCTCAATGACTTAGCAACTCCGATAAGAGGTCAGCAGGCAAATGTCAGGCCCCTGATGGACTGCTCCTCCTGGCCAGGCTGCAGAACCTTCCAGGCTGCCTCTCGCTTTTCCACATCCAGTCTATTCAACTGCAGGAAGGGTAGGTGTTTGAAACCCTGGCCCGCCCTTTCTCTATCTCCAGCAAGAAAGAAAGCCTCGTCTCTCTCGGGTCCCAAGGTCTGGAGACACATCATTATCCTCCCGCCAGAGATAGGAAGCGTGGGATGCTGACCACATCCCGTCACTTAGCAGGATGGATGGGCCTGGGTTCCGCAGCAGAAAAGGATAGGAAACAGCGGGCTCTGTTTATGGCTGTGGGATGGGTACACAGCCGGGCAGCCTCCCCACCCTGGGCCTCCTGAATAAGTCACCACTGAACCAGCGCCCTGAGGCCAAAAATGAAAGAGGCTGTTAGGTCTGTCTCCCAGGGGAGCAATTCCCTTTTACATTCCTTCTATTGCTTTTCCATCCTGGGGGTTAACACCCGAGATGAGCTTCTCTGGCTCTGCTTTGGGGAGCCAGGGTCCATCTCCATTAGAGTCGGCTAGCATGCCATCGTCTTCAGGCAGCCCCTTTCCACCATCCCAACTTCAGCTGGCTCCTCCTTTGGGTTCTTTTGTGAGATGCTAAGGAGTTACTTTGCCTGTATTGTCTGCATTCATTATCCAGGTTTTCTGCAAGCTCTCCTTTCTCCCCATCAGTCAACCTGCTGCAATTTTTCTCTGGGCTTTTCCCACCAACCCTCCACTGGTCACGATAAAACCCATGCCTCCCGGGAACCCTGCTCTGCTACTCTCTAAAGCAAGACCACTCTCTAGTCTGCTGATGTCATGTCAGGGTAAAACAGCAGGAAGATGACATTTTTCCACATTTCCAGCATCAGGCTGAAATGATCGCCAATTCACAAAGCCTCTCCTAGCTGCTTATGAAAGGGTAGTGTTGAAAATATGGTTTCGTTTTTCCTGCTGCAAGGCCAGGGATTAAAAGAAAGCCCCCTGGTTCCTTCTAAGCCTGAGAGTAGAACTTTGGGGTCCATCAGCCAGGCCAAGTTCTTTTGTTCTCACAGGTCCCCGACCTCGTGACCATCTGGGGAGTGCTGCCAGTGGGACTCTGCAGCAGGCGCGCACAGCCCTGCAGAACTGCGAGCGCGCTGCTTGCCAGCAACCCATCAACGGGGACTGCAGAGCTCTGCAAAAGTCTGGAGGGTGGCTGAGGAGCTCCCCTCCAGGAAACGTGCTGGGAGGTGAGGACAGAGGGAGTGCAGCTCCACACCGGATCGGATCGGTGTGCACTCCGTTCTCCCTCTTCAGGTTTTACAGCGAATGGGGAGCATCTGGGTGGTGGTGAGCATGGCACAGACGATGAAGAAAATCACCCACTGAAAGCTCAGGACAAACAGTGACAGCGCAGTCTCAAATTGTCTTCTCCTCTTCAGGAAATCAAGTAACGTTAGAAGGGCTGGCTGTGTGTGTGGGGGGGGGTTTTCTAAGGATGGAGGGCTCTGCAGAACCACAGGGGCTGGGGGCTCAGACGGAGTAAGTGTGAGGCCTCACACTCATTCCTCTCAGTTGGCTATTTTCCCTTTGTGCCCTCCTCCCATCCCCCCAGTGGTTCCCAGCCCTGGAAGTTTGCCCCCTTGGGACGGTATCACCCAGTCTTCCCCAACCTCTGGTTTCTGGTTGAGTTTGCCGAATAGGAGGCACTAAAGGAAGGAAAATGAGGAAGGGAGAGAGGCTGGGGCATTTCTTCCCCACTGCCATCTTCCTAAAGCACAGGTCTCTAGTGGCTGCATGACCCTTCAGACCTGGGGCTGGTAACGGCTTTCACTGTTAAGAAACGTGTCGGTTATCTATTGGTGTGCAACAAATCATCCCAAATGTAGGGATTCAAATCAATCATTTATTTACAGATGATTCTGAAGTCTGGGCTGGGCTCATCTGGGCAGTTATTCTGCTGGTCAGGGAATCACTCATGGAGCTGCTATCACCTGACAGTTGGACTGGCTATTGGCTGGGTGCCTTGGTTCTCCTCTATGTGGCTCCTCATCAACCACTAGGCTAAATCAGGCTTCTGGACAGGGAAGTCTCAGGTCATCTTCCAAGAAGGTGAAAGCAGAAGTTGCAAGGCTTCCAGAAGCCTTGCTGTGGACCTTTCACAATACCACTGCTGGCACCTTCTATTGACCAAAGCAAGTACCAAGACTAGGCCACATTCAAGGAATGGGAAAATGGCCTTCATCTTTTCATAGGAGCAACTCCAGAGTCTCTTTGCAGAGGGGCCTGGATACTGGAGTGGGAAGAATTTGTGACTGTAACTTGAAATCTAGCACCATAGTTTCTGAATTTATTTTAGTTCTTTGGTTCCCTTAAGTTTCCATTCCTATGTGAGTGGTGGCTTCATCAGTGTCTGTTCAGTGGAATCATCTGAATGAAATTCTATTTCCTGCCAGGACTTTGATAAATATACCTTTCAATAGTAGACTAGATGCATTCACTGTATAGTTATTATTTTCATCATTGTTGACATGTAGTCCTTGACTTGCTAGCAGTTTGATTTGCAGAGTCACACTTTTATCCCTTGTATATTTACAACTGTGGCATTTTATGTCCAATGCAGCCCTACTTATATGAAGAAAAGCTATCTCATCAGGAGCAGCTGACATGTTTCCAGAACACACCGTGGCCCAAACACTATTCAAGAACTCTGTGTGGTCAAGATCTGACTTAGCGCACACAGCAGCCTGAGAAGGAGGCACCACCTCATAGAAGAACAAACTAAGGCCCTGAGAGGCAACTAGTTTGCTCCAAGTCATACAGCAATTGGGAGAATGACAGTCAAAATCCTTCCAAAGAAATTTTTCTGATTCTTGACACTAATGATATTCTTCCAGCTTGTGTAAAGTCAGAAATCACAAAGGATTTAAGAAATTTGAATGGTGTACAGTATCACATACTAAAATGGACATGATTTGCTTTCCTTTGTACAGTGTAGCTGATACCCATATCAGAAGGCTATGAAATGTGTGGGAAATAAGTATATAGCATATGATAAATTTATCCCTATTTGTGCTGATTTCTATAGATAGCTAAGCATCAGACCCATGGTCTGGAACTCATTCCTGAAAATCAGGCAAGGCTGATGCTATTCTGTTCTTTTGTTGCGATACAACACAGACTGTGGCCTTTGCTACACTCCACTGGGGTTTGCTCTGAGTATCCACCGTGCTCAAGTCCATCCGCACTGCTTCATTATTGCAGAGCTGCTGGTGCTTAAAAAAAAATCAGATCCTTGCACACAAATGAGTTTCTGGGGCCTGGTTAGTAAACATACTTCAGGAAGCATTCATAAACTCCACCCAGCTACCTACTTTTGAGTGAGGTTCTCAATGTCCAAAACAAGCAAAACCCTAGAAATATAACTCTGTTCATTTTGTGGAAGGTGCCTTCTGTCACTGGAGGATAAAATGGTTTCATTCTCCCACCTGGGGTGCTGCAGTAGCTTTCTGATTGGCAGCCCTGCTTCCTGCCTTGTGCCCCTCCAATCCATTCTCCATGCAGAAAACAGTGATCTTCTTAAAACACAAATCAAGTCATCTGTCTCTTCTCTGCCTCCAAAACTACCACCACACAACATCTCCCCCAAACTCCTTCCTAGATTATGCCTACATTTCAGGCCTTCTCCCGATTGACCACCAGGCTCCAGCTGCAGATGCTGCCTCACAGACATGCCAAGATCACTTTCTGCTCAGAGGTGCTGCACCTACTACCTTAGGATGCTGTGCCCTCGGATCTCTGTATGGCTGGCTCCTTCTCATCAAGTCTCCCCTTGAATGTCACCTCCACCATGGAGCCTTCCCAGCTCTTTCACATCACTCAGTTTCTCTTTAATCCCAGCAATCATCACCAGCAATATCTTTCTGGTTATTCAGTTATGTATTCTCCTTCCCCCATGAGCAAATGAGCTCCATGAGAGAAGCAGCGTTGTCTGGGGTCACACACACAACCCACAATTTTGGGTCAGTCTCCAGGCAGCTCCTAGTTCAGAGTTTTAGCCACGGCACCAGCCTGCTTCTGGAACAAGTGCTGGTATTTTGTTCTCAGCAGCTTTGGAAATCAGATCTCATCCTCAAGCCGCGTGACTCAGTCGGCAGCAAGAGAGAAGGCTGCGATGAGGACACAAAGGTGCCCTCAGTCTTCAGAGAGATAGCAGCCCTCCAAGGAAGCGAGTCACAGATAAAGGCTGAGAATCAGTCCCAAAGGCTGCCCCGATCACTGGAAGCTGTCCCCCCTCTTGGACCCCGCCAGCTCTCAGCCTTTCACAAACCCAGCCATCTCCCAGCCTTTTGAATGTGCCAGTATCGCCTAGCTACGGAATTACCACGCAGATAGGGCTCCAGGGATGAAATTAGATTTCCCTTTGCAGAACAAAGACAAACACACACTCTTCTAGCCCATCCTGGGAGAGCTGCATTGGGAGGGCCTGCTTCCGGGCCAGGCATTCAAAGCCCATGGGCTGTCTTGCTTGCTTCAGCAGTTCCTGGCAAAGTGCAACAGAGTTCTCCAGCTTTGAAATCTAATTGCCTGCCCATGGCTGTGAATCCCTCTCCAAAGGCAAAAAAAAAAAAAAAAAAAACTTTTAAGTAGGAGGGGGAGGGGAAGGAGGAGGGAAACAGTTCTCACGGAACCAGCCGAGATGAACCCATTTAAGCTTTGACATGATACCTTTGGGGGAAGCCAATTGTTAATAGTCTGAGAAGCTCCTGTTTAAAAGAGAAAGATCCATAAATGCGGCTTCTGTCAGTAATGAGAAAATGGAAATCACAGGCAAAACCAGAAAACTCATTCCCCCAGAATCTTAATGATCTCCAAGATAATTGTGCTGGTTTCTCAAATCAAGGCGTGAACGGTGACAGCTCTGGATTTTCCTATGAGGGTCAGACAGGTTCATGTTTTTTTAATTGGGCTCATTTCTAAGCCATGTGCTTGTCATGATACCTTAATCCCTTCACTGTCCCCCAGAAAAATGCTGTCTCCCTCCGTGTTTCCCGCAAACAAATGCAGCTTCTCAAAGGGGATATGAGCCTCCCTCTCCTGCAAACAGATTTACCATATGACTGCTCTGCTGTGGGTGAACTTGCAGTTCTCTTGCATAAGAGAGCAATTTCCTGAAGGTAAAAAAAAAAAAGGGAAAACATCAAACTGCTGGCCGCTCCTCATCTTCCATGTAAATATCCTTAGCCTCAGCTCCCAAAGATAACGGGAAAGAAGAGGTTTTATATCAGGAGGATGAATGGCAATCTTTCAGATGGCAAATGCTTTCTTGCATTTGTTTTATTCGGTGGGACACACAAGCAGGAACAGATTCATTAAAAATTTTAAGAGTTCCCCAGGCCAAACGCTACCTTCTGGTAAGATCTAGCAGGTTAAAGTTCAACAATAATTAACAAATTAGAAAACTCTGCCATGATGGCTGAATATAAATTAATGGCTTTAATTAAGGATGCTTAAAACAAGAATCGAGATCTTAAAAGTAATCAAAATTATAATGAACCTTAGGATTGAAAAAAAAAGGGGGGGAGGTGTAATTTCTCAAGTATGCACAGAGGTGTGAACTGTGACAGCAGCCATCAGTTCAGTAATGAAGCACCAGCTCTTTGGCTGACACTGGCTTTACCGCCGTCTCAGGGGAGCCTCAGAGCCGTCTTGGCCATTTCACTTGCCTTCCGGCTCCCAGCTTCACCCCACCCTGCGAGGGCAGCGAGGCCTGTCCCAGGTCCAGTGCGAAGGCTGGCTCTGCTAGTGGGGATGGGCTGTCAAAGAAACAAGGAAGGAGGGAAGGCGAAAAGGAGGGAAGAGACTACCATTCTACATTCATTCACAGACCTGATGAATGCTTGTCACACTGTGTGCAACTCTCACTAGGTGCCAGGCGGACAACGGTGAGCAAAGCAAGACCCCCCTCCAGCCCTCTTAGAGCTTATGGAGAAGATAATTTCAACCACATCAACATAAATAAACACAGGACTGTCGCTTTGCTGACTGCTACCGAAAGCACATGGGTACACAGTCTGTGCACAGGAATAACCAGGAGACAAGAGCTGGGTGGTGGGTCAGGGCGGTGTGCCCAGGGCATGGAGGAGGCCAGGGTGAAGGATCACTAGGTTTGAGTGCTTTCATGTCCTGCCTAAGTGTTCTTACAAGTATCATCTTACTCACTTCTCACACCAGCCCTGTGGGGCAGATGTCATGATAATCCCATTACAGACAAAGTCCCCTTAGGCTCAGAGAGGTGATAGTGCTTGCCTAGGGGCACAGAGCTTATGATGTGGAAGAGAACCAGACACAAAACAAGGGACCTGTCTCCAACACCCATGACCCTGAGCACACAGCCGTCCTGGGAATGGCAGGGCCAGGCAAGGCCAGCCTCCCCGCTTCCCTCAGGCAAGTACACACACACACACACACATTCATGCTCTCTCAAATGCACACTCATAGACTCTCTCTCTTCACACACACACACCCTGCACTCCTGCTCTCAGAAGCCACGGTGACCCTCAGCCTGCTGCCAGCTTCCCCACCTACTTCCTCCCGAATTGAAATGTTCCTTTGGGTCAGGTGGGACTCGCTACGAGCAAAGAGTGATGCTGAGCTCCCACGGAGGATGCAGCTGAGCAGTCTGGAGGAAGGGGCATACGACCTGGGCCCTGCAACCTCAACAGGCATTTGACCCAGACGGCAGAAAGAACCAGTGTTCCAGGCAGGTGGAAAAGTCTGCAGGTGTGAGAAGCGGAGCACTTATGAGGAAAAGGAATGACATCGACAGATGGCTGCTCAGACCCCTTCCCACTCCTCTCCACCCCCACCCCACCCCACAGCCTGCTTCTTCTCCGGGACCCCCCATCTCAGCAGAGGTATAACCAGCCTCCCAAGGGCACGAGCCACAAACACAGGCGGCAGGCGCCCTGGTACCTGCCCACTCACGCGTCCAAGCTGTCACCAAATCCTAAATATAGCCCAAATCTGCCCACCGCTCCGCCCCCGGCAGCACCCCCCAGCTCCTCCCTCTGCTGCCGCCGTCTCCTGATGGTGTCCCACACCCTCAGCCCGCACCCCTGGAGCAGCCACGATGGCCTTCACCTCTGCACACCAGAATCCCTGCTAAAAACTGCCCTCCAGGGTGCTGCTCAAATGCTCCTCCCTGACAAGGCCTCCCAGCCCCGACGAGATCAGATCCCTGTTTCAGGCCTCATGATAAGATGTTCTTCTCCTCCCTGATGCTCAGCACACATGTTTGTGATGACTCGGTCTGATGGGTGGGTCTTGCACCCAGCAAGCCTGCTGTAATTTTTTTTTGTGTGGACAGGAAGATGCTAAAGCCCGCGATGTGTGGCAGAGATGGGGCCTGCAGGGGAAAAGCCAGGGAGGGACACATCCCCAGAGGGTCTCAGGTACCAGGCCCAGTGACTCCAGGACAACACGGGAGGTCTCTCTGGGATGGAAGGGCTGCAGTGACCTTCTCCTCCCCTGGTGCAGGCAGACTGGAAAATGGCCAGCTGGCTTTGGGCTCACTGCAGGGCACCCCCACTCCACCAACAAAGGTGGACAGCTGAGGAAACAAGCTCGCCCCGGGAAGGTGTCCAGAAGGCGGGGTGCTGATACCTGCTGCCCACAGCCAGGCGGCATCTCGGTCCCCTCCCACACATGGCTGCCCGAGGACACCCAAGCTGCACAGCAGGGCCCTGGAAGTCGGCACATAGCCAGCACCTTCCTCGGGCTCCAGAAATCCCAGCCACGTAGCTGGGGAAGATGGTGGGGGGACCGCCTTCTTGATGGGCTGGATTATGCTAATAAAGGTTCTGCCGCTGCCGGAGAGGTAAAGTGGTAGATGTGCTCGTTCATGATGCCTCTAGGACAGCAGGCCAGCCAGAGAGCCCAGGCTATTGTATCAGTGTATCCAAGAGAGGAGGGTCCTCTGGATCCACGACCGTGGTCCAGCCAGAAACACCACGAAAAACTGCCGTCCGCTCCTGAGTTAACACAGCAGGCAGCGCAGCCTCCCTTCCAGGAGCAGGGTCCCAGGGCTATAGCCGAATCGCTCCTGTCCCTGTGGGACTGAGAGCTGGTTCAGGGTGAACAGGCAAGGGGTTGACAGGACTCAGGCCCTGGGTGTGTCTGGTTTATTCTACAAGAAAGTGGCTTTGCAGGGCATCAGTGGAGACGCAGACACAGAGAAGATACTGTGGACACAGCAGGGGAAGGAGAGGGTGGGACCAACAGAATTGAATCATATCCGCTTCCCTGGTGGCTCAGAGGTTAAAGTGTCTGCCTGCAATGCGGGAGACCTGGGTTCGATCCCTGGGTTGGGAAGTTTTCCCTGGAGAAGGATATGGCAACCCACTCCAGTATTCTTGCCTGGAGAATCCCATGGACGGAGGAACCTGGTGGGCTACAGTCGACGGGGTCACAAAGAGTCAGACACGACTGAGCGACTTCACTTTCACTTTCACTATCCTGTGTAAACTCAGATGGCCAGCAAGAACTTGCTGTTTGATGCAGGAATTTGCTGTTTGGCGCAGGGGGCTCGAAGCTGGTGCTTGGGGACAACCTCGAGGGGTGGGATGGGGTGGGAGGTGGGAGGTTCAAGAGGGAGGGGACATATGTGTACCAATAGCTGATTGATGCTGATATGGCAGAACCAACCAGTATTATAAAGCAATTATCCCCCAATAAAATAAATTTAAAAAAAAGAAAATGGCTTCCAACATTTAAAAATCAGGCAATTTCACATCAAAGTCTAGAATTCTAGCTTCTCTTAGGAAAATGAGGATTCCATTCCCTCCGGGCATTCATTGCCCCGAGTCGGTGCTGCCACCCCCAGAGGGTCGCGAGCTCTGCCGCCCAATAGGGCCCCTACTCTCTGAGGACTCATTCTGTTCTCTCAGCTCTCTGGCCTCGGCAGCCTCCTCGTCAGCACCTCTGGCCTCAGACAGTCACCAGATAATCCTCCAACTGGGTGATCAGTGTGCAGCGGGGGACATGGAGGAAAGGGGGTGCTTCCTGAGCCCTGGGCCTGGGAGGTTGGGCCCCTCCCGCTGGTCCCCGTTCACTGGGGTCACCCCATCCTGTCCTACGTGGTAGAGGAGCTTCAGACCCAGAGATGTTCTGGAGCCCAAGGCAGCCAGGTGTGGAGTGAGTCACCCAGCCTCTCCCCGATGCAGATGCCACGGAGCACATCTCGCATACTGAACGATATCACCGTTCATTCATGCCGAATAACCCATCCCCCTGAACAGAAAGCGTCTTCAGCAACACCAGGCATGACACCCACTGCACCCCAATGTCAAAGCCCCCAGAACTCTGCAAGGCCTTAGCTTGATTCAAGGCCACTCCAGCCTGTCCCTGGGCCCTCCATACGTCACTCTACCCTATCCCACAGAGCCTGGCGCCAGTGCACGCCCCTCACAGGACGAGGGGCCCCTTCCCTGCCCTAGTTCACCACTCCCCGAGCACCTTCCCTTCTCTCTGCCTTCATCTGTCCCTCCCCGACCTCTCTCCCCAGGATCCAGGCCAATCCCCCCAGGAGGCCCTTCTGAGGCCCAGTGTGACCACTCTCTCCTGAGTCCTGGTGGTTTCCACAGCAAAACGCAACTGGAAGGAGCAGCTCACACTCGGCACATGGCAGGGCCAGAGCAGACCCAGGGCTGGCGTAAGGACACCGGGAGGCGGCCTCTTTTTACCTCTCGTTCTGCCTCCCCGCCCAGCTCTGGGCAGCCCCTCTCCAGGCAGCAGCCCCTGGAAGGCTCACTTGCCGGCATGGCAAGCCCGTGGCAAGAACTCTCTTTCCTATTGCTCCAGCAAAGTGCCATGACTCTTCACTTGCTCTCCCTAAACAGACAAAAGCTCCTGGAGAGCAAGCCTGGCTTCTCTGTCTTCAGTGTCATCGGTGGTCTAACCCACAGCACTGGGCACCGGGCTGACCAGTAACTCCCTACTGATGGGAATCCTAGAGGACATCCTGGAGAGAATAGAGGCTTCCCAGTCGGACGGAGATGGGTTTAGATCGAGGTTTCCTCCACCTCTTAGTCACCGTGCCTTTCTCAAGGGATCAGTCAGGATTCAAGTGGGGAAGAGGCCACTAGGGGCATGGGATAAGGGCTTTATTACTGGAGTTTGACCTAACACGGTGTGGGAGAAGGAAGGTTGGGACAGGGAGTAGGTGAGTCAGGTGGCTCACCAGCCAGGATCCAGGAAGTCGAGTGGGACTGGCGGGGGCGGTGGGGGTGGGTGGTGGTTAGTGTGGGAGAAATATGGGAGCTTCTGCCTCCGTGCATCTGCCACAGCGTCTGGGAGAGGAGAGCTGGATGCAGAGCCAAACAGAGCAAAAGCCCCCAGGAGCCTCTGGCCCCTCTGCATCTCCTGCACCGCCCCCCGCCCGCCCCCCCCGCCCCCTCCCCCCGCAATGAGGTCTATGGCGAGTGTGGGCCCCGCCCACTTCCACTTCCAGATTCTCACACACACACCTCCTTCCACCAGCTCATGCTCACAGCCATGCAGCCAAGGGCCTTCTGAACAGCACAGCCCAAACTGCCACAGTCAAATACTGGACCCCTCTGGGCCTCTGTTTTCTCATCAGTGAAATGGGGATGTTACTGCTTATCTCAGGACACATCAAGCACACACATTTTATTATAGTTATCACTTCTATAATAATAATATATCATTATCTGCTAACTTTTGCCAGAATCTGGTTACTTAAGGAAATTCTGGCCCCTCCCTCCCACCGTAGCAGTGTCTTTAAGAAATTCCACCCCTAATTATTCAGACAGAGAAAGACAAATACTGCGGGATCTCACCTGATCATGGCATCTAAAAATGGAGAACATATAGAAAGAGAGAGTAGACTGACGGCTGCCAGGGGCTGGGGGTGGGGAACGGGGAGGTGCTGGGCAAAGGGCGCACACCTTTCAGTTATGAGTGAGTCCCGGGGATCTGATGTACAACATGGAGACTATAGATAACAACTCTGCACTGTACACTTGAAAGGTGATATGAGAGTAAACCGTAACTGTTCTCACCATAACAACAACAACAATATGGTAATTATGTGAGGTGAAGAATGTGTTCATAAGCCTTGTCGGGGCGAACACTTTGCAGTATACTAATGTATGAAATCATCGCATTGTACATCTTAAGCTTACACAATGTTATATGTCAGTTGTTGGTGCTACTTACTGCTACGTCTGACTCTTTGTGATCCCATGGACTGGAGCCCTCCAGGCCCCTCTGTCCATGGGATTTCCCAGGCAAGATTACCGGAGTGAGTTGCCATTTCCTTCTCCAGGGGATCTTCCCAACGCAGGGATTGAAGTGTGTGTCTCCTGCATAAGCAGGCAGATTCTTTACCACTGAGCCACTACATATCTCATTAAAGCTGGAAAAGAAAATTCCATCCCCAAAGCCTCTGCCTCACAGAGCAACCATGACTAAATTTAAGTCTCAAATTTTAAATATTAATTACTGACCCAAAGGAGTGGCCTATGTCTGCAGGGCTCTGGCCTCGCACAGGGTCCTCTGTCCACAGATCTATTTAGAGGACGCTCCTGTTTCCCACCCAGCGGGTGTCAGGGGTCATACTGGTATGAGAGTTATACAGGTGGAATGAGAATCTGACCTTTCAGGCACAGGCTAGCCACAGCTGCAGCCTAGGGAGAGTCCCCACTTCCTTAGGGCACTCTCATTCCACAGTGCCTAGCTACAGTTTGCCTTCCCAAAGGATAAAACCAAATGAGTGCCTTGCCAGGAAGCAACAGCCATCCTGTGACTTCAGAAGGCATCTTTCTCTGTGGACTGCAGAGCTGGTCCTTGACGTCCTGGGCTGGCGTTGGAGGGTGCTGGGAGAGGCAGGGACTCAACTGCTTGGGGGAGGGAGATAGGGAGGGAGAGAGAGAGCGCGCGCAAGAGCAATGGTAATACCATGGTGACGCCGAACTCTCCAAACAGATCTATTTAATTTGAAGACTAACAGTCAGGGAAATAGAAGGACAACTTGCTCTGGGCTGCTCACAGGTCCCTGAGACCTGGTAGAAGGGACCCACCTCCTCGGAGATGGGGAAACAGGCTAGAAGAGGGGAAGGAACAGGTCCAGAGTCACCCAGTGTGTTAGCAGCAGCTCCAGCAAAAGGGCATCGGCTCATTTGTTCAGTTGGGCAACATGCTTACTCAGTGCCTACTATGTACCAGGCTCTGGCCCACTGGTGTGTCCCATCCCCGTGCCTCTCCCTAAAGAGCTGCAGAGGCCAACCACTGTTCCGGGGTCCAACACAGCCCGTGCTTGGTGTCTACCGGCAGGGGGCTGGCATGTGTGAGCTGCATGCACTGCCCCATCCAGAGACTGTATCATCACTGTGGCCTTTCCAGACTGACTCACCAGGGGCAGTGATGGTACGCTGCACTTCCGGGGCCACCCTACCATTCTGTCCTCTCTGTCACTTGTATTAACCACAAATCCCAGGGCCTGAGTTTTAAAGCTGAAATGTCCTCAGTAGGCCAAAGAATCACCTAATCCAGTGGTTACTAAGCCTAGAGGTTCATCAGATTACCTGGGAGCATTTCACACATTAGCATGAGAATGGTCTTCTTCTGCATACACACCGGGGCGTTCCAGCTGTACAAGAGGGTATTCAGTAGAGAGTCCCCCAGCGTGTCCTCCCCAGAAACAAACACTCTTTGTCATGGACTTCAAGAAGGTCACCATATGTGTGCAGGTAAAGCTGTTCCCTACACTCCTCTACACAAGCCCAGTCCACTCATCATTCCCCTATTCGTGTTGCCAGGGCACTCTGGATGCATCTATCAATATCCCAGGATGTGAAGCTAAAACTAATTTTTATGGCTGCGCAGTATTCCATTGTGTGGACCTGGCCCGTTATGGATGGCCATCTATGGACATTCTAGTTACGTGCTCAAGCAAGGCAGCAGCACGTCTTCCTAGCGCTGACATTCCCTTATGCATAAATCTTTGTGTACTTTTGTGAGTTCGCTAAAGGATATTAAGGAAGTTAAAAATGACAGATTCTCGGTCCTTCTCAGAGAAATTTTGATCCCACTGGCCTGGGGTGACACCCGGGAATCTGGATTACAGAAAGCTCCCCCATAATTCAGATGGACACTCACAATGGGAGTTTCCTGGTTCATCTTGTAAAAGAGGAGCACGTTACCCAGTGAAAATAAGTGGCCTGCACCAGGTCAATTATCGGCTCCACCTCCACGCTGTGGAGAAGAGCCTTGTCACTGCTACCAGTGGCCCGGCACAGACATCCCTGAGGGCACCCCAGGCTTTCCCCTGGTCACTGGTTAAGTGGCCATGGAGCCTGGCAAATCCCAACCAGTCCCAACTTCATTAATTTTATTATGTTTGATATCCAGATGGACACACAAGAAGCCAGTCACAATGGCTATTTCTGGGGAGAAGACTGGGCATTTGGGAGTCAGGGTAAAGAATGGAATTTTTCAATGATTCACACAGGAATTATGATTGTCATTTCCCCCCCTCCCCAAACCTTCTAAGTGCAAAACAGAAAGAAGCAGAGAACACCTGGATGGACTATTAATACGTTCACTAACTGTACGATCTTGAACAAGTGGCCTTCCTGTTCTGAGCTCCAGTCTACAGTGCTGCAACACTGGTGGGTGGCAGTAGACGCTAAGCAGAGAACACTTGGATGGACTATCAGTACGTTCACTAACTGTACGATCTTGAACAAGTGGCCTTCCTGTTCTGAGCTCCGGTCTACAGCGCTGCAACACTGGTGGGCGCAGTAGAGGCTAAATCAGCTCTTGGACGTGACACACTCTATGGAGCTGTAAACAGCACCCACACGGCAGCAGGGAGCATCATGAGACAGAGGAGCAGGCGAGGTTTTTATCGTTCTGTAAATGGGCAGAAAAACACAAAGAAACAAAGGCCATGAGCTTGCGGTTGGCCATAAGATAAGGTCAGAGGTGAGGGCAGCAGGCCCAGCTCCTGCTCCTGCAGAAGTCTCCACCTTCAGGCCCCGGACCCCGTAAGCAAGTCACCTACTGCTATGCTTTCTGCCCAGGATGGCCCCGTGGGCCACACAGATGCGTGGCGCAGGCATGGAGTACAACTCCCTCCAGACTGCCTGGGGCCTGAGCCTGGGATGGGCATCCATGGCCCACCAGGCTTAGGAAACCAGGAACTACCTGCCTCTCCACGAGGAGCTTCCCTGGATGGCCTTCCCTGGGAAGCAGCAGCATTTCATAGGATGACAAGGGCTCCGAGAAGCAAAAGCCAGTTGGAAGGTGGATGATGGGCCAGGAGTCCCTGGTGAACTATCTTAACTACAGGGAAAAAAAAAATTGGGACATCTGGGAACCGTTTCTAGAGCTTAGAGTGAAAACTCTTTGCTTTTCTTTTTTTCTGTTGGAACAAAGGCAGTGGGTATGTTTCTCTCTCTAGAGACTGAATGCGGATGGCTCTTTGGAAAGTCAAAATCTGGGCTTCTGTGGGTCAAATGTGGTATGCAAATGTCTTCTCCCATCCCCCCATCTCCCATCCCCCATCCCCCATCCCCAAGTCAGACAAAACTGAGGGATGTGAATACTCAGCGCTTTTGAAGTTTTGAAAGAACTGGTGATCTTGGGCCAAGCAGCACCTGGTAGCACAAGGAATGCCCTTCACGGTGGCGGGTCTCCCTCGGCGGAGGCGCCCCTCCTGCTCGCCACGGTCCCCACCGTCCCCACCATGCCACAGCTGCCTGCATCTCTCCCACTGGGCTACTGTGGGAGGCCCTATGTTAGGCCCGAAGGTCCTACCAGGCTAACTCTAGCTGCCATGCGAAGGTCCTCAAAAAGAGTCAGGCTAAATCCATTGCCTCGCTGTGAGATGCATTCCTGGGATGGTGCCAGATGGTTTACTTTCCAATGACTGACTTCTATTATTATCTGCTGGCAAAATTAATTTCCATGAGCACATCTGAATTATAAGTCAGATGATCTACTGTATAAGGACTGTGTGATTTAAGGAAAGCTGGGTAACGTCTCTGAGCCTATTTCCACAGGACTGATGTCAGGGACAGCAGCCCAGAGTGCCAGGCTGCAACAGCGTAGGAACGGCCGGGAGGAGCCACCCCGAGCCCGAGGCCAGGGGCGGCAGCTGGGAGGAGCCACCCACGCCCGAGGCCAGGGCTGGCAGACGGGAGGAGCAGTGGCTCAGCAGGAACAGGAGGGTCTAGAGCTGCTATCCCACGTTGAAGGTCAGGAATGGCGGCGGTAAGGAGATACCCCTCTTCCAAGGTAAGGAGCAGTGGCTGTGCTTTGCTGGAGCAGCCGTGAAGAGATACCCCACACCCAAGGTAAGACAAACCCAAGTAAGATGGTAGGTGTTGCAAGAGGGCATCAGAGGGCAGACACACTGAAACCATACTCACAGAAAACAAGTCAATCTAATCACACTAGGACCACAGCCTTGTCTAACTCAGTGAAACCAAGCCATGCCTGCGGGGCAACGCAAGACGGGTGGGTCATGGTGGAGAGATCTGACAGAATGTGGTCCACTGGAGAAGGGAATGGCAAGCCACTTCAGTATTCTTGCCTTGAGAACCCCATGAACAGTATGAAAAGGCAAAATGATAGGATACTGAAAGAGGAACTCCCCAGGTCAGTAGGTGCCCAATATGCTACTGGAGATCAGTGGAGAAATAACTCCAGAAAGAATGAAGGGATGGAGCCAAAGCAAAAACAATACCCAGTTGTGCATATGACTGGTGATAGAAGCAAGATCTGATGCTGTAAAGAGCAATGTTGCATAGGAACCTGGAATGTCAGGTCCATGAATCAAGGCAAATTGGAAGTGGTCAAACAAGAGATGGCAAGAGCGAACTAAAATGGACTGGAATGGGTGAATTTAACTCAGATGACCATTATATCTACTACTGTGTGCAGGAATCCTTCAGAAGAAATGGAGTAGCCATCATGGTCAACAAAAGAGTCCGAAATGCAGTACTTGGATGCAATCTCAAAAACGACAGAATGATCTCTGTTCATCTCCAAGGCAAACCATTCACTATCACAGTTATCCAGGTCGATGCCCCAACCAGTAATGCTGAAGAAACTGAAGTTGAACGGTTTTATGAAGACCTACAAGACCTTCTAGAACTAACACCCAAAAAAGATGTCCTTTTCATTCTAGGGGACTGGAATGCAAAAGTAGGAAGTCAAGAAACACCTGGAGTAACAGGCAAATTTGGCCTTGGAATGTGGAATGAAGCAGGGCAAAGACTAATAGAGTTTTGCCAAGAAAATGCACTGGTCATAGCAAACACCCTCTTCCAACAACACAAGAGAAGACTCTACACGTGGATATCACCAGATGGTCAACACCAAAATCAGACTGATTATATTCTTTGCAGCCAAAGATGGAGAAGCTCTATACAGTCAACAAAAACAAGACCAGGAGCTGACTGTGGCTCAGATCATGAACTCCTTATTACCAAAATCATACTCAAATTAAAGAAAATAGGGAAAACCACTAGACCATTCAGGTATGACCTAAATCAAATCCCTTATGATTATACAGTGGAAGTGAGAAATAGATTTAAGGGCCTAGATCTGATAGATAGAGTGCCTGATGAACTATGGAATGAGGTTCGTGACATTATACAGGAGACAGGGATCAAGACCATCCCCACGGAAAAGAAATGCAAAAAAGCAAAAGGCTGTCTGGGGAGGCCTTACAAATAGCTGTGAAAAGAAGAGAGGCAAAAAGCAAAGGAGAAAAGGAAAAATATAAGCATCTGAATGCAGAGTTCCAAAGAATAGCAAGAAGAGATAAGAAAGCCTTCTTCAGCGATCAATGTAAAGAAATAGAGGAAAAGAACAGAATGGGAAAGACTAGAGATCTCTTCAAGAAAATGGGAGGTATCAAGGGAACATTTCTTTCAAGAATGGGCACAATGAAGGACAGAAATGGTAAGGACCTAAGAGACACAGAAGAGAGTAGGAAGAGGCGGCAAGAATACACAGAACTATACAAGAAAGGTCTTAATGATCCAGATGACCACGATGGTGTGGCCCTTCACCTAGAGCTGGACACTCTGGAGTGAGAAGTCAAGCAGCTCTTAGGAAGCATTACTATGAACAAAGCTGGTGGAGGTCACGGAATCCCAGCTGAGATATTTCAAATCCTAAAAAATGATGCTGTTAAAGTGCTACACACAATATGTCAGCACATTGGAAAACTCAGCTGTGGTCACAGGACTGAAAAAAGTCAGTTTTCATTCCAATTCCAAAGAAGGCCAATGCCAAAGAATGTTCAAATGACTGCACAATCACACTCATTCCACATACTAGCAAGTTAATACTCAAAAGCCTTCAAGATACGCTTCAACAGTATGTGAACCGAGAACTTCCAGATATACAAGCTGGGCTTAGAAAAGGCAGAGGAACCAGAGATCAAATTGCTAATTCCAGAAAAACATCTACTTCTGCTTCATAGACTATGCTAAAGCCTTGGACTGAGTGGATCACAACAAACTGGAAAATCCTTACAGAAATGGGAATACCAGACCACCTGACCTGCCTCTTGAGAAACCTGTATGCAGGTCAAGAAGCAACAGTTAGAACCGGACATGGAACAACGGACTGGTTCCAAATTGGGAGAAGAGTACATCAAGGCTGTGGATTGTCACCCTGCTTATTTAACTTATATGCAGAGGACATCATATGAAATATTGGGCTGGATGACTCCCAAGCTGGAATCAAGATTTCTGGGAGAAATATCAGTAACCTCAGATAGGCAGATGACACCACTCTAATGTCAAAAAGCAAAGAGAAACTAAAGAGCCTCTTGATGAAGGTGAAAGAGGAGAGTGAAAAAGCTGGCTTAAAACTCAGCATTCAAAAAACGAAGGTCATGGCAAATAGATGAGGAAAAAATGAAAACAGTGACAGATTTTATTTTCTTGGGCTTGAAAATCACTGTGGACAGTGACTGCAGCCATGAAATTAAGACTTTTGCTCCTTGGAAGAAAAGCTATGACAAATATAGAGAGCACATTAAAAAGCAAAGATGTCACTTTGCCGACAAAGGTCCATATAGTCAAAGCTATGGTTTTTCCAGTAGTCACGCTCGGACATGAGCGGTGGACCATTAAAAAGGCTGAGTGCCGCAGAATTGATGCTTACAAACTGTGGTGCTAGAGAAGACTCTCAAACTGTCCCTTGGACAGAAAGATGAAACAAGTCAATCCTAAAGGAAATCACCCCCAAATATTCATTGGAAGGACTGGCGCTGAAGCTGAAGCGCCAATGTTTTGGCCACCTGATGTGAAGAGCCGACTCATTGGAAAAGACCCTAATGCTGGGAAAGATTGAAGACAGGAGTAGAAAGGGACGACAGAGAATGTGATGGTTGGATGGCACCAGCAACTCAGTGGACATGAGTTCAAGCAAGCTTCGGGAGATGGTAAAGGACAGGGAAGCCTGGTGTCCTGCTGTTCATGGGATTGCAAAGAGTCGGACATAACTGCGTGACTCAACAACAAACAACAAGAATACATAGGAGACTATCAATGACGATGTTAATTTCATTCATTTATTCATTCCACTGAGCCAAGTTTCTTTTCCCAGGAAGGTGAGGCTGGCCGCAGGATGCCCGGAGCTGCTGGAGGTAGTGCGCCATCACATGGGATCTGCCAGGGACCATCTTGCAGTGTTTGGGGAGGGCTTGAGACAGAACCAAAGCTATTTTTGCTAAAGTAGTTTGGGTTCAGGTTTCTCCCACTTCTTGTCAAAGGGATTCCTATGAACATTCCATTCTTGCAGCCCTCACAGTCAAACAGAAAGGACCCACATGAAGCAAATAGTTACACTTCAGTGTCATAAGGGGTAAAACAGAGATGTACGTGGGATATTTTCAAGAGAGGGGTTGGGTTCATTTTCTTGGATGCAGATAAAGAAGTTCTGGAACGTTTCCTGGAGGAGGGCCCCCACTCACATAGCTACCACGGGGCTAGTCACACTGACAGGCTCCGTATGTACCAATGGAAGAAATGACAGAGTCCTAGGGCAAAACTGGGAGAGACCAGGTGACCCCACTTTAATCTGCTCCCTTCCTAACTTCCTTAATTCTGGCGTTTTTAGAACTGGCCGCCCTGGCATCTATCATACAGAAACAGAACCTCCTTAACAAAAGCAGAGTCTTTTAATAGACCTCCAGAGGTTAATGGGCCTGCCAGATCTTTGACATTTATTGGATTTTATGAGCTAGTGGATACAACTCAGAGAGCCGATCAGATGTTCCAAATCAATGGCCCTTTGGGGTACTGTCTTCACACAGAACCACAGCGAGGTGACCTTGGATGCCAGAGTGGGGAATGAACAGAGAGAGGAGGTCGGCTCCCGGGAACTGCTAAACTGATCAAGCCCTGCTCGGCGCCTGTGGCCTCCCTCCACCCAAGGTGCTTTGTCCGCAGAGTGTATAATCGTGCGTCCCTTCCACCTCACCCTGCCTGCACAGCCACAAGCACCAGTCTCCTTTTCAAAAGCTTCTCCCCAGGGAACTCTACCCAGGGCTCTGTGGTGACCTAAATGAGAAGGAAATCCAAGAAAGGGGGAGATATGTGTAAACATCCAGCTGAGCTACTTTGCTGAACGGCAGAAACTAACACAGTATTATAAAGCAAGTATGCGTGTGTGAGCTTGGTCACTCAGTTGCGTCCGACTCCGCGACGGACTGCATGGACATGGTCTGCCAGGCTCCTCTGTCCACAGGATTTCCCTGACAAGAATGCTGGAGTGGGTTGTTATATCTTACTCCAGGGGATCTTCCTGGCCCCGGGACTCAACCTGTGTCTCCTGCATTAGCGGCAGATTCTTTACCACTGCATCACTCATATTCCAATAAAAATTAACTTTTAAAAATCCCTTTTTATTCTACAAACATTTATGGGAAAGCTTCATTATGCTGTCCCTTAATAAACGAACATTTCCAGGACTGCTGCTTGCACAGTTCAAGCAAAAGGGACCCAGAGAAGATTGCGACTTGGGCCTTGCCCTCCAGGAGCTTAGAGTCCTATGGGGGAGCCTTCCAGAAACCCAGAGTCTATCTGTGCCCTATCTGTGCCCTGACACGGGCCTGGCAGAGGAAACCACAGAGAGAGCAAAGCCAGTAGAGAGGAAGGCACGCTGATCTGGCAGGATTAGGGCAGCCTCCCAAGCAGAGGGCATTCTGACTGAGTTCTCAAAGCTATGAAGGAGCTCACCAGGCAGGAAAGAAGAAAAAAGGGCATCCAGGTGTAAAACATGGAAAACAAGGTATATAACAAACACAAAAGTGCAGAGACCGAAAGGATCTGTCACTGGGCCATGCAGGCTATGGCAGGGGCACGGTGCTTTCCTCCCTTAGCAAAAAGGAAAAAAAAAAAAAAAATCTCTCCCTCACTTTTCACATTTTTCTCAGCTTGGCAAAAGGAAAAACTTAAAGGCTGGAAAGGTCAGGGAAAAGATACTCTCTTACATTGCTGGCAGCAATGAAAATTACTATGGAGCTTTTCAGAAAGCCATTTGGCAGTATCTGCCCAAATTTAAAATATACATTAAAATGTTGTTGTTGTTCAGTTGCCCAGTTGTGTCCGACTCTTTGCAACCGCGTGGACTGCAGCATGCCAGGCCTGCCGGTTCCTCACCACGTCTCAAAGTTTGCCCAAGTTCATGTCCATTGCATCCAGCCATCTCATCCTCTGATGCCCTCTTCTTCCACCCTCAATCTTTCCCAGCATCAGGGACTTTTTCAATGAGTCGGCTGTTTGCATCAAGTGACCAAAATACTAGAGCTTCAGCTTCAGCATCAGTCCTTTCAATGAGTATTCAGGGTTGATTTCCTTTAAGATCAACTGGTTTGATATCCTTTCTGTCCAAGAGACTCTCAGGAGTCTTCTCCAGCATGACAATTGGAAAGCATCAATTCTTTGGTGCTCTGCCTTCTTTTTGGTCCAGCTCTCACAACCGTACATGACCCCGGGGCAGACCACAGCCTTGACTAGATGGATCTTTGTCAAGAGAGTAATGTCTCTGCTTTTCAACACATTGTCTAGGTTTGTCATAGCTTTCCTGCCAAGAAGCAATCGTCTTCTGATTTCATGGCTGCAGTGACCATCCATGGTGATTTCAGAGCCCAAGAAGAGGAAATCTGTCACTGCTTCCACCTTTTCCCCTTCTATTTGCCATGAAGTAATGGGGCCGGATGCCATGATCTTAGTTTTTTTCATATTTAGTTTTAAGCCAGCTTTTTCACTCTCCTCCTTCACCTCCATCAACAGGTTCTTTAGTTCCTCTTCTGCCACTCTAATGGCAGAAAGCAAAGAGGAAATACATTAAAATATAAATATATTTTAAAATATACACCTGACATTTGACCCAGAAATTCCTTGGAGACTTATGTGTGTGTATACACACACACACACACACACACACACATATATTTAAACACACAAATAAAACACCAGTATGAAAGGCTATATTTACATTAATATTATCATAACATTGTTCACTATGAGGCAATAAAAAGGAAATCACCCAAACACCTATTAATAAGAGACTGGTTAAATAAAATATGTCATACCCATGCCATGAAATTCCATGGAGCCACAAAGAAGGCTGAAGACCTCTCTAGTCATTGGCCTAAAAGAATAAGCCTGGTATATGGTAGACGCTCTCTTCTGCAATGTAACTGGGGTAGGAGTTAGTCAATTAAAAGTCATGCAAAAGACACATTGTTTTTTATATTTTTAAGCTTAAAACCTATAAATGTATACTTCTAGATTTTTAAACAATTTCTCCTCTTGTGTTAAACTGCAGTGTTGTCACAAGTTCCTCCTATCCCAGTGTGTACGTTCCTTTGTAACGTGACTGCTGTTTCATCAAGAGGTCATTTCCGTTTCCTACGTCTTGAAGCTGGGATGACTTTGTGATGTCCTTTTACCAACAGGATGGAGCAGAAGTGACTGGGTGGCTTAAACAACAAACATTTCCTTCTCATATCTCTAGGAGCTGGAAGTCTGAGATCGGGGTGCCATCTTGGTCAGGTTCTGGTGAGAACCCTCCTCCGGCATTGTAGAAGGCTGCCTTTTGCTGTGGGCTCACAGAGTGATGCAAGAGAAAGGGCTGTGGGATGCTAATCCCATCACCTCATCCAAACCTAGTTACATCCCAAAGGCCCCGCTTCCACATACCATCATACTGGGGGTTAGGGCTTCAATATATGAATTTGAGAGGGACACAAACATTCAATCCATAGCAATAGGTTATTATTGTTTTAAACCAAAACACTTTGTGGTGGTTTGTTACAAAGTAAAAGACACCATATTATTTCTGATCTTTACCATTGCCTTGATTGCAAATATTTTAGAAAGCTACATTTGGTAAATCTTTCCTAAGCTTTTAACTTAATTTTCATAGAAATGAGATGCTCTTTCTTTTATATGCTTGTTGCATTGATTTATAAAATATCTAATTGCAGAGATACAGTTACCAGTGCAAGAGCATAACCAGATTTAGAGACCCCCAAACCCTGACTCCTGTAAGCCCAGAATTCAACAGAGGGAGAGAAGGGTACCACCACACTAGAAGGGAGCCTGCTGGCCAAGAGGGTGTCCACCCTCCAGAACACCCAAGGATACGTTTACGTGGGGAACAGAGAGCAAGGCGAATCCGAGCAACTGTCTGTAATAGGAGTTGGTTAAAAAAAAAAAAAAAAGTGTCTTTATCCTATGGTTAAATAAGAAAAGCAACTACAGAGAAATTTATATATTGTGTCCCTATTCTAGAAAAACAAAACAACATATTTATACATAATAGCAAGAGCATGAAAAGCTACACATCACACTGTTGTTGTTACTTCAGGGGGATAAAAGTAGAAACAAAGAAGGGAAGGGAACCAGGAAGAAAAAGACTGGTGAAACAGAAAGTGCACTTGACATTAAGTAAAATTGAACACATACGGGCTGTAATTATACTGATATCAATATGTAAAACTTGAAAAACTAAAGGTAGAATGGACAAACAAAAAGATGAGAGGACAGTGAACAGTTTTCAGCTGGAATTTCTCTTATTTAAAACAGTTTTTATTAAAAAGAGAGAGAGAGAGAGAACAGAAAAACAAAGCTATACTCTCAGATACGTGCTATAGTACTTGGTGATTGTTGTGCCAACAACATATTATTCCATCCACTGGAAATCAGTTACCCCTGCTCTCTGATTGCATATTTTTGTGTGTTTTTAATAATAGGCACTACATTCCAGCTGGCTTTATCTGCATACATTTTTATATTCTGTGATTTGATTGTAAGGTGTTTGTGGGTAAAAGAACTGTCTTACACAACTGGGTATCTTGAAAATGTCTGTTCATAATAGGTGATCAGCAAACATTTGTCAGCTGAAAAGAAAAAAAAGGGAGGGGTTTACTATGATGGCAAGTTACTGAGAGAGAGATTCAAGAAGTTGGAGAGTCTGACTTTTTTAACAGCCCTGAGTGAATGCACTGGTGGGAGTACCATAAATAACAGTAGGTCCAGACTCCCAAGTGCTTAAACAATGAGGAAACGTGCTCTCACATAACTAATATCCAGAAGAAGAGCAGTAGCAGTTTAGGACATCACATCCAGACTCCAATGCCCCCAAAGAAAATAAGAATGGTTTCTTTCTCTTTCTTTCCTAGAAATACAGAAAACTGTCCCAGAAATCCCCATCAGACTTCCTCTCATGTCTCACTGGCCAGATCTGGGTCACATGCCCAAGCCTAGACCAATCACTGGTAAGTGGAAGAGGGCTACCATGATTGGCCGAGACCATCCATAGATCAGTACAGGGTTCTATATACACATGGACAGTATACAATTCTATCACATGAAAACTTAAGGGGTTTTGACAGCACCTCAAGGGTCAACACTCTGTTCAACAAGAGTTCACTTCTCATATATGTGCATGTCATGGCAAGCTTCAATCACTATAAATGTTTCTAAACACTCCCTCTGTTTCTATACTCATCTCATAACGCACCTGTAACAAACGGTTGTGGAACAGCCCTGGTCAATGGATCACACTTTGAGTAACACTGGCCTAGACTACCCAGAATCTCTTTCTAGACTTGGGATGGGGTCAGCTTCCCCCAATGCATTAGGGCAGGATGAAGAGCTGAGAAAGTCAGGGAAACGCTGGCAAGGTGTGAAGGTAGCAAGAAAATTGGGTAGACAATTCACACAGTGCTCCCTACACCACACTTTAACAGTGGCTACTGGGTGTGACTAGGTGAGATCAGTCATGTTCTATCCACAACTTTGAGCACAACTTTACACATACTGAGATGGAGTCGTCTTCACTGGATCCCACTGCCTTGTCCTTCTCTAGGGCAGTATGAGTTAAGACTATCGCTCCTAAGCAACATCCAAGACTGAAAGCAGAGTCTGATCACAGTGGCTTGGAAGGGAGAAGAGGACGGTTTGGCGTATCTGGCCTGTGTCAGTTAGGATGGGTTAGGTTATGCTGCAAAAACAAAAAACTCCAGATCTCAGTGGATTATGACAACAGTCAATTTCCCCCACAGGCTATGTGTCCAGCAGAGTCCACTGACTCTGCTCCAGGGCTTCCTCAGGACTCAGGATGATGGAGAGACCCTTACCTGCAACATGGCTACTTTTGTTTCAGTTCAGTTCAGTTCAGTCGCTCAGTCGTGTCCAACTCTTTGCGACCCCATGAATCGCAGCACGCCAGGCCTCCCTGTTCATCACCAACTCCCAGAGTTCACTCAGACTCACGTCCATTGAGTCAGTGATGCCATCCAGCCATCTCATCCTCGGTCGTCCCCTTCTCCTCCTGCCCCCAATCCCTCCCAGCATCAGAGTCTTTTCCAATGAGTCAACTCTTCTCATGAGGTGGCCAAAGTACTGGAGTTTCTGCTTTAGCATCATTCCTTCCAAAGAAATCCCAGGGTTGATCTCCTTCAGAATGGACTGGTTGGATCTCCTTGCAGTCCAAGGGACTCTCAAGAGTCTTCTCCAACACTACAGTTTAAAAGCATCAATTCTTTGGTGCTCAGCCTTCTTCACAGTCCAACTCTCACATACATGAACACTGGAAAAACCATAGCCTTGACTAGACGGACCTTAGTCGGCAAAGTAATGTCTCTGCTTTTGAATATGCTACCTAGGTTGGTCATAACTTTTCTTCCAAGGAGTAAGCGTCTTTTAATTTCATGGCTGCAGTCACCATCTGCAGTGATTTTGGAGCCCAAAAAAATAAAGTCTGACACTGTTTCCACTGTTTCCCCATCTATTTCCCATGAAGTGATGGGACCGGATGCCATGATCTTTGTTTTCTGAATGTTATAAATGAATATGGAGAACCACACGATGACCCTTACAGCTTTCCCACAGAAGTAACACACTTAATTTCTCTGACGTTTCAGGTTGAAACAGGTCACATGGGCAAGCCTGATGTTAATGAAGCAGAAAAGTATAATCTTACCCAGGCGAGCAGGGAGTGCAGTCTCTCACGGCCCCCCTTCTGAGCCCGAGAGCCATTTCTGTGAAGAACAGCTCTCTCCTCACATCATGTAGACTAGAAAGTCCTTCCTGGCTGTGGACTCCATTATTACTTTGATGTGATCTTCCTCACAGAAGGGAAGTGAAGACGCTGTGGTAGGTTCCATCCAGATGTTTTCATAGCATCCTTACAGTAACTTTCTAAAGGCAAGCACAACAGTTCCCCCTTTACAATGAGGGAAACTGAGCTCAGAGATGGTGAATAACTTTCCCCAACTCTTAAATGATAGTAACGATTATCTATCATTAGTAATATTTTTAAAAAAACTGCCTTTATCAAGAATTACTGTATATCATGCAATGTTATATACTTCACTTGAATAATCTCATTGAAAGTTCAAAACAATCCTATAACATAAATACGATCATTTTATTTATTCTAGTGAAGAAGAACTAAAAAGCCTCTTGATGAAAGTGAAAGAGGAGAGTGAAAAAGTTGGCTTAAAGCTCAACATTCAGAAAACTTAAGATCATGGCATCTGGTCCCATCACATCATGGCAATGGATGGGGAAACAGTGCAAACAGTGTCAGACTTTATTTTGGGGGGGCTCCAAAATCACTGCATATGATGATTGCAGCCATGAAATTAAAAGACGCTTGCTCCTTGGAAGGAAAGTTATGACCAACCCAGACAGCATATTCAAAAGCAGAGACATTACTTTGCCAACAAAGGTTATGGTTTTTTCCAGTGGTCTTGTATGGATGTGAGAGTTGGACTGTGAAGAAAGCTGAGCGCTGAAGAATTGATGCTTTTGAACTGTGGTGTTGGAGAAGACTCTTGAGAGTCCCTTGGACTGCAGGAGGTCCAACCAGTCCATCCTAAAGGAGATCAGTCCTGGGTGTTCATTGGAAGGACTGATGCTAAAGCTGAAATTCCAATACTTTGGCCACCTCATGCGAAGAGTTGACTCATTGGAAAAGACCCTGACGCTGGGAGGGATTGGGGGCAGGAGGAGAAGGGGACGACCCAGGATGAGATGGCTGGATGGCATCACTGACTTGATGGACATGAGTTTGGGTAAACTCCAGGAGTTGGTGATGGACAGGGAGGCCTGGCGTGCTGCAATTCATGGTGTCGCAAAGAGTCAGACATGACTGAGCGACTGAACTGAACTGAAATGAACTGATAGGTGAAGAGACCATGGCTGAGAAAGGTAAAGTTGCTCAACCTGCAAAAAAGAAGCAGAGTCTGGCACTTTCCTGATGTCCAGTGGTTGGGACTCTGTGCTTCCTCTGCAGGGAGCCTGGGTTCGATCCTTGGTCAGGGAACTAAGATCCCACATACTACACAACATGGCCCCCAAATAAAATAGTCCAAGCAGAACCCAGATCTGCTCAAGTCCAGAGCCCGACCTCTAAGCCCAGAGCACACTACCTGTCAAGGATGAAGACCCATGCGAGGGCATCCCAGCCTCCCTGGATAAGGCAAGAAGGAATGCAGAAGATGGAAAGGAGAGGAAAGGGACTCCTGAGGGGGCAACAGGAGTGTAAGAACAGGCTGAGGGCCATGCGCTCTCCAGAGCATTCCACTGCCGACCCTGGTGTTCCCTGAGATCCCTCTGTATCTCCTCTAATGTGTTGTTTTTGCTTCCTGATCAGTTGGCCACAGGATTCCCTAACTGTGGTGACTGTGTGTTGTTTCTCCTTCCAGAATCCCTTCGTTTGGAAACAGCACCCTGATTTCCTTTGGGCAACAGCTCCTCCCACTTGGGTCCATGTGGGTTTTAGTCATCTGGAAGTAGGCTTCTTTATTCTGTGCAGTCACCTGTGGCTGCTCATAGTTCTAGAAATGCCAGGCGGACAAGCGTGGTTTGGGGAGGGAGAAGGAGGGGCCTATCAATGGCTGTCCCTCTCCAAATCCCATGGTACAGAGGCACAGGGTGGAGATGGGCAAATCTGTATAGAAGCCATTGGTAACTGAGTATTTATTTGGGTGGCTCATTTAAGGGTGAATTTTCCACTTCATGAGTCTACCAGGTGGGCAAAGACCACTTCCCTTTACAAAAGCTGAAATTCACTTCCCAGCCTCCAGTACAGCTAGGTAGATGACACATGAGCTAGGCTACTATCAGACATCCCTTCTAGGGACATCAGCATTGGCACATTGGCACCAATGACACAGAGAAGCAGGGACTGTATGGCAAAGATGACAGTCATGAGCTGAATCCTGTTCCCAGTGGCAACATCAGCCTGGGATGCAGGGTCCAGCCCTGCTGGTGCCAGAGGCAGCATCTGAGACCAGCAGAAGAACAGCTGTGTGGTTTTGGAAGTTGTTTTCTAGCTAAGTGACTTTTCAAGCCTGGGTCTCTGGCCCTCGGAAGAATTTTGGATGCCAGCCAACCAGCAACATTTAAGAAATCCTTTTATACTTCAACTGGCCAGGTTTGGTTCCTGTTTCTGAGCAGGGGCAGAGAATGCAGAGCCAGTCTTGAGCAAAAGGATGCAAGGCCCGGTAAGGATCTCCAGAGCTCACCCTACACGTCCTTGACTGCAGTCTGACCCCTGGAGACCAATGAAGAACTTGAATTTCTTACGCAATCCCAACGGAAGGAGAGATGGAGCCAGGAACGAGGTTCTAAACATTCTGCTAAACTGGGCAACTGGGGGCTATGGTGTGCACAGTGAAATGACCTGTGACCTTTTCTGTGCACCAGGAGGGGAAAGTTAAACCACTCCCCTTCAATACTTTAATAAATACATCCCTGGACGTGAATTTTGGTTAGCTGTAGGAGGGAGGAGGGAAGGATGAGGAGACTGGGCACAGTGGAACCTCCCCTGGCACCGAGGAAAGGGTGAATCCCTTGCCTACTCCACTCATGGGTTCTGGGGCTAAGTGAACTGGACATACGGGTTAAACAGGTCACCAAGGGCCCTTCATGAAGAGGAGGACACACCAGTCCTGGGGTTCAAAGAGTTCCCAGTTTCCCCTGGCTGCAGGTCCTCCTGTGCCTGCACATACCACAGAGCCAGGCTTCCAGAAAGCCCGGGGCTTTAAGCAGGCAGAGTCTGGTGGATTCCAGACATTCTGAGCCACAGACAGCAGCCCCCATGCCCCAGCTAGGAAAACCTTCCAAGGCTCTCTTGGAATTCGGCTTATTTGTCCGTAGGTTGTTTTGAGATTTGCAGTAGAGAATCAGGGTCTTAATTCAGAGAAGTCAGGAATATACATTTAAAATGCCAAAAAAGCAAAAGCTCATTATTGCTATGCCAAGAGAGAGGCAGCCATCCCACACAGAACCCCTCAGCTCCAAATTTACAACTGCAGCCAACTTCTGAAGTTCAAGTCCTCCTACAAGGCTGGGGTCCCTGGCTGGAGGAATTCAGTTGTGGGGGAGGGGGCTGTGACTAAAATGTTCTAAAATTGATTGTTCTGATGTTTTCACAACTCTGACTAAACTGAAAACCATTAACTTGTATGCTTTAAAAGGCAGACTGGCTGTACAGTATGTGAATTACATCTCAATAAATATGCCGCGATACAACACAAAAGGAGCACAAATCAGGCGGACTGGCTGTGACTCTCAGCTCTACTCGGGGTTAGCTGCGGAACATAGAGCTAGTTTCCTAACCTGGCAGAGCCTGGTTCCGAAATCTCAAAAGTGGTAAGAAATGATCAAGTTATACTTCTGTCCTGGACTCAATATGAAGAGGAAATGAGAAGCCATCTGTGACACTGCCCAACTCGGTAAATGGGCACCTTATCAAATCCTGGTTACACACCAGACACTAGGGACCCAGAGACGGATGAAGCTGCGCTCCTGCCTTCACAGGGGAAACAGTTCAGGGTGGGAAATGGGCAGGGACCTTATAGTTGGTGCTATGATGTCAGTGTGCTGATTCGGAGGCCAGGCTGTGCAGGTGGGGCCGGCCGGAGGGTGCAAAGGACAGACTCCCTAGATGCCTCCCCTGACCCGCAAGCCCCGTGGCCTGGCACTGTCATCAGCCTCCTCGCTCCCGCCAAGGCACCGCTGGATCGGAATGGAGTCCTGGGCACCTACCTGGGTGCCTCTGTCATGCCTGTCTCTCCACCAAGACTGGCAGCTCCATGAGAGCAGGGCCCTTGTCTCTCTTGGTCCCCAGTGACCCTGTGTCCCGTACTTAGTAAACACTCCTTAAATATTTACTGAATGAGAGACAGAGCATCAGGATGATGCTTGCAGGAGGAGTAGGAATTCGCCAGGGGAAGAAGCCTGGGTCCTCCGGACCATTCAGGGGAAGGGGAAGGCAGGGGTGGGGCAGTGGCAGGAGAGGAAGATGGAGACATGGGGGGTGCAGACCCAAGACGAGACCTGGCCTTCACTCTGGACTACCGAGTTGCCCCCAGTCTGTCAACTCCAGTCTAGGAAAAAAACCGCACAGATCGCAGGCGTGCGGAGTGCAGTCCATGTGTTTCCATAGTAACCATCACCATGGCACCAGAGGCCGGGATCCAACTTCCAGCATTGCTGAGGCCCCCAGAGTGCCTGTCCCCCTCCCCTAAGCATCGTCCAGTTCACAACACAGAAAGGAGACACAGCTGGGCCCCACACAGGGGCTGTCCTAGGAGAGCTGCGCCCAGGTGCGGGACACGGGCTGTCAGGACTGCACGTCCGACACCTCACAGCAGACACACCTGCCAAGGGCAGAGGCAGCCTGAGCGTTTTTTATTAGGAGTTTCAATTTGCATTGCTCTGCTCAGGCAGGGGATGGGGAGTCCAGTCTAAACATGCAGCACACGGCAGAGCCGACTTGCCTCCACGAGGGTGGGCAGGGTGGGGCACGAAGCTCAGGAGGCCTGGAAAAGCCCCAGGCCCCTCAGTACCCGTCCCCACCGCCTTGTTGAGCCTCTGTACAATGCACCCATTCTGTACAACGGGAAAGACAAACGATAGAACCAGCCCGTCTCAGACATCGAGAAACAAGCACAGTGCCTGACAGGTACTTGGTAAGTATCTAGTAAGCAGCTTAGCAAACAATGGTAAGAAGTACTGCCATCTCCCAGGCAACAAAGCTACCCGTCCCTGTCTCCTTCCCTCTTCGCCCTCTTCCCTGCTCCCCGGTCTGTTCAAGCCCAGCTGTGTCACCTGAGCTTCAGATCATCTGTTCTCTGCCACACTCAGATCCCCAGAGGAGTAACCACAAGTTCCTGAGTCACAGACACGAGTTCTAATCCAGCCGCGGTGACTTGCTGGCCTTGTGACCCCAGGCAAGTTGAGTCATTTCTCAACTGCCTGCTTCCACTGAGATTTCTTTACTTGAGAGACTCAGAAATTCAACCAGTCTGGCTTCAGCCCCAGAGAGTGAAGAGGTTAGGGTTCCAAATTTAGCTAATAAAAATACAGGTTACCTAGTTAAATCTGAACTTCAGATTAACCACAAATAACATTTTAGTCCAGGTATGTCTCAAATATTGTATGGGGGCACACTTGTACCAAAAAAAAAGTCATTGTGTATCTGAAATTCAGAGTTAACTGACCAAGCTGGGTTTCATCTGGCAATCCTAGTTGCGGTAATGCCTTATAACTCACGACACAGGCTGGATCTGGAAGTTCAAATAACATCATGAGGACCCCCTCTCTCTCTCTCCTCCCCCCATTCCCACCTTGGGCTTTGCTTTCTGAAGCCGCAGGGAGGCTCACTCCTTGAGGGGTGTGGAGTACAACCACCACCCAGGCCCTCTCCTTAGGACGTGCGATGCAGAAGATGCTCCCTGACTCCCAGGCGCCCCCGACCGCCACCCTGTCTACTTCTCATCCTGTGCCCACGCTGAGCCTGGACTTGCCCGGTGACCCCCCCTTGTCTGCCACGTGGCACTTAGGAATTGCTCTCCTAGGCTTGCTATCTGTCAGGGCCCAGAACCCAGTGACCCTCTCCTCTCCCTTTCAACCACTGGCTCCTTCTCCCCACTAAGACCGCAGTGGACACAGCAGCTCTTTGGAAGTGGCCTCTGACCAGGGCACCCACAGCCCGCTGTCTATCTCTTGGCCATTTTCACTCTGGACTTCAGTTTCTGGATCTGTGGGTTGAGGGGACTGGACTGAGCCAGAGGCAGCAAACGCCAACGCCACGAGGGTTCAGGCTAGGGCCTGAAATAGCAGCGGCAGCCCCGATTGAAAGGGAGCAGGTGCCACTCAGCGCTGCCCCGTCAGGCAGGACCAGGGTCGCTAAGGCGTCAGCTTTTCCTAAAGAACAAGAAATCCAAATAGAAGCGAAAAGAAAAACTCTGTTTTGAGGTCTGTGACCTCTGCCCTAGGTGGACCAGCCCTGTGAGCAGGGCACGGCTCTCAGAGGGCTTTCCGGGAATCACCCGCGTAGACGCCTGCAGGGACTGTTTCAAGTGGCATTCTCCAGCCCCACCCAAACTCTGCAGCCAGCACCCAGGAATCTGCATTTTAGCAAGCATCCTCAGATGCTTGCACTCACTAAAATTTGAGAGCTACAAACTCTGGATTTTCCATTTTAATAGGAAATTAAGCTCTTCACTTAACCACCATTAAGATGGGGGCAGGGGTGCCCTCCCGCCTTAGCATTTTTCTCCCCAGCCAGGCCACTCCTCACCTCACTGCAGCTCTGGAACATAGCCTGCAAAGGCATCCAAGCTTTGTGGAACAGGAGTTCTTACCACCCACCCATCCCTGGGCCAGTCATGTTGGCACAACCTGGAGGGCAGGGATGGCAGTGGAAAGCGTGAGACTCCAAGAGGGAGGTCACTGGCCAAGGTCACAAGATCATCAGTGGAGGAGCTAGGGTCCCCTAGGGAGCTTCCCACCAGGCCAAACTATGGAAATGGTTCCCCCCAAATGGAAACAGGCGGAAGGTAATCATGGTGCTGAGAGAAGAAAGGTCCTCTTGGCTCCTGATGAGCAGCTAACACCAGTAGGGCAGAGTGCTAGTCCCCTCTGATCTGGAGGAGGCCACGGCAGGGTCCTGCGGTGGGGGATCGGGGAGTGGCTTTGATAGGGGGATAGGACAAGAGCGGCCGCAGGCATCAGCTCTGAAGGGCTCCCGCGGCCCTTGGCAGCCCACAGCACCACACAGAAACAGCCGTGGTGGCTGCCCGCCTCTGTGCTTCACCTCCCAGCCCTCAGGCCCACTTCCCACCAAGTCCAGCCTGAGTCCTGGGCATCACTGCCTTAAGCATCACAGTCCTTAAGCAGTGTCAGGCCCTGGCCTAAGACACGTGCATCACAGTCTTGAGCACAGGAGGCCCCATGCACCTGGTCGCTGCGGACCCCACAGCACTGTGCCCTGGGCTCCCTCTTTTTCCGCTCACCTGGCCGTGGGTAAGTGAGGTGCTGATTCAGAGTCAGCACCCATGGAGCACCTGCTGCACGCCCTGTGCTGTGCTAGTGCGAGACTGAGTCAGTGTGTGCTGCTTTAAAAGAACAGAAGCGCCTCGCTGCCTGCTGTGAGCTCTGGGGACGGAGCAGGCGGAGGGGTAACTCACCTGGGGAGGAGCCATCAGGGAGCGTCTGGTGAAGGAAGCGGCCCTGGAACCGAGATGGGAAAGGTGTGGGGATCCTGGCCGAAGACGGGCGAATAGAATATGGGAGCAGTCCCTGTGGCTCCAACTGTGCACAAAGCAACGGAGGCCGTCTCCAGGCCTGCCCATCCTGCCTCCCCACACGTCCTTCTGCTCCTTAAACCCAGGGCTTCACAAACTGCAGTCCTTCACGGAAACCCCTTGCATCTTTGCCACATCTCCGTACAACCTGTGCTCTTCTTTACGTCACATTTTTCCTTAAATCAACTCACCAATTTCTGTTTTATAAAATTTATGTTTGGAGGGGAGGTGGGATGAACTGGGAGCCTGGGATTGGCATACATACACTATTGATGCTACGTATAAAATAGATAACTGATGAGAAACTACTGTATAGCTCCGGGAACTCAGTGCTCTGTGGTGACCGAAATGAGAAGGAAATCCAAAAACGGGGGATACATGTAAGCATATGCTACATGCTGAACTCACTTTGCTGGACAACAGAAACTAACTCAACGTTGTAAAGTTACTATACTCCAATAAAAATTAGTTTAAAAACTTAAAAACCTTCCCGAAAAATAAAATAAAATTTCTGTTAAGAAGAATCTTAACTTTACAGTAGCAACTGGAAAATAGGCCTCACATGCTATAGACGGTCATCATAAAAATTTTGTTGCTATTGTTCAGTTGTTCAGTCACGTTCAACTCTTTGCAACCCCATGGACTGCAGCACGCCAGGCTTCCCCGTCCTTCACTGTCTCCCAGAGTTTGCTCAAACTCATGTCCACTGAGTCAGTTATACCATCTGACCAGCTCATCCTCTGTCGCCCCCTTCTCCTCCTGCCCTCAATCTTTCCCAGCATCAGGGTCTTTTCCAAAGAGTCACCTCTTTGTATCAGGTGGCCAAAGTATTGAAGTTTCAGCTTCAGTGTCAGTACTTCCAATGAATCTTCAGTGTTGATTTCCTTTAGGATTGAGTGGTTTGATCTCCTTGCTGTTCAAGGGACTCTCAAGAGTCTTTTCTAACATCACAATTCAAAAGCATCAGTTCTTTGGTACTCAGCCTTCTTTATGGTCCAACACTGATATCTGTACACAACTACTGGAAAAACCATAGTTTTTAATATACAGACCTTTGTCTGCAAATAAAACTACTGCAAACCTAGATAGCATATTAAAAAAAAAAAAAAACAACTATATGACTTCCCTGGTGGCGCAGTGGGTAAGAATCTCCTGCCAGTGCAGGGGACACAGGTTAGATCCCTGGTCCAAGAAGATTCCACATGCTGTAGAGCAACTAAGTCCATGCATTACAACCATATTAAGCCCACACTCTAGAGCCCACAGGCCACAGCTACTGAAGCCTGTGCACCTAGAACTTGTGCTCTGCAGCAAGAAAAACCACCACAATAAGCCTGTGCATGGCAATAAAGAGTACGCCCCGCTTGCCGTAACTAGAGAAAACCCGGGCAAAGCAGTGAAGACCCAGCACAGCCAAAAGTGAAAAAATAAATAAAAATGACTTTTAAAAAAAAGCAGCTAACATTCAATAAAAAGTAATTTTAAAAAGCTTTAAAAACCTACCCTAAAATTAAAGTATTTTAATAAAATGAAATTTATGTTAAGAAGAATCTTCCTCTCACGGTAACAACTGAAAACAGGTTTTACTTGCTATAGAGAGATGATCACCATAAAAATAACACTGAAAGCAAGATAACATTCCTGAAACCCAGCCAGGTTCCACTCAGTCTGCAGCCTGCTCTCTAGCTGTCAGTAAAGAGAGACTAGCTAGCGTTAGGGAGGTGTCAGGGACACCGGAGCACTGAGAGCTTCCTGACAGACTCGGGGTTGAGAGACACTGTCTCTGATGCTTTACCTGTATCCCTCACTACAGGTGCCCAACAAACTACTAGTGTTCCCCACACCTAGAGAAACTGGGTCTCAGCCAGAACCTGAGCCAAACCCCAACCATACACGTGTCTTCACAGTTCCCAGCAGCTGTAACTATGCTCACTGGAGACCTTGAACTTCATGGCTACGCCTGGGGCCTGCTGTGGTGGGTGAGTACTTTGCAGAACAGCAGTAACCACAACCACTGCCTGGGCAGCACCATCATAGTGAACATTCACATATCCCTTACCACGTGCCAGGCACTGTTCTAAGCATTTCATGTATTAAATCGCTTCACCCTCACAAAAACACTGATGACAATGGTGCCATGACTATTTCCACTTTATGGATGAGAAATCTGAAGCACAGAAAGGTTAAATACCTGCCCAAGAGCCATTCTATCCTTTGTACATATTGGATTCCCACATACAATTTCATTTTTCTATTCTTTCTTTCATCCAGCCTTTGAACAGATATGCATTATCTTCTGTGTTTCTTATGAAGCAATACTTATTTTTAAGTGAAATTTGCTGTCCAGCTCCCTGCGTCCTTTGACTCGCATCCCCTGGTCCCTGCATCCTCAAATGGCCTGCAATTGCCTCCATGGGCTGTGCTGTGGTGCCCGGCCCAGATGACTCGTCGGGACCCAGGCACCCGTCCCTCTGGCTTCCAGGGCTGTTGGCTGCTGACAGCTCCCACTGAGTCTTTCTCTGGGAATTGCATAGACCGCAAAGAACTGTGTGGACGTCCTTTTTAGTCCGTTTCCCTGGGGACAGCGGACAAGCAGGACCGAGTACCGTGGAGGAACAAAACGGAAACCCCCTTGAGTCATTCAATTCAGGATAACTCTGCAGGCCCCCGAGCCCCCTGGCGATGGGCCGAGGCCTCTGCTGCAGCCACATCCCAGCCCACCTTCTCCTGCGAGCCCTGCCCACCCTCCATCACAGGTACGGTTCCTGAGTCCACTCTCCCGAACACCAACTGCTACTTGCGAAACTCCACCAAAGGTGCTATCCAAAAGCATCTGCTCCCAACCAGCACCACACAGCTCCACCTCCCCAGCAGTCCTTCCCCAGTAAGACCCAAGTGAAGGGAACCTGGGTGCATCTGACCTTCTCAAAGGGCCTTGAACCCGCCCTGAACCCCAGGGTCCCCTCAGCCTCCACAAGCCCTGAAAGCCTTGGAGGTGGCTGGGTTTCTTTACTTCTATGTTTGAATACATTTAGCTAATTAGCTTCATTCCCAGGCCCCATTACTCTTTCCTCGAGTGGGATCAAGTGGATCATGGCCTCAGCGCTAATGACAGGCAGGCACTCAGGCCGCCGGGGAAGACATACTCCTTCAGGCCCACAGCGGGCAGCCCTGGGAAGGAGAGAGAAAGCAGAGGGGCGACTGGATGGCGGGGAGTCGGGGAAAGGTCACTGCTCCCCGGCCTCTCTCCGCCTTTGAGCAAGGAAGGTGGAATCAGCATCTCCCCTCCGGCAGGAGCCGCATCCCAGGCAGAGGAAGGCCCTAGAGCTAATGGTCCACCTTGACTCCTCTCAAGTGGCCCGTCCTTAAACATAGCCTACATCTGCCTCAGGCCCGACTCTACCATTTCTTACATTTAATCACAAATTGCTGTCTCAGCAATTCTGCAGGCTTCTCAGTCTGCTCCAAACTCAAGAGATAAAGGCAGACAACAGACGGGATCAGTTCATGGAGGTGATCTGGGATGTGGATGTGAGGGTCCACGGTAACCCTACTCAGCATAAGCGGTTTCCCAGATGGCTCAGCGGTATAAAGAATCTGCCTGTAACGCAGGAGCTGCCGGTTCAATACCTAGCTGGGGAAGATCCCCCAGAGAAGAGAATGGCTACAGACTCCAGTATCCTTGCCTGGAGAATCCCATGAACAGAGGCGTCTGGCAGGCTACAGTCCATGGAGTTGCAAAGAGCTGGACATGACTGAGTGACTAACACTTTCAGTAGAACTTAGTCTGAGGCAGCTCCAAGATCACCAAGTCCAGGCCCTGCTGAGAATCACAGGAGAGAGCGCCAGGCAGCCCAGACACAGTCCTTCAAAGAGCAGAGGGACAGAGTGACAAGGTGGCTGGCGGCCCGGCCTGCCAGCACTCCCAAAGACCCGACTCCACACCTAGTCAATGAGTACCTGCTACGTGCCAGCCCGTGAGGTAGCAGCTCCGAAAATCCCTGGTCTTTACACAGAGATTTAAAAATCACTGAGGACCCCAAAGCACTTTTCCTTCTATTTTTCATAGAAGAAACTAAAATTGAAGAATTACACTGAGATTCATTCACTCTTTAAAAATAATAATAACATGGTTACCAAAAGGTAAAGGAAGAGGGGAAGGATAAATTAGGAGTATGGGATTAACATACACACACTACTATATATAAAATGGGCTTCCTAGGGGGCATTAGCGGAGAAGGTAATGGCGCCCCACTCCAGTACTGTTGCCTGGAAAATCCCATGGACGGAGGAGCCTGGAAGGCTGCAGTCCATGGGGTCGCTGAGGGTAGGACACGACTGAGCGACTTCACTCTCACTTTTCACTTTCATGCATTGGAGAAGGAAATGGCAACCCACTCTAGTACTCTTGCCTGGAGAATCCCAGGGACGGGGGAGCCTGGTGGGCTGCCGTCTATGGGGTCGCACAGAGTCAGACACGACTGAAGCGACTTAGCAGCAGCAGCAGCAGCAGGGGGCATTAGAACCTGCCTGCCACTGCAGAAGATGTAAGAGATTCGGGTTCAATCCCTGGGTTGGAAAGATCCCCTGAAGGAGGGCAATGGCAACCCACTCCAGTATTCTTGCCTGGAGAATCCCAGGGACAGAGAAGCCTGGTGGGCTACAGTCTGGAGGATGGCAATGAGTTGGACATGACTTAGCACTCACGCATACATAAAATGGACAAGGAACAAGAATTTACTGCATGGCACAGGGAACTATATTCAATATTTTATGATAACCTATATGGAAAATAATCTGAAAAAATAATTATATACATATATATAAACTGGGTCACCTTGCTATATACCTGAAAAAAAATAGATCAATTAAAAAAAACTCATTATAGCTTCACATGTAACACAGTTTATGAAAATAAACTACTTTACAGAATAAAGATATTTCATGAGAAGAAGGTCATTGTTTCATATATTTGCAAATCTCTTCAACGTCCAGCTTATAGAAGGCAGCTGGATTCTCTGATCAGCTTCTACATTTGGTTTGTTGCAGTATCTTGTTCTGGTTTAAATGTATAAAGGAAATCTGGTCTCACACAGATTATGCAGCTGGAAAAGGGAGAAGTATTCTAATTGCCTTTACGGATAATGATGACTATTCTCTGGTTCTATACCAAAACGACGAGTGGGAGGGGTTGTTGCAACAGAAGATCTGAACCCATGTCAATGAACTCTTCTATTCTGTCACATTTAAATTCACTGGTCTACCTTGCACATTGCCTAGACCTTTTACCCAGACGTGATTTTATAACATGGTATAACATTGTTCATTTGAAAAAGATGGCCTCACTGACTCCTATAGATCTTCCCAATATTGACACATTACACAGCATCCAAAATTCACGTCCATTAGTATCACTAGAGCTCTCTTCAGAGACTGTTTCATGAGAAGCTGTCAAGTTCAGAGCAGCCGATAGAAGTTTTCCAAACTTCTAATTTTCACTTAGCTTGAATTTTATCACCAGTGACAAATACTGCCTGTTGCTTTCCTCAAAGTGACAGGTTCACTCTGTTTATTTTTGAGAAAATATCTGCCGAATACTCAAATCTGAAAACCATGGTGTATCGGCTTTCTTTCAAGTAAAAATAGGGTGCCAGGGAAAAAGCCACAATCCAGAAGATACTTAATTCACGTGTGTTCTCCTGACCTTACCTTCAACCAGTGTGTTCTGGTCTGCAGCAGAAGTGCCTTGCATGTGCTTCCATTTTTTTGCACAAATCATTAAAAAGACAGGTACTCAAGGGTGGAGATGTCTATTGATAAAGTTAATCATATTACTGCTTTATTAAAGACATTCTTAAGTGAAGCTGGCATGTGAGTGATAGTAAATGACACAATTCCTTGTACACTTCGGTGCCACTTCCTCGATTCATACCAAGACACCAGCAGTTTTACTACCACCAGTACAAATATCAACAGGATACAAAATGCAAACAATGTCCCAGGGTTTTTATGAAAACAGTTTTAAGCTCGAGAGCCCCCTGAAAGAGTCTGGAGGATCCCGAGGAGTCTGCAGACCTGCGTCTGGAAACAGGCACAATAAAGAAAGTAAACAACAGAGTTCATATTACTAGAAAATTGTTAGTAAATACTGGCCACCATTATGGGACACCTACTATATACCTTGCACTTTATATACATTATCATCTTTTATTGGAGTATAATTGCTTTACAACACTGTGTTAGTCTCCGCGGTACAACAAAGTGAATCAGCTGTCGTGTACATATATTCCCTCCCTCCTGCACCTTCCTCCTATCCCTTCACATTATATTTCAGTTCAGTTCAGTTGCTCAGTCGTGTCCGACTCTTTGTGACCCCATGAATCGCAGCACGCCAGGCCTCCCTGTCCATCACCAACTCCTGGAGTTCACTCAAACTCACGTCCATCGAGTCGGTGATGCCATCCAGCCATCTCATCCTCTGTCGTCCCCTTCTCCTCCTGCCCCCAATCCCTCCCAGCATCAGAGTCGTTTCCAATGAGTCAACTCTTTGCATGAGGTGGCCAAAGTACTGGAGTTTCAGCTTTAGCATCATTCCTTCCAAAGAAATCCCAGGGTTGATCTCCTTCAGAATGGACTGGTTGGATCTCCTTGCAGTCCAAGGGACTCTTAAGAGTCTTCTCCAACACCACAGTTCAAAAGCATCAATTCTTCGACGCTCAGCCTTCTTCACAGTCCAACTCTCACATCCATACATGACCACTGGAAAAACCATAGCCTTGACTAGATGGACCTTAGTCAGCAAAGTAATGTCTCTGCTTTTGAATATGCTGTCTAGGTTGGTCATAACTTTTCTTCCAAGGAGTAAGTGTCTTTTAATTGCATGACTGCAGTCACCATCTGCAGTGATTTTGAAGCCCCCCAAAATAAAGTCTGACACTGTTTCCACTGTTTCCCCATCTATTTCCCACGAAGTGATGGGACTGGAAGCCATGATCTTCATTTTCTGAATGTTGAGCTTTAAGCCAACTTTTTCACTCTCCTCTTTCACTTTCATCAAGAGGCTCTTTAGCTCCTCTTCACTTTCTGCCATAAGGGTGGTGTCATCTGCATATCTGAGGTGATTGATATTTCTCCCAGCAATCTTGATTCCAGCTTGTGTTTCTTCCAGTCCAGCGTTTCTCATGATGTACTCTGCACAGAAGTTAAATAAGCAGGGTGACAATATACAGCCTTGATGTACTCCTTTTCCTATCTGAAAGCACATTATATTTAACACTCTCCAAAAAGCTCTGAAATGCACAGAAGTATTCTCTTTGTTTGGAGAAGTGACACTTCCCTGGTGGGGCTCCCCTGGTGGCTCAGATGGTAAAGAATATGCCTGTAATGCAGGAGACCCAGGTTCAATCCCTGGGTCAGGAAGATCCAGTGGAGAAGGGCATGACAGCCCACTCCAGTATTCTGGCCTGGGAAATCCCATGGACAGAGGAGCCTGGCAAGCTACAGTCCATGGGGTCACAGAGTGGGACATGACTGAGCGACTAACACTTTCACTTTCGAAAACCTCTGAAATGCACGTAAGTATTCTCTTTATTTGGAGAAGTGGGGTGACCGACTCCAGGACAACATATCAAATCTATGGGGAAGGTCTAGATTAAAGCCAGATTGCCTGATTCCCAAGGCCACTTTTGTTCTTCCTACTTTTGCTAAGCCAAGAGGAAGAGCTGTGTTCTGGGCCCTGACTGCTTCGAATTTCAATAGTTTCCTACAGCTGACCAAAAAAGATAGAGTCCCTTCCACTTGGCATTCAAGGCTTCCCAGCCCAGCTGCACCTCCCTTTTCCAGCCTGCCTTCTATGAATCCCCACTCCAGCCATGCTGGGATCCTTCCTTTTCATCCAGACTTGCTTCGGGTCTTTTTGGAGCAGTGACCTCCAGCAGGAGCCCCTTCTCCCTCCCATCTTGATCGACTGTTGGATCCTACCAATCTTTGCAGGCTCAGATAACCTCTTCTTTCTAATCGTCTGCATCTCTTATTTGTGTTGACGTCAGGCAGCAGGTCTGCCCACAGCTGCCGATCGATTCATTCATACACTCTTCAAACCTAATGACCCATCACTGGACTGCAGGCTCCTTGATGGCTGGCACCACCTTGGTCTAAGAAAATTATCTCTTGGGTCTTGTACTTAGGGCCTCCACTTCCCCCTCCGTAAAATGGGGATACTAGCACCCCACCTCAGAGAGCTGTGGGGAGGATTGCATTAATCAATGTCAAGTGTCTAGTAATCTGCCTGACACATAGGAAGGGTTCAATCAACATGAGCTGCTTTCATTACTGTCATCAAAATAATCACTCTTGTAAAATATCATGAAGGGAGGGGGGTGAGCACCTCCTACGCCCAGCAGTTTCATGGTCCACTTTCCCATGATAATGGCAGGTCTGGTATCACGATGCATTTGAAGCCGATCTAGAAACAGGATAATATGTCCAGATATTTATTACTTTGGTCTTTCTGCAAGCAGTTCTACTCCAAGGGCTTATTCCAGTTGGTTCCCTGTGTTCTATCCTTCATGCCTGCTGAACCTCCATGGATCTGGGAAGTCTGAAAATAACTGAACCAGGCCCTCCAGCCAGGTTGCAGAGAAGGCCCGGGGCACCCAGAGCCCTGACTGAGCCTGCAGTGGGGTTGGCTTTGTATCAGCTGAGCTGCCTTTCTCTTTCAGGTCCACCCAACCACCCTCTCTGGGCCCCGAGGAAGAGGCAGCCCCTTCAGCCCCACTGGCACTCAAAACCAGAGACAGTCAGTGCGTTAAACTTGGATCTCTGCTGCTGTCACTCTAATCAGCAGACGAGGAGGGCTCTTGGGTTCCAGGCTCTACCCTGCCCGAAGCAGGCTGGCGGGCTGTCAGTGCCATGGGTTTGTTTTTAAGATTAGTGAGCAAAGTGCCCAGGATGCCAGCTGCCTCAGGTTTGGCTACTCTCTTCTCGAGGTGTGATGAGATCTTGGCATTGGGTGAATTCTGAAGAAGGTAGGACGTGTGCGTGAGCTCCAAAGGGCGACGCAAGTCAATCACTCATGTCGGGGTTCCCGGGTTCTATTTCCAAACGTGTTTCTGGCCCGCGGATACTGTTGTTAGAGACTGTGAACCACTCGATGCAAAGACCTGATGTCATTTCCAGCTCGTTTCATCATCTAAGGCTGGTAGAGAAGTTCTGCCTAATGCCATGCAGGTACCATTTCTGTGGCCTTGGCTCAGCCACGGTCACCACAGTGATGCTTGTACTTCCCACACGCCAGCCACTGGGCGCAACTCTTCACTGCACTGTCTAGTTTCACACTGATCACAGCCCTGGGGGGTCTGTGGATCTGTTTGACCGATGAGGAAAGTGCAGCTCCCAAAGGATACATCCTTTGTCCAAAAGACACCACTGTTGGACCCAAGCACCAGAAATCAAGGCCAGTGTGATCAGAGTCCACAGGCGTGGAAGGGCATTTGCTCTGCCCTCACTCACTCCCACCGATCTTCTTGGCTAGTCATCACCGTTGGCTGAAATGAACTGGCTTAAAGGTGACACCAGCATTCTGGGGGAGTCTCTGCCTGCACCAGATCTTTTACCCGTGCAGCATCTTATTTCCTCCTGGAAGAAAGAAAAAGCCTTGCAAGGCAGGGATTATCACCCCCAGCTTAAAGAAGAGGATTTGGAGGCTCAACTTGTGGGCTGACTTGCCCAGGTCCACAGTCAGAGTAGGATCCAGACTCAAGCAAGTGTGAGCTCGGAGGCCAAGCCCTTCTTGCCACATTCACCGCTCCAGTTGTGTTAGGATACCTGGTCCTCCTGGGAGAGATGAGGGAACCTTTCCCAGACTGAATGGGCACGACTGACAGGTGTGCTCATTGTCAGTGTGTGGAGAAGCGAGAGGAAAAGCCCAATACCAAAAAGATGTGGGGGCAGGGGACCGCTGTGCAGGGGCAACAGGCAGAAACACAAGAAGGCAAGTCCCGTGGTGCAGGAACAGGGGAGCTGGGGACAGACAAGCTGGTCCTATCACAGACCACTCCTTCCATCAGAACCAGGATGTCTAGCCCTCTGACTCTGGATCTTTCCAAACGTCAGGATGCAGTTTAAGCACCACACTGCCTGCAGGGCCTTCCTCCAGCCCACAGTGACCCCAGTCGCCATTAGCAATTTTTCCCTGTGCCTCTCAATCTGTTTTTCAATTATGTACATACTGTAGTCTTGAGTGTCCTGAGATAGAAAGTCCCATCAGACAGGAGGTTCCCGTTGAGACAGGAAGTTATTCGGAGGGAGCGTGCAGTCCCGTTTGTTCCTTTTCTTATATCTCACAGAGCCTAGAAGACTAGAATAAACAAATGTAGGCTCAAATATACGCGGCATTGAACCATTCCCATTCTACAGATAAAAACAGAGGAACTCCTATAAATTGGGTCAGCGGCTCCAAGGTTATCAGATTTCCCTCTAACATTAAATCTCCTGATTGCTACTATACCCCCAACCAAAGTCAAGCAAATGGACTGAGGAGAGGAAAGAGTGGGAGGAGGTAGGGGAGAGGAGCTGGGAGGAAGGGTAGAAAGACAAGGGTGGAAAGGGGAGGAGATGAGGAGGGAGGAGCAGAAGGGGAGGAGGTGAGTGGGAGGAGGGGGAGGGGATGACTGTGAGGAGGGGGAGGAGATGACTGGGAGGAGGGGGAGGAGATGAGTGGGAGGAGGGGGAAGGGATGACTGGGAGGAGGGGGAGGAGATGAGTGGGAGGAGGGGGAGGGGATGACTGGGAGGAGGCGGAGGAGATGACTGGGAGGAGGGGGAGGAGATGAGTGGGGGAGAGGAGATGAGTGGGAGGAGGGGGAGGAGATGAGTGAGAGGAGGGGGAGGAGATGAGTGGGAAGAGGGGGAGGAGATGAGTGAGAGGAGGGGGAGGAGATGAGTGGGAAGAGGGGGAGGAGATGAGTGGGAGGAGGGGGAGGGGGAGGAGATGAGTGGGAGGAGGGGGAGGGGGAGGAGATGAATGAGAGGAGGGGAGGAGATGACTGGGAGGAGGGGGAGGAGATGAGTGAGAAGGAGGGAGGAGATGAGTGGGAGGAGGGGGAGGAGATGAGTGGGAGGAGGGGGAGGAGATGAGTGGGAGGAAGGGGAGGGGATGAGTGGGAGGAGGGGGAGAGGAAGGTTTTGATCTGGAATGGGACACAGCTTTAAACTGAAATGGGTGTAAAGTCAGACTGGAGACAGAAATAGCACTCTTTTCTCAAGCATGAATTCTATTTTTCCCAATCTAAAATGAGATTTTTTTTTTTTGCCATTCAAAACTCCCCTTCTGTGCGTGCTTCACCAAGATCTAGCTATAACTAACTTCATCGACTGTGGAAAGCTAACCTGCCGTAGAATGAACTACATCTGGGACTCTGTAAGTTAATCTCGACAGAAATCTGGTAACAAGGTCAAATCTTGAAGCAAAACAAAACAGGCAGCTGGGAATTTGCAGCCCTGCCATGCCTCATGTGGCACAGCACAGGCAGACCCTGAGAGGTGCTCCAAGCAGGGTGCAGGCAGGAATACTTCACTTCTAGCTAACATTTAACATCCTGGGGACCCCCGGACCCCCAGCACATAGCCTGACACTGGAGATGCTCCACAAACATGTCACCTGTTCCTGTCTCTGAGTTTATAAACACAGCCAACGACTGTCAGATTTCACCACTTTCATTAACATCAGGATTTGCAACTAATCTCAATATTGGCCACGTTTCAGACTTTCTCTACATGGTTTTCATATTTATTCTTTTTGGCAGTATTATTAGTAATGAGCCTCAGAGATGATACAGGCATTCTGGGGATTTATATGGGACTGCAACCTTACCTGAGCCTTCACACCTGGACCATTTTGACCAAACTGGGTCTATAACATATGCTGTATGTCTTGCTCTCGTGTTTTCTCTCATATGTATGTTCTGAATTACGTATTTGTAGGTTTCCTTGCTTTGTGTGTCTTCACCTGTGTAAAAATACTGAGCCATGAGGACCAGAATCGCTGGTCTGCTCTTCACCATAGTTCCCTGTGTCTAGTACATAACCTGGCACTAATACAATGTGTGGTATACAGCAGGTACTTAACAAACATGTACTGAATGAATGACCGAATGAATGGGGCTGGGTTACATGTCTCTTAGCTCCTTTCAACAAGAAGAGCCTCGGGCTCTGTACCACCAGAGGGTCTTTGGCTGCCTGACCCCAGCAGGCAGCCCTTTGTGAATTGGCTGGCAATGCCCACACAGCATTGGGACCCCAGATCCAACATTCAGGGTGGCTGCAGGTCCTCTGTTTGCACAGCTGGAACCAAGGGAGACTTTGATCATGGGGGTGATCTCAGGCTGCAGGCCTGGACAACAGGCCCACCCTGGAGCTTACTTGACACCTGCCTCAGTCAGGACCCAGCTGGGGAAGGGCTCTGGCAGGACTGCCTGCACCCCTGGGAGTCGGCACCAGCATGTGCGCCACACACACAGAACAGCAGGAGAGGCTGGTGACAGGCAGGAGGGCGTATCCACTCCCCCGCAACCGGGCCCAGGTGTGACCCCAAGTTCAGGGAGACGCCCTTTGAGAAAGCAGGCCATGCATACTAATGATGGGACTACACCTTGATTCTGAATGATCTGTCCTTTAATGTACTTAGAGCAGGTGCAGGTCAAAGCGGGGGCCGGAGACACAGGCAGAAGCACTCCGCTCCTACCACACGCTGGACTCTGGGCCCAACCCCAGTCCTCCAGGCTGCCTTCCTACGAAAGGAGCGCTTTCCCAGAACCCATCTGCTCCTCCCCACCGTGGTCCTGGTGCTCCATCAGCCTCAGCCACAAGCGCCCCCTAAGCAGTCCTGGTCCACCTCCATCAACCTCAGACAAAAGCGCCCCCTAAGCAGTCCTGGCCCACCTCCATCAGCCTCAGCCACAAGCGCCCCCTAACCAGTCCTGTCCCACCTCCATCAGCCTCAGCCACAAGCGCCCCCTAACCAGTCCTGGCCCCACCTCCAAGCCTCCAAATTACTGCTTCCTTCCCGGGCTGCCCTTCCCTCAGGCCTGAATGTGGCCGCTCCTTCTTACTATTTAGATCTAGGCTCAAATGTTGCCCCCAAGAGAAGCCTTCCCTGATCACCTACTGATCTGGGCCGCAGATGATTCCGACTTTGACGTTGTTTATTTCTTGCTGGCTTGTGAGCTTCAAGAACTGAGATCAGCCGCCCTTTCACTTGCTCTTTTAGCTCAAACCCCAGCACAAAACAGCGTGTGGAAGGCACTCGATAAATACTTGCGTGCACAGATGAGAGACTGGGAAACAGTCTCTGTGAACAAATGAGATGCTGGGAAAGGCTGAAGGCAGGAGGGGATGACAGAGGACGAGATGGGTGGATGGCATCACCGACTCAATGGACATGAGTTTGAGCAAACTCAGGAAGATGGTGAAGGACAGAGAAGCCTGGCGTGCTGCAGTCGATGGAGTTGCAAAGAGTCGGACATGACTGAGCGACTGAACAAGGAGAACAGAGAGGCTGAGTGAGTGAGTGCACATGCTCAGTTAAAACACAAAGGACCAGCCCAGCTTCCCAAGGTCCCTGCAATGCCAGGCCAGGCCAGTCACGAGACCAATCCAAGATCTGTGGGTGGTGAGGTGGAAGCTCTTGAGAAGAGTCTCCCTATGTCAGGAGGGGCTCTGGGTGTATGCCTAGTTAAGTTTCTCTTTTTATTGAACACTGACTACCCGGCATGCAGACATGGAGGTCTTTGTGTAATTCACAGCCTCCCTGAGTGTGGTCACCATGGTGATTTCCACGCCAGGGATAAGGAGACACACTTGGAGATGTTAAGCAACTGGTTTGAGGTCTCTTGGCTATCAAGTCAGAGACCCCACTCAGCCTGGCCCTGGAGGCCCGCTGCTCAGACACCTCACTCTCCCGCTTCCGCACACACCCCTACGTCAGTCCCCAAGTCTAGGGAGGGGATGAGGCAGGAACAAGAGCTCTCTGAAAGAAGCCGTTCCTACAAACATCCACCAGGACCTGGCTCTGTGTGAGTCCCAGGGCCAAGGGCAGAGGACACAGAGCCACGGGGCTGCCCCACCCTCCTGCAGCTGCGGGACACCCATGTCACAGGGAGTCACCCGTCACGTGGTCTTCTGGAAAGCTTTTCCTTAATTAAGGGTAATCAAAATTCCTCTGGTTTTTGTGGATTTCTTAAAATTCCCCTAGTGGGTTGGGGAGGGGTAGTGGGGAGGGTATGTGGAGCGAGTACTAATGTCTAAATTCAGCGGAGACCTTTGAGGTGGTAGCGGAACGGGAGGGAGAGTTTGGCCAGACAGTAAGCTGACTGGGTAGGCTGGCCTCCCAGGGCTTGCCCCAGTTTGGAGCCATTTCCGCCCCCAAAGTCCTGCTTCCCCCTTCTGCAGCCCCAAGCTCTGTACCTTGGCAGAGGGCCAGAGGGCACCCGCCTGGGGAAAAGTGCCCAGCTCAGCATTTGGTAGCAAGCCTTGGAGTACAGACACCAGCACCTCTGTTGAGACCCTGGAATTTTTTTATTTGAAGCCCAAAATTCACTCGCGCTCTCTCTCACTTCCTTTCACTCATTCACTCATTCCTGGCGCGCTGCACACTCTCCCCTCCTCCTACACCCCAGCCCATTGTCATTCTGGTGGCATTTCAGCCTGCTGCAGGCGCGGGGAGGCTCCCTCTTCCAGATCTCTCTGTTGAATCCCTGGCAAGGACAAAGCCGGGAGGAGCGAGATTCAGTAACTAGCTTTTTAGTTTCATGGCCGGAGGTTGTCAGGACAGTGCAGAGAAAACTGCCAACGATCCCGAGCGCAGCCCATGAATCTGGGGCAGAGCAGGCGAGAACAAGGGAGCGCGTCAGCCGGGGTGGGGGTGCCTGCCGGCAGCCACTTGGATGAGAAAGTTCTCTTCTTCCAAATTTCTTTGATTCAGATTCTGTGCTAATTAAAAAAAAAATCGATTCAGCAGTTTTCAGCCTCCCTCAATAAAGTGTTTAGAGGGCTAAGAAAGGAAAAACAGAAACAGTGCTCCGGAGATCCTTCCCTATCGGGGGATAAGGACCATCGGTCACAGGTTGCTAGGAAGTGGGGGTTGTTAATTTGAGGAAGAGTTATCATATTCTCGAGTTCTCTTTGCATCCTTGGATGATAGCACATGTGTATCTCCAGACGAAGGCACGCTGTCAAAATGAAAAGATCTACATCCCAACCCCAAGCTCAGCCACAGAGCTGCTGAGTGGCCGGGGGCTGGAGGCTCTCTCTCTCTCTGTGGACTCTCAAAATGGAGCGGATTGAATAGAACAACGCCTAATATCCTTTCCCACCTCTGTGCTTCTCTGCCTTCACCAAGCCCACCAGGAATCATTTCATCCCCTCCAGTCTGAGGTCTCCGGTCTCCTGAGCAGAATCTCAGATGGGTCTGAATTGTAAGGACTGGTCTGTGGCCTCCCGAGAGGTGAGTGACAGAACGGTGGCATCAGGAAGAATGGGTTTCATTTAACCTGTCGTGCCATCCAAGATTCCCCACCTGGATATATTTGGGCAAGTTAACACAGAAGAATAACGTGGTGAACTTGCACTGGGGTTTTGTTTTATGGTTCCCAGAACTTCCTCAAATATATTCTCTTTCAAATACATGCCTCACAACTTCCCTATAAGTGAGGTCCTCTCATTGGCCCTTTTACAGATAAGAAAAGTGAGGTTCACGTGCCCAAAAGGCTGACCAAGTCTAACCAGAGCTCCTACTACCCAGCACTTTGGTTTGCTCTGGCCTAAGACAGACAAAAGTTGCTCCAGAGAAGCAATTTGTGCAAGGGAGAAAAGTCAGGCACATTTTGCCAGATCCTTCCTTCCAGCTCCTGGCTCCTGTGCCACCCCACACTGCCCTCTATTTGGTTGTATCCATCCAAAGCTCTTAGTTGCACGCAACATAAATGAAGTATGGGTGATTTAAACTGAAAGCAAATTCATTAAAAGGATGCTGAGCAGCTCACAGATGAGACAGGAAGGGTGGAGAGCGAGGCTGAGAAGGTAGGCAGGAATAAAGGGAGGTCACACAGCCAGAATCACAGCTCAAACTCTTGCAATGAATCCGGCCGAGCAACAGCACCACTGCAGCTGCTGCAGACACAGGGCCCGTGGCGCCACCGCTGGCGCGGCCTCTGCTGACCCTGGCCGTGTGCCTGCACCCGGGCTGTGAGGGGAGCTGGGAGAGCGTGCACTGGGCACCTCCACCTTCTGCTGCCCAACAAATCTCAGAGGGTGGAGGTTACCCTCAAAATAGGAAGGGCATTGAAATGCGAAGTAACCAAGCAGATGGTACGTGTGCAGGTAAAGTCAGGTCAGGCCAGGTAACAACAACAAAAAAATCCTAAATCTGAATAACTTTAAAACACCAAAGACTTATTTCTTGATCACTCTACAGCTCCATCAAGGGTCAGCTGAGGGCTCTGCTCTAGGTCACCCAGAGCCCAGGCTAATGGAGCATCCATCATCATTGCAAGAGAGAGCGATCTGGAGCCGTTATTACAGAGTTTAGTCCAAAAGTGACATCACTCTACTCCTGGCTCATTGGCTGGAACTAGTCACATGGCCCTGCCTTGGGGCCAGCATGTACAATACTGCCTTGGGCCTAGAAGGCAGAGAGCTGAGAATACCTGGTGATGTCCACAGCCCACTAAACGGAACCTGCCAATCAGAGCCTTCCTCGGGAGGGAATAGAAGAAAATGGCACTGGAATGAAGGGCAGGAGACCTGGGTTTCATTTTAGGTTGAGCCACTGGGACCTGTATATTTCTCTAGCACCCCTAAAATGGAGGAAAACCCCACTTTGAAGTGTGATCCCAGGAAGGAGTCCACTCAAATATTAGCAGCATGTGGCAGCAGCAAGTGCTCAGCGCACAGCCCACCAATGAAGTCCTAGACGGGCTAGGAGAGGCCAGCGCCAGGAGCTGACCCAGGCTCCTGGAGCTCAGGCAGGAAGCAACGCTGTCCTCACCCACAGGCTCTTCAGCGGCTGCACTGTCTTCCCAGAAAGAAAAGCACTTCTCGGTAGCCCCAGGATCCCTCTGGAAATAAATCCTCTGTGAGCAACAAGAGCTGAGATTTCCAGTGTGTTCACAGGCCTCTTGGGCCCCACTCTGTTTCAGCTGCAGAGAGGTGCCTGCCAGACTGAGCCCCAGGAAAGCAGGGAGTGGGGCACTGTGAGCGGCATCTGCTGACTCCTGAGTGGCCTTGCGCCCCAGCCCTTCCTAAAGCTGCAAAGCTGACACTTCCAAAGGAGTGAGAGCAACTATTGGGACCACGGTGCCCCACAACCCACAGACTAAACATTTGAGCTTCTTTCAAGATCCAGTCCAGGGAAAGTGCAGGTGGAGCTTCTGAGACAAGTGGGTTTCCTTGATACAGCACAAACCACTAGTTCCTCCCGAAACACACTTTAACCAGGGGTTGTACCAGAGGTCCAGCTACACTTCCCAACCTGCTCCACAGAGCTCTAGGGCCTGGTGACTTAAGCAGCCCTCCTGGGTCAGAGCTTTCACAACTGCAGAGGAGCCTGGGAGGCTAAAGGTCATGGAGCTCCCCTGTCAGTCTTCCTCCAGACTTTTCCATGAGACAGACGAATTTCTGTTATTTTGTGGTTTATAATTACTATTAATAAAAGCAAAATTCAACTGCGCAAAGCTATTGTAGAGGCAGAAAAGTAACTGTTAACCACTGCTGTCTTCGAAGGAGCATGGGGCTTGTTAAAAGTGTGACCTCATGTTCCGATGGCCTCTTTCATGGGCCTGGAACTGAGTTTGGAAGAGAGGGCTTGAGAGGCATCATCTGTGGGGCAACCTGTCAGGCAGGAGTATCTGGCATTTCACAGGCAAACCACGAGGCAGGGAGCGAAGATGAGATAGAGCGGGTAAGGGGAGAGAGGAGGTGACGCGCTGGGACAGAGGCTGGTGTGCCCATGGGGAAAAACAGCTGACCATGAATCCCTCGGGACATATAAAGTCGTCTAAGAACAAGGAGGTTGAAAGTACAATTTGCAGTTTGTTTTTAATGTTGCTGAAATGTCAGTCTCTCCTTTGATACTCTCAGAACTTCAATCCATGTCAAGGAATCAAGGTGCTGCATTTCACAAGAAAATCCGTAAACTAAAAGGAACACAGTAGAGGCTGGAGTTCTGATGCAGTGGTGATCATGGAGAAGTTGCAGAAATTGTGTCGTGGGGTCAGGCTTGGCCTTCTGCAGGGCCTAGGATAGTGGTGGTGGGCGGAGGGCGGGGTGGGCAGTGACAAGGAAGGAGTGAGCAGTCTGAGCCAGATCTCAAGGGGCAGGGACGCCCTAGCCAGCATCCACCACATGAGATACTTCTTGCCACTTCCTCATCTGTCTCCCTGCCCCCAGCTCCACCAGGTCCAATCACACCCCATGTTGTCCCAGAGTAATCTTTGTCAATTTTGGATCTGGTACTCCTGTCCTATCTAAAGCCCACTGTTTCCACTCCAAGATCAAATTTAATTCCTGAAATGGTAGCATTTGAGCTCCCAGCTTATTTCATCCACCTGATCTCCTGCTGGTCCCCACTCTACCCCAAATACGTGCTCTGCAACCCCATGGGACTGGCATCCCTCTACAGAATATATGCAATGCTCTTCAAGATCCTGGGCCTCTGCTCAAGCTGGAACCCTCTGCCTGAGTGGGGCTCTGATCCTCTCTCCTCTCTATGTACTTATCCAGGAAAGGTCCTTTAGTTGCAACAGACATGAACTCTGGCTGGTTTAATCAGTAAAGTTATGCAGTAAAGAATATGGGGTGGGGCTTCTCTGATGGCTCCGTGGTGAAGACTATGCCTGCAGATGCAGGAGACAAGGGGTTTCAATTCCTGATCCGGGAAGATCCCACACGCCGCAGGGCAACGGAGTCTGTGTGTCACAAGTACGGAGCCTGTGCTCTAGAGCCCAGGGTCCGCGAGTACTGAGGCCCGTGTGCCCTGGCGCCTATGCTCAGCAGCAAGAAGCCAGGCAGTGAGAAGCTCACACACCACAGTAGAGAGCAGCCCCTGCTGGCCACAGCTAGAGAAAGTCCTGCACAATGAAGATAGCACAGCAACCCTCACCCCCCAAAAAAGGAACACGAGTGGCTCCTGAAATCCCTGGGAGGGCCAGAGATCCAAGCCTGGAGATGACGTGGACAGGAGTCACCCCTAAAATCACAGCACTGGACATTCCACGGAGACGCCACCACCCCAGTGCTGGGTCAGAACAGCATCAGGTGCTCTGACATGGATTGTACAGATACTGGACACCCCTGTGGGACCCCCACTGCGGCCCTCTGAAGGCAGGACACCACCTCCCGGCATGGAACATGCTTTCTCCACCTGCCACCTGCTGCACCAAGTGCCACAGTGGCCTCTAATGGCTGGAGTGGAAACCATATGCTTAGGAAGCAGGGAAATCAAGTGTCTGGCCTGCCAGATAGAAGAGGTCTCCCCATCCTACAGAGACTCACAGGCGGGGATGGCCCAAATGAACGGACATGTTCAAAGGCACTTCCAAAAAGAAGGGCAACACCCACCACACTCATGAGAACCCTGCTTGAATGCCACCTTCTGTGGGACGTCCCCACGGCTGCTTTGAGCAGTTACCTGCACCCCTCTGTACCCTTTGTACCCACTTCCATTCTCAGGAACCACTATTGATGACCTCCCTCAAGGTATGAACGTGCTTCTCTTTACAGACAAGAGATGCAAGAGCCAGAGGGGAGATGTCAAGGATATGTTCAAGGGCACCGTCAACCAAAGGTAATCACTTAGGTATAAGTGGCCAGCTGGGAACAAGGGTGAGAGTTGGGAGTAGAGGTTGAGGTGGGGATAACAAAGAGAAGCTAAAAAACCAACATGCCAAAAAATAATCACCCTTTTGGGCTTGTTGATGGGGGTCAGAATTTTCTACCCAAACAGGCAAAGTTTCCTGATCTGAACCCATTGTCAGAATCTCTTAGGAAGCTTGTTACAAATGCAAATGGCCATGACCCACCTCTTGGGAACGATTCTGTGGACTTGAGGGATGGCTGGGCATCTGTATTTGTAATGAGGTCCTCAGGGAATTTTGATGAACACCAAAGCTGAAGAAAGACTAACCAAAGACATCTACACAGGTGTACGTAGTGAACTAGGTGGATTTATAGTCATTCCTAGACATGATCTGAAGGGATGGGGCCCAGGAGAAGGAAGCTGACTCATTCACACTCTTAGCCAATCATTTGTCTGTTAGTTTCAATGCTCGGTCATTCCACAATGATGGGTTTAGTGGAGCAATTCGGTCAGGTTTGTATCAGTCAGGATGGGCTAGATTAGGCTGCAGTAAAAAACAACTCCACAATCTCAGCGGCTCAAAACAACCAAGGTTTATTTTTCAATCCTGCTGGTCCATTAGGGGCCAGCTGGAGCCCCTACCCATGACCTCTCATTTGGGCCCAGGATGATAGATCAGCCACCATCTCAAATTGTGCTGGTTATCATGGCAGGTGAAAGGAGAATTCTTGGAGGGTCTCATGTTAGTACTTAAATGTCCCAGCCCAGAAGGGACACGAATCCCTTTTGCTTACAGCTCACTGGCCAGGACCAGTTACATGCCCCACAACTAGCCCTCAGGGTGTTGGTTCAGGACTGCTGCACCTCCATACTGACAGCCCGGTGGGGCAGAGGCTCATCAGCAAGACAAAGCCTTCCCAGACACCCTCAGCTTCTATCTCCTCGGTCAGAACTGACACCTATGGTCAGCCTTAGCAACCCAAGGAATCTAGGGCAGACACTTTAACAAGGCACACTGAAGCTCCAGATAAAACGGGGTTTTGATGATAAGAAAGGGAATGGATACTGGGTAGGCAACTAGAAGCATATGATTCGATAGGGGAGTCACTGGAGAATGACAGATAGCACTGTCTGTGTGAGAACAGCAGACAGACAGAATGGATCCAGATGCCAACAGCAATAGCGTGGACAGCCCAACCATGAATCTGGCTTCCCTGAGTCCATCAATTTAGGGACTGGCTAAGCGGTTCTCTATGTAATCAAAAGATTGAAACTAGCAAGTAATAAGTATAATTCTAAATACATATTGGGACTTCCCCGGAGACTCCACCCTCCTAACCACGGGGCCAAGGTTCAACTCCAGACCAGGGAACTAGATTCCACATGTTGAGACTAAAAGATCCTGTACGCTACAGTGACGACTTGGAGGGGCCAAATAAAAATACTTTGAAAAATAATAATAAAATAAAGACATATTAATCAAGATTTCTGCCCAATAACAGACTACAACTGAGTACACTAGGAAGTCGTATCAAGACCGTATTATTAGTTATTAGCTATTGAGTGCCAACTATGTGTCAGGTTCTGCATACAGACTATCTGTTTCACAACAACAAATGGCAAGTGTTAATATGCTCATTTTACAGATGAGCAAACTGAGGCTCAGACTGGTTCATGGATTCTTCAAGGTCACACACGTGATAATTGAGGTTCCCAATCCAAACTCAACCCAGATTTCAAACTTCCCACTCTTTTCTTACATTATATCAGATCGCCTCTTTCACTAAGCATCCTATAGTAATAATAATTTGAAATGACCATGTGCTAAAAACATTGCAGCCTGACATGTTATCTAAGATGCATATTTGGTGGGAGACGCAGTGATAGTATTGATCGGTGCTGAGGATACCTGCTTATCAAAGCCTTGTTTCCTGAGTGTGTGTTTGGATCCAGTTGCTCATTAGAGATGCTGGAAAACATCACAAAGAAATAAACAAAAAGCAGCTGAGATCCCTTGGTACAGATGTAGCCAATATACTACAGACAGGAAATTTCAAGAAACGCCGTATACTGTCAATTAAAAAATGAACATCTGTATGGCCAAAGACTTGGTAAGGCTCTTTGGATGAAGATATGGAAGCAAGGAGGAAAAGGGCCACACCATGAGCATGAATGAGGACCAACAACCTGTCTAACCCAAGTGGGCGTGGTGTCTAAATGTAGCCCCAGATTCTGGAATGCTCCTGCAAGACTGGAAGGATACCAAGGCAACCCACAGATTTTCCTCTAACCTTGGGGCCTGCTCTCAGCTCCAGGCTCCTAGTCCAGTTCAGTCATTCATTATGGACAGCTCACTGGATTGTACCTGACCCCTCTGTAAACACAGCCAATATATTGATGATATTCTGCCATTTGGTGGAGGGTAGTATCAAAAATCTTGAATAGCCTGTTCCTATACTTAGAAGAGTTTTGCCAAGAGAACACACTGGTCATAGCAAACACCCTCTTCCAACAACACAAGAGAAGACTCTAAACATGGACATCACCAGATGGTCAATAACAAAGTCAGACTGATTATATTCTTTGCAACCAAGATGGAGAAGTTCTATACAGTCAGCAAAACAAGACCCAGAGCTGACTGTGGCTCAGATCATGAACTCTTTATTGCAAAATTCAGACTTAAAGAAAGTAGGGAAACCACTAGACCATTCATGTGTGACCTAAATCAAATTCCTTACGATTATACACTGGAAGTGAGAAATAGATTCAAGGGATTAGATCTGATAGACAGAGTGCCTGAAGAACTATGGATGGAGTTTCATGACATTGTACAGGAGGCAGTGATCAAAACCATCCCCAAGAAAAAGAAACATAAAAAGACAAAATGGTTGTCTGAGGAGGCCTTACAAATAGCTGAGAAAAGAACAGAAGCTAAAGGCAAAGGAGAAAAAGAAAGATACCCAACTGAATGCAGAGTTCTAAAGAACAGCAAGGAGAGATAAGAAAGCTTTCCTCAGCGATCAATGCAAAGAAATAGATGAAAACAATAAAATGGGAAAGACTAGAGCTCTCCCCAAGAAAATTAGAGATATCAAGGGAATATTTCAGCCAAACATGAGCACAATAAAGGGCAAAAATGGTAACACAAGCAGAAAATATTAAGAAGAGGTGGCAAGAATACACAGAAGAACTATACAAAAAAGATCTTCATGACCCAGATGATCATGATGGTGTGATCACTCACCTAGAGCCAGACATCCTGGAGTCTAAAGTCAAGAGGACCTTAGGAAGCATCACTACGAACAAAGCTAGTAGAGGTGATGAAATTCCAGTTGAGCTATTTCAAATCCTAAAAGATGATGCTGTGAAAGTGTTGCACTCAATATGCCAGCAAATGTGGAAAACTCAGCAGTGGCCACAGGACTGGAAAAGGTCAGTTTTCATTCCAATCCCAAAGAAAGGCAATGCCAAAGAATGTTCAAACTACCGCACAATTGCACTCATCTCACACGCTAGTAAAGTAATGCTCAAAAGTCTCCAAGCCAGGCTTCAGCAATACGTGAACCGTGAACTTCCAGATGTTCAAGCTGGTTTTAGAAAAGGCAGAGGAACCAGAGATCAAATTGCCAACATCTGCTGGATCATGGAAAAAGCAAGAGAGTTCCAGGAAAACATCTATTTCTGCTTTAGTGACTACTCCAAGGACGCTGACTGTGTGGATCAGGACAAACTGTGGAAAATCCTTAAAGAGATGGGAATATCAGACCACTTTACCTGCCTCCTGAGAAATGTGTATGCAGGTCAAGAAGAAACAGTTAGAACTGAACGTGGAACAACAGACTGGTTCCAAATTAGGAAAGGAGTACATCAAGCCTGTATATTGTAGCCCTGCTTATTTAACTTATATGCAGAGTACATTATGTGAAATGCCAGGCTGGATGAAGCACAAGCTGGAATCCAGATTGCTGGGAGAATTACCAATAACCTCCGATATGCAGATGACAGCACACTTATGGCAGAAAGCGAAGAGGAATTGAAGAGCCTCTTGATGAAAGTGAAAGTGGAGAGTGAAAAAGTTGGCTTAAAGCTCAACATTTGGAAAACTAAGATCATGGCATCTAGTCCCATCACTTCATGGCAAAACAATGGGGAAACAGTGGAAAAAGTGCCAGACTTTATTTTTTGGGGCTCCAAAATCACTGCAGATGGTGACTGCAGCCAGAAATCAAAAGATACTTACTCCTTGGAAGAAAAGTTATGACCAACCTAGACAGCATATTAAAAAGCAGAGACATTACTTTGCCAACAAAAGTCCGTCTAGTCAAGGCTATGGTTTTTCCAGTAGTTGTGTACGGATGTGAGAGTTGGACCATAAAGAAAGTTGAGCACTGAGGAATTGATGCTTTTGAACTGTGGTGTTGGAGAAGACTCTTGAGAGTCCCTTGGCCTGCAAGGAGATCAAACCAGTCAATCCTAAAGGAAATCAGTCCTGAATATTCATTGGAAGGACTGATGCTGAAGCTGAAACTCCAACACTTTGGCCACCTGATGCAAAGAACAAACTCATCTGAAAAGACTCTGATGTTGGGAAAGACTGAAGGTGGGAGAAGAAGGGGACAACAGGATGAGATGGTTGGATGGCATCACCTACTCAATGGACTTGAGTTTAAGCAAGCTCCGGGAATTGGTAATGGACAGGGAAGCTTGGCGTGCTGCAGTCCATGGGGTTGCAAAGAGTCGGACATGACTGAGTGACTGAACTGAACTGATACTTAGAAGATGGTTAAGAATCTTCCTATGTGGGAGACCAGGGTTCAATCCCTGGGTCAGGAATATCTCCTGGAGAAGGGAATGGCAACCCACTTCAGTATTCTTGCCTGGAGAATTCCATGGATAAAGGAGCCTGGAGGGCTACAGTCCACGGGTCGCAAAGAGCCAGACACAACTGAGCGACTAACATTACATTACATTATATACTTAGAAGAGCAAATTTTCCCTTTACTCATTATTCTTTTTCATTCATCCATATTTACCAAGAGCCTATACGTATCAGGCACTATTTAGGTGCTAAGGACACAATGATAAACAAGACAAATCCTCCCTTCATGCAATTTAGAAGTTAGTAGAGGAGACGCTGGTTAATTAAATAACTTGCCAACCCAAATGTAAACTTGTGACTGTATTATATTATCAACATTTGCTGAGGACCAGGAATTACACTAACTAGAATGTCAAACTGAAGCTTCATCCTCGCCAGAGCCCTGAGGAACTAAGGCTCTGAGATACGATGCAACTTTCCCAGTCACACCACCCCAAAGCGATGGAGCCGGGATTCCCATCCAGTGTCATCTGATGCAGAAAGCCCTCATGCTTGACTGCTTTTTCCTATCTCCCTCGGCAAATTACGGATCTCATTTCCAGTTTCTGCCCTTTCTCTTTTGGAGATCCAGGTTTAGCCTTGCAGTCGTTGACATAAAATATTCCAGTCCTTAATATGTACAATTCACTGGGCTCAGGCAATGTGCTACAGACAAAGTGTAACAATGAGAGGCAACGCTTATTTTTTCCTAAAGGATATCTGAAAATGAGATCACTACCTGGGCCAAAATTAAAACAATATCTGTGTAGAAATTTCTAAAGATCCTGGATTATTAGTACAGCAATGGCGCTCCCTGGTGACAATCACTGTGTATTACATGTCTTTGTATGTTACTGCAACTCTGGATGAGTAATAAGCCAGGAGAAGGGGGCGACAGAGGATGAGATGGTTGGATGGCATCACCGACTCAATGGACATGAGTTTGAGCAAATTCTGGGAGATAGTGAAGGACGGGGAAGTCTGGTGTGCTACAGTCCATGAGGTCACAGAGAGTCAAATACGACTTAGCAATTGCACCAGTCTTGATTACTTTCTCCTCATCCCCTTGACCCCACCACAACCCATTTATAGTGATTCCAGACACAAGGTCACAGCTATAAGATTCAACCTGTTTTCACAGTTCAGAATTCTAGCAACTAGGATATGATACAAGGTCCTCATGATACTGACAAACAATTAAACCATTTGCTGTCAGTCTCCGGGATCACTTACCCATTTGGTCATGATGGATTAATCCATCATCCCCTGCTTTTTCTGCAAGATGTGGCTACAAATGACACCCTCCTCCAACCACCCCCAACACAGACAGTCTCTCTGACTTTATTCCATGATTATAGGAAATAGACCAAAATGTACATGTCGACTTTCAGCTAGGTATTGAGCTATGGGCTGGAAACATGGCGATGAACAGCAAGCTGTGGTCCTGGCTCTAAAACTTTAGCAGTGGGAACAGGTGGCCAATTAACCTATGAATTATTCACTCTCAATTAAAATAATTGTTACAAGAAAGAGGCTCTGAGCGTCTATAAAAGTGAGGCAGACCAATTAGGTCAGAAGGTCAGAAAAGTTTACCCTGAGGAAAGAGAGTAAGGTGTGCCTGTCAAAATGGAGAAGAGGCTGGTCAAAGTGATCAGAGTTTAGAGAAGAATGAACCTGGGGGCCCAGGCAGCCTGAACCCAGGCCTCTCCTGGGGCTAAAAGTGGGTGATAAGTGTGGGAACAATTAGGAGAAATAGTCATTAGGAAATCCCCAGGATGGCTGAAGTATTAAGAGATAATGTTGGTTGTTAACTTAACCTTTGAGGAAGACTGAACTTGAGTTAAAGGATGAGTGTAAACTGTAACACCCCAATATTCATTTTAAGGGCTAAATGCTTTTAAATGGGAAATGTTGGAGAGGAGAGCATCCATAATAGAGAGATCTCTATTATTTCTCTTCTTAGGAGCCAAGGATATTGAAGAATTTATTATTTACATACCCTCCACTGCTTATGGAAGATGAGGAAATAACAATACCTACGTTACGGGTAAGAGTTTAGTCAGTAACAGGCAAAAGCTGAAAGGAAGGGAGGATAGTGGTGGCAGTTCCAATGGTGAATTGTAGCTACAAAAAAAAAAATGAGAAAAAAAGCCTTACCTTTGATGTCAGCTTAGGCTGCAGTCCATGGGGTCGGTAAGAGTTGGGCACGACTGAGAGACTTCACTTTCACTTTTCACTTTCATGCATTGGAGAAGGAAACAGCAACCCACTCCAGTATTCTTGCCTGGAGAATCCCAGGGACAGAGGAGCCTAGTGGGCTGCCGTCTATGGGGTCGCACAGAGTTGGACACGACTGAAGCGACTTAGCAGCAGCAGCTCGTAAGATGTAGTACACCTTAGGTTAAACATGGCCAAGATTTGGATTCAGGAGACCTGACTTCAACCCCTCCTCTTCCACCTTTAGCTAGGTGATCAGGGTAACAAACTCTGTGCCTCCATTTTTGGATCTGCAAAATAGTGATAATAACTGCTCTTTAGATTGTGAAGTAGTGTATACAAAGTACTCGGTATCATGCCTGTAATATTCCAATTACTCAACATTCATTTATTATTATTATAGGCTTCCCAGGTGGCTCAGTAGTAAAGAATCCACCTGCCAAAGCAGGGGACACAGGAAATGAGAGTTCTGTTCCCTGAGTGGCAAAGATCCCGTGGAGAAGGAAATAGCAACCCACTCCATTATTCCTGCCTGGAAAATCCCATGGAGAGAGGAGTCTGGCAAGCCACAGTCCATGCGTGTTGCAAAGAGTCAGACCAAGCAAGCCAAAAAAAAAAAAAAAAACCTATCCGGAAAGAAATACACACACACAATCAGGGAACTTTTCTACAGCACAATTTTCTGTTATTTTTCAATTTTCTAAAATAAGTATGTATTTCTACTAAAATCAGAAGGGGAAATAAAACCCACAATGTTTGAATAAAAGAAATGTGACTTGTCCACTGCTTACCACATTTCTCAGATCATATCTGTTGCTCAAGAAGGGCGTGGGAATACACGTTAAAATCAGGAATTCCCAGGCCACGACCTCGAAATACTGAATCAGAATCTCTAAGAGACAAACCTGTTAATCTATGCATTCAATCAGCCTAGCAGACGATTCTTACAATCAGGTACTCTGGGAATGCGCAGATTTAGAGCAAGGGGGCAGTACGGGGTGAGGGCGACGAAGGCCAGCCCACGCTGCAGCAATAACTAGGGCTTACGCCTACAAGTCCCATCCTTTCCCGCAACTGGAGACGCGAGCCCGGAGCCTGCCGGTAGATGTAGTTTCCATCCGCCAGACCTCTGCCTATAAGAGAGCGGGAGCTGCCGGCCGGAAGACCTCCCGCCCCACAATGCAAAGGTCGGCGGTGACGTCATCCGTAGAGCGTCCGGGACGCGGCGGGCGGTTTCCGCCGCCTCCGGCGGCAGCTCAGCTACCTGAGAGATTGCTGCGGCCGCTGTCGACGCCTCCTCCGCCCCTTCCTCGTACGTCCCTGCTGCCGCCGCCTTCTCCTTTTCAGGCCCCTCCGCCACCTCTCCACGACCTAGGCTCTCTGTTCTTGAGAGGAAGCCTTACTCGGGCCCCTTGGAGGGCCCGGCGCGCAGCCATGGCTGACGGCGGGGGCGGAGGGGGCACCGGCGCGGTGGGCGGCGGCGGCGCGGGCCCGGCCTCGGCGGGGGCGGCGGCGGGTGGCGGCGGGGCCGGCGGGGGCGGCGGCCCCATCAACCCGGCCTCACTGCCCCCAGGCGACCCGCAGCTCATCGCGCTCATCGTGGAGCAACTCAAGAGCCGGGGTCTCTTTGACAGCTTCCGCCGGGACTGCCTGGCCGACGTGGACACCAAGGTCAGCTGAGGCGGCTTGGGCTCATGGGGGGCGGGCTGGGCGTGAAGCTGCTAGGGCTGCAGCTTCGCATTTCCAAATCCGAGAGAAAAACAAAAGGTGCTTTTCAAATCTCAGCAGCGAGGAGACCGCTTGGGGCAGTATAGGAAGCTCTCTGAGGGATGTCCACGTGGGTTCGGCTCCCCGCCCCATCCTTGCTCTGTGCGACTTAGCCCAACAGCACTCTAAACTTGGGGACCCAGTACCGGTTTTACAGCCTCGACCCTGTATTTCCCAAGATGAGACTCCTTTAAGCACAACCGTAACAAATCTCAGTATGTTAAGAACACCGGAGAAAACCGGGTAAGTAAGCAGGAATGGTTTGAATGCACAAACATCAGCCTTTCTTCCTTTTCTCTAGCTCAGTGATTTGCAGGCTTGAGTATGCAGTTAATTAAAGTACATTTTCGTAGAACCGGCACCCTTATTTTGTATTCCATCATTGGTTGAAAGATTCTCTGTTAGATCCTAATGCCATAGGTCAACTGGCTAATACTGTTTCACTTGACCTTGCCCAGATTCATTTGTGTTCAGTGAAGTCACCGGTGTTAAGTGTCAAAGAATAGTCGCTGAAATATTTTTTTTTACTCCCTTTTCAGAAGTTTCTCTCACAAGACTATGGTTGTAGACATAGGAGGCTCTTACTGAATGGGCTCCTCTAGGGAAGTGATTTCTCCTCTCTGAGCCCAACATGGAAATCTTTTGCCTGCCTCACAGGAAGATTGTGAGCTTAAAACTAGGCCTTAAAGATAGGTTATCCATTAAACATTTATTGGTGAGGTTTCTGGACACAGGGTCAAGCATGTCACTCTCCTGTCCTCAAAGTGTGTATTCTAGTGTAGAAAACTGAAGTGTAGACCAGACAATATGTATAGTAAGTATACTGTTATTCTCCAAGATTAAAAAACTCATGGAGCAGTTCTCTCCTTGAAATGAGATACTTAATTTTTCTTTTTTAGCATACGTATTGACAGAACTTTCACGTTTTCCAGTCCTGGGTGCTCTCAGCTTCCCATCAGAAGTTCTCCACTATGTTTTCTTATGTCTCATTAGGTTTTATGTGGCTTAACCCGATGTAGTATACATTTGTTTTAGTCGGTATTGAGAATCTGTTGGGGTAGAGGGAATCAGAGCCTTCACCACTTAACACCCCCTTAGATGTTCTTTCTGGTTGTCACCAGGTTGCTTTAGCTCTTGAAGTAGTACGTCTCCAGGCACATCCTTTGTTGCTTTAGTCCCACCGTTCTCACAGTGTGGTCTTTGGATCATCAGCATCACCAAGAACTTGTTAGATTTGCGTATTGTTAGGCTCCACCCCAGACTGCAGATGTATGGAAGGGATGTATGTACTGCTGATGTTTGTAATTTACTTTGCAATGCATCCAAAATATTTATAAGTAGAATAGATTGATAGGTTAAGGAAAAGTGATAGTATAATAAAACGTTAGTGACAGGCACTGTAGATCTTTCACTTCATGAACTGAAGGGATTTTTCTATATTGTCAGGGTCTGTTAAGGTTAGAGTTTGGTTGGTGACGTTAGCTGTCCTTTGTCCTTTTCAGTAACAGTCCTACCTAAAACTGGGTGAATTGTTTTGAATAGTAAAAGATACAGTATCAGGATTGATGGTGACAAGTGACAAATCTAACTCCTGTGAGCAAAGGGGGAGAATCTATTGACTCGTGGGAATCGTAAGGAAGGATAAAATTTTTAAAAACTGCCAGAAGGGTAGGGCTGCATTTGGAACCAAGAATTCTCCAGCAGGGCTATCTAACCCATGTCACTGCAGAGCAGAGTCATCCATTTGGTTACATCTTACAGCTTCTTCCTCTCAAAATGGCTCCAGTTAAAGGAAAAAAAAAAATCCCAGCAAATACCTGTATTGTCTAAACGTGGTTCAGGCAGCCACCCCTGGGGCCAGGAGAATGTGGCACCCACTGCCCTATCCTTGTGAAGAGGGGAAGGTAATTACCAGGAAGAAGGACTTGCTAGGTGGGTAGTGCATGGGTGTCTGTGAGTTTTAGTCCTCATCCGTCTCCGGGCCTTTCTCTTTCCAGGTTTGGGGGAGAGTCTGTGAGTCACGGCCTTTGGGAAGAGCCCACTCACAGAGTGGAGACCTCCTGACCCCTTTGTCAGTCTCATGTACCTGACTGTTAACAGACTTTTGCCAGAGTAACACTGCGTAACAAACCAAATCTCAGTGGCTTATAATAAGCGTTTGTTTGCATGCTGATGGCACTGCAAGTCAGCTAAAGTTCAGCTGATCTGGATAGACTTGGTGGCTCAGCTATAGGCAACCTGGGCTTAGGTCCAAGCTGTGCTTGGGGGAAGATCTCTGCATAGGTAGTTTTCCTACATCCCAGGCCCGAGGGACAGAGGTTGCAAAGAATAGACCCTCATAGGAGGTCACCAGAGCACCAGAGCCTTGCCAGATGGCACAACCACGTTAGGACTTCTTGTCAGCAACACAGTATTATCAAAGTGAAACTCATTTAGCCGTGTCCAACTCTTTGTGACCCCATGGGCTATACAGTCCATGGAATTCTCCAGGCCAGAATACTGGAGTGGGTAGCCTTTCCCTTCTCCAGGGGGTCTTCCCAACCCAGGAATCAAACCAGGGTCTCCTGCATTGCAGGCAGATTCTTTACCAGTTGAGCTACCAGACACTTCATTGGCCAAAGAAAATCACACTGCTAAATGCAACATCAGTGAGTTGGCCACAGTGGTAGGAGAGAGGAGTGAAATGTGAAACGGCAATGCACACTGTTACACCTGGTTTGGACAACAGCTGATGGTACCAGAAGGTCTTTGGAGGCTCAGAATGCACCTTGTGTTCACATGCATTCCTTGTGTTCATCAAATTCCTTTCTGATTTTGTTCTCCTCATACTAGTTGGCTTTAGAGAGGAGTGCTGCCAGTCAGGCTCCTTTGGGGACTTAAGTTTTGCTTCCTGTCAGCCTCTCCCAGTGTTCCATAGACTTTGACTTCAGTCTGTGTTTGTGAGGGCTGAGTGGCTTCATTTTACACAGAGGGCTTTCGTGGGCCCTTGCTTGTTGAGAACACCCTATGAGGTAAGTGGGGCAGTAATATTTGTTTTACAGATGGAAATAACTGAGACTCAGGTTGGTTGACTTGTTGAAAGTCACAGAACTAGTAAGCAGTAGAGCTGGGCTAGAACTCATTTCCTTTAATTTGGGAATGGCCTGGGTCTGACCTTGACTTTGCCACGTTTTAGCCTTGTAGGCAAATTGTTTACTTTTTCTGAACCTAAATCCTTTAATGTGATTGCAGAAGAGAACTAAGACCACCCTCATAGAGTTATCTGAAAACTGAGCAGGGCAGTAGAGCATCCGGCCTCATACCTACCTGCCAGGTGGTGCCAGTGGTGAAGAACCTGCCTGCCAGTGCAGGAGACATGAGACGCGGGTTTGATCCCTGGGTCTGGAAGACCCCCTGGAGGAGGGCATGGCAGCCCGCTCCAGTCTTCTTGCCTGGAGAATCCCATGGATAGAGGAGCCTGGGGGGCTGCAGTCTGCAGGGTTGAAAGACTTGGGCATACCTGAAGTGGCTCAGCACGCACACATGCGTGCCCTGAAGTAGGCACACGTGTTGGTCGTTAGTCCCCGAGCTGCTGTGCTGTATGGTGACGTCATGGGCATGCTGGGGTATAATCAAGGACTTGAAATTCTGCATTCCTATGAAAATCTGTGATCTGAATGGCAAATTTACAAAAGTTTGGTGCATGTAACTTCTGACCTTGCCCCCCCCCCTTTCTTTTTTAATATTGTAGCCAGCTTACCAAAACCTGAGGCAAAAAGTGGATAATTTTGTGTCAACACATCTGGACAAGCAGGAATGGAATCCCACGATGAACAAAAACCAATTGCGAAATGGTCTGAGGCAGAGTGTGGTTCAGTAAGTAAGCAGAATTGAAAGTGAAAAGGCGGTAACCACCAGTGTAACTCAAAAGGCCAGTGAAAGGCCCTGTTTGGTCAAATGCATGGTCTGCAGCCCACCAGGCTCCTCTGTCCATGGGATTATCCTAGCAGGAATACTGGAGTAGATTGCCATTTCCTCCTCCGGGAGATCGTCCCAACCCAGGGATTGAACTTGTGTCTCCGGTGGCTCCTGCATTGGCAGGCAGATTCTTTACCACTGAGCCACCTGGGAAGCCCCAAGTGCATGGTACCTTCTAGCAAATAAGACATACAGGTTGCAGCAGACCCCCACCCCCTAGTTAAGTTCAAGTAACCAAAGAAAGTGAAGTCACTCAGTCGTGTCCAACTCTTTGTGACCCCATGGGCTGTAGCCTACCAGGCTCCTCTGTCCATGGGATTTTCCAGGCAATAGTCCTAGAGTGGATTGCCATTTCCTTCTCCAAGGGATCTTCCCAACCCAGGGATCGAACCTGGGTCTCCCACATTATAGACAGATGCTTTACTGTCTGAGCCACCAGGGAAGTCAAGAACTCAATTAAAACTCTTGATACCTACAGAGGCCTCCTGTGCACGTCTCTACCAGGAAAAGTATTCCAAATTGTAAGACATATTTCAGACTCTTTGAAGTTTTCAGTGTAGCATGAACATACACTGAAGCTCATACCAATATATCAGTGTTTGACCCTTGGGCAAGAGCAGCTGGATCTTCTCACAAGCCAGTGTGAGTTACACAGATTTTCTGAATCCACATGACCCCTCTAAAGTGTAATGGTAGTGTTCAAGAAGGCATGAAGTTTTATTAAAAGTATATTCTTCATAATAGCAAGCTGAACCTCAGTTAATGAGGTGCTATTGATTGTGCATCCAAGTGACTTCTGCATATCACTGGGCACAAAAGTGGAGGTGGCTCATGAAATCTGGTGTCCTGAGATAAGCTTTTTCTTTTTTATTCTTAATACCAGTGCTTATGCTCAGGTTTTCTTGATCCACTCACTCTCCTAGAATATCTAAAAGCTTGTGATGCGTTCCTCTTTAAAAAGAGAAATGGTGGGGAATTGTGCCAAGTGAAAAAAAAAACCAGTATCAAAAAGATACATGTTGCATGATTCCACTTCCATAACATTCGTGAACTGACATGTAATTATAGAGATGGAAAATAGGTTAGTGATTGCTAGGGCTTAGGGTTGGGGGGATGTGAGTGTGGCTAGGAAAGGGTAGCTGGAAGAGGGTGGGATACAAGTGCGTAATTGTGATTCATGAGGTTTCTTACGATAAAATTGCACAGAGCCGTGTATGCAGACACACAAATGCAGCTATAACTGAGATGTAAATGAGTTCGAGTACCCATGCTGGTTTTCTGGAGTTTTTTGCCCGCCACCTGCCTTTTCGGAGGTGTTGTTGACATACAGCTTATTGGTTTCAGGTGTAATTAGTTTCAGGCATAGTGATTCAATTCATGTATGTTTTGAAATGATCACCACAATAAGCAGTTAACATCCATCACCACATATGGTTACAGAATTTTCCCTCTTATGTTCCTGGCTTCAATATTGTACTGTGGTTGTGCACAGTACAAGCATTAGAGGTGTCTGGGTAAAGAGTGCATGGACCTCCCTATGTATTTCTTTGCAACTTTCTATGAATATATAATTTCAAAATAAAAAGTTTTGTGAAGTAGAAAAGAACGTTTGTTAACATGCTGACACTTTGAATATGGCTGATGAAATCTGAATCTTTGTAAATGTAACTAAAATTTATAAAAGCTCTCAAAGGAAGGGAAGAAGCATGATTCCAGAAGATGTCCAGTGCCTTGTCACTCTGGATTCATTACCCATGGCCTGTGCCTCTGGTGAGCAGACTGGCACAGGAGTCCTTCAAAAAGAAGGGGACAATGGCTGCCAATCACAAAGCAGCTGCTTCACGTCTGGCACTGGTCCTTATATGAGTTATTACTCAATCTCAGTTCAGTCACTCAGTCATGTCCAACTCTTTGCAACCCCATGGACTGCAGCACGCCAGGCCTCCTTGTCCATCACCAACTCACAGAGCTTACTCAAACTCATGTCCATTGAGTCAGTAATGCCATCCAACCATCTCATCCTCTGTCATCCCCTTTTCCCGCCTCAATCTTTCCCAGCATCAGAGCCTTTTCAAATGATTCAGTTCTTCACATCAGGTGACCAAAGTATTGGAGTTTTCGCTTCAGCATCAGTCTTTTCAATGAATATTCGGGACTGATTTCCTTTAGGATGGACTGGTTGGATCTCCTTGCAGGCCAAGGGACTCTCAGGAGTCTTCTCCAACACCACAGTTCAAAAACATCAGTTCTTTAGTGCTTAGCTTTCTTTATAGTCCAACTCTCACATCCATAGCTGACCACTGGAAAAACTGTAGCCTTGACTAGATGGACCTTTGTTGGCAAAGTAATGTCTCTGCTTTTTAATATGCTATCTAGGTTGGTCATAACTTCCCTTCCAAGGAGTAAGCGTCTCATGGCTGCAGTCACCATCTGCAGTGATTTTTGGAGTCTCCCAAAATAAAGTCTCACACTGTTTCTGTTGTTTCCCCGTCCATTTGCCATGAAGTGATGGGACCAGATGCCATGATCTTAGTTTTCTGCATGCTGAGTTTTAAGCTAACTTTTTCGCTCTCCTCTTTCACCTTCATCAGGAGGCTCTTTAGTTCTCTTCACTTTCTGCCGTAAGTGTAGGGTCACCTACATATCAGGTGATTGCTATTCCTCCCGGCAATCTTGATTTCAGCTTGTGCTTCATCCAGCCCAGCGTTTCTCATGATGTACTCTGCATATGAGTTATTGCTAGTCCTTAAAAAAAAACATTTGACAGCTTAAGTAACAAATCAGATGAAACTTTTTTAACCCTACCTTATAAAAGATTGGCAACCATATTAAGAAAATAAAGCACAAAATAATTTAAATATTTGAAAAGGTGCCAATAATGGCATGAAGACTGTCAACATTACTGTTAATTTCTAATGTGTGTTGATATCATCCTTGAGGTATGCATGTGGCACTTCTCTTCATATACCTTTCATATGAAATGTAACACAGAAAAGTGCTTACAACAGAAATGCAGTGTAACAAATAATTAGAACATCCCTGTAGTCCCACCCAAGTTGAGAAATAGAACATTACCAGCACCCTCCAAACCCCACACCCTACCCATCCCAGCCCTGCCTCCCACCTTTCCCAGTACCCGTCCTCTCAGAAGTTGACCATACTCCTCGCTTGGCGGCTGCTGCTGCTAAGTCACTTCAGTCGTGTCCGACTCTGTGCAACCCCATAGACGGCAGCCCACCAGGCTTCCCCGTCCCTGAGATTCTCCAGGCAAGAACACTGAAGTGGGTTGCCATTTCCTTCTCTAATGCGTGAAAGTGAAGTCGCTCAGTCGTGTCCGACTCTAGCAACCCCATGGACTGCAGCCCACCAGGCTCCTCCGTCCATGGGATTGTCCAGGCAAGAGAACTAGAGTGGGGTGCCTTTGCCTTCTCCAACTCCTCACTTGGATGGTCCTTATTTCCTTGCCTTTTTTTTTTTTTCATAGTTTTACCAACTACGTAATTATTCCCTGCTTTTCACTTTGATCTAGAATGTGTTTAACCTGAAAACATGAATTTGGATGTCATACTGAGACATTTGTCTGTGATTCCTGCTAACATTTTGAATTCGAGGTAAATTCTAATGATGTTTTACAGTGAAGATTCACTCCTTAACCCTGCCAGTGTGACGCTGCAGCCCTCAGCATTGGCTGGCCAGCCCCACTGCTCAGGCCCAGATGCCGTAGCCTAGTCTCCAGCCTGGAGAAATCTACATGATAGTTGTTTGTTTCATCTTCTATTTTAGGCACCTAACAATACTTCTTACTTCCTCCTGGCACTTTTAAAATCTCCAGGAAAGGGAGCTGTACTCTTGGTATTTTGTTTTCCTTGGTCAGATTTTCATCTCCAGTAAAGACATCTGGTCCCATCACTTCATGGCAAATAGATGGGGAAACAGTGACAGACTTTATTTTTGGGGGCTCCAAAATCACTGCAGATGGTGACTGCAGCCATGAAATTAAAAGATGCTTACTCCTTGGAAGGAAAGTTATGACCAAACTAGACAGCATATTCAAAAGCAGAGACATTATTTTGCCAACAGAGGTACGTCTAGTCAAGGCTATGGTTTTTCCAGTGTTCATGTATGGATGTGAGAGTTGGACTGTGAAGAAAGCTGAGTACCGAAGAATGATGCTTTTGAACTGTGGTGTTGGAGAAGACTCTTGAGAGTCCCTTGGCCTGCAAGGAGATCCAACCACTCCATCCTAAAGGAGATCAGTCCTGAGTGTTCATTGGAAGGAGTGATGTTGAGGCTGAAACTCCAGTACTTTGGCCACCTCATGTGAAGAGCTGACTCATTTGAAAAGACCCTGATGCTGGGAGGGATTGGGGGCAGGAGGAGAAGGGGACGACCGAGGATGAGATAGCTGGATGGCATCACCGACTCGATGGACGTGAGTTTGAGTGGACTCCAGGAGTTGGTGATGGGCAGGGAGGCCTGGCGTGCTGCGGTTCACGGGGTCGCAGAGAGTGGGACACGACTGAGCGACAGCTGGAACTGGAAAGAGACCTGGGAACCTGACACAGGAAGCAGGGTGATGGAGGTTGGTAGCCCTTGGCTTGTGACTAAGGAGAGGTGGCTTTGCTTCCCCACTGACCCAGGGGCTGCTGCTGGCCTTGGTGTTCCGTGGGCACACACTATCTACATCTGGGCTTCCTGTTGATAAGCTGTCTGTCACCACTGGGTTTACGGAGCACTTTATTGACTGCTCAGCCTAACCAGTTCAGGGCCTGTTTCTCATCTCTCTCATCACTGCGTGTGTCTGCTCGGTTGTCTCCGCTGTGCTCTGACACACCATTTGCCCCGTTACATCAGGACCTATTTTTACCCAGACAAAACCTTGAATGGCCTAAGAACTCAAATCTAAAGGAAAGTAAGTAAAACCTGTCCACCACACTTGTGAATGGTATTTGAATATTTTAATCCTTTGAGGAGAACAATTCAGTTTGACCTGCATGATCTATGTTCCAAACTCTTCAAATGTGATTGTTTCCTATGACCATAATCTTCCTTGCTACCCACCCCTAATGTCTGAATATAGACATTTTGACTAATTTTTGTTCTATTTCAAAAAGCACTGGGGCTGTATTTTAGCCCCTTAGAAGCTTAGAAACAATCTATTTCTTGTCTGTTTACTTATTTGCTTCCACGTTACCTTGTATGTAGCACAACTTGAAGGCCTTTGAATTGCTGAGGATGCTGTAAGCATTCCCAGCCCTGACTGGTTTGTGCTGTATAAGATTTAGGGCTTAGTAGCCAGGTTGCTCAGAGAAGGCGATGGCACCCTCCTCCAGTACTCTTGCCTGGAAAATCCCATGGACGGAGGAGCCTGGTGGGCTGCAGTCCATGGGGTCGCTAAGAGTCAGACACGGCTGACCGACTTCACTTTCACTTTTCACTTTCATGCATGGGAGAAGGAAATGGCAACCCCCTCCAGTGTTCTTGCCTGGAGAATCACAGGGACGGGGTAGCCTGGTGGGCTGCCGTCCGTGGGGTCGCACAGAGTCAGACACGACTGAAGCAACTTGGCAGCAGCAGCAGCCAGGTTGCTGCTGGGGCCCACTTCTGCTTTGACGTGTGGAAGAATAGATATTGAGGGAAGTGGAGTCAAGTGGGAGGCCTGCTGGCTTTGCTGGATTGAGGTTTTCAAATCTACCCATGGCGTCAATTCTTTCGACCGTCCTGTTTGTCTTTGGGGGAGTTTTGTTTGGTTCTTCTGTACAAGGTTGCATTGGGAGTGGCTGAGATTGTGAATTAGGAATAATGAATTGCCCTCTAAAGACATCGTGGCTTGACCCCTGTGTGCTCAGTGCACCGTCCTTTGAAAGCACTCTCTCACGGGCCTGTCCCTTGGACCAGGTGGATACTTCTTGCGCTGTCCCATGACACTTGCAGGCTAAATAATGCAATAATCTGTTTGTCTTCTCAAGGTCAGGGATGTTAGAAGCTGGAGTGGACAGAATAATTTCCCAGGTGGTGGATCCCAAACTGAACCACATCTTCAGACCACAGATAGAACGAGCAATTCATGAGTTCCTGGCAGCCCAGAAAAAAGAAGCCGTGCCAGCACCGCCTCCAGAGCCTGAAAGCCAGGACCCTGCTGCTCCATCTCAAGACACTTCCTAAGGTCAGTGTCCCGCCTTCTGTCCAGGAGCATTCACCTCCGGCTTATAGACACAGGAAATGGATAGAAAAGGGATAAGCCATTACCAAGGTTAACGTTTCTTATCTATTCAGAAAAGTGTTTACTGCAAATGGATTTCATTTTGTTGTGAGTAATTTTTTACTGAGAACTAATTAGTAGCCTTTTCCTATGTCAGTGAGTGTGATTTTCTGTGCCAGCAGAGCTGAACATTTAAGCCATGAATAGATGCTTCATTAGAAACCAGCTGGGATGCTGGGTATGCACACGCCAAATTCACATTAAAGTCTTGTTGTGAAATTGCCTAAATGAGTCTCTCCCCCGGACATTGAGTTAACTTGGGCTTACAATTTGAATATAAAACCAAGCAGTGCATTCTAAAGTGCCTCCTCAGTGGCGCTCAGAATCCGCTTTAAGTCCTCTTGGGTTTCCTTGTAGTATCTATTAAGGATTTCAGTTTACCACTGTCAGTTAGCATGGGATTCTTCTGCTATGAGCGCCCTTTTTTTCTTTTTCACATTTGAAATTTAATTTTAAAAATCAGCTCGAGATGCACACAACAATGCTGTTTGCAGGGTTTGGGGAAGTTATCACAAGTAAGCTGTGGTGGACTCAGACATCGCGGGCAACCATCACGGTGTGCCTTACCCCCTCATTCTACACTGGTGTTCTCTTTGAAAGAGTCTGTAAGATGTCTGTTATTTTTGATTAGTAAACTAAGCATCAGTGAGTGAACAAAGCAAGAACATCAGGCTCACATGGGAAACTCATGAGACAAATTGTCCCTTTGTGCCTGTATTAGGAGAAAACCTCAATTCCATTATGGAGTATAAACATTCGCTTCAAGTTTTTCTTTCTAGCTTAATTCCTTTGGGAACATAAAATTAACGTAATACAAAACTAACATTTTGATTTGATTATCTTTCTTTTTAGAATATGCCTGACATGTTTTGGAAGCTGCGTTGAATTAATGGTGAAGAACTGGATTCAGTTACATAAGAGTACAGCTTCAGAATGAAGACAGGCCAAAGTCCTCACTGACTTCAGAATTCAATGTTGACTGTGGGGCAGCGTCCAGATAGAATAGGGAGCAAGTGGGGCTATAGAAGAGTTGACCATGTGGGCCCCCATATTGTGCTGCCATCCAGCTAGCCTGTCCAGGGGGGTGGCACCCAGTAGACACTACAGACATATTAAGAAACACTACATCACTTTGGGGTTTGTCCTGAAGCGAACCTTTGTACTTGAACTTAGAGACTGTGTATGGATTTTAGGGTTTGTGCTTGAGGATAATCAGAAGCTACAGTGAAGGACCATAACCAGCCCTAAAGATGAAGTTTCAAAGAATCAACAGTAAAGGTTAGCCAGGGGTGGTAGGGTTTTAACAATGCTGAGTTGATAGTATCAGTTTCTGAGAGTTGCAAATCAGAGTTTACAAGCCACTAGCATCAAATAGCTGTAAGGTCACTGTGACCCTCTTGGAGGTGACTCTTTTTAGCTTCCATTTCCTTTCCCCTGCAAGAGGTGTCAAAACAGGACCCTGGAATGCCTGAGAAGATGCAGACTTAAGTGTAAGGAGAGACATTTGCAGGCTCTCTACCCAGGGCTGCTTCCTATCCTGCAAGGGCTAGTGAGTTGGGTGTGTTTATTTTATTCTCATGTTTGTGTTTTTTTTAGAAAGTGAATAAAGGGACTTGAGTTTTGTAATTAGATCATTTGATACTCTGAAACTTCAGCTAACTCTTAGACCCCATGTATGGAGCATAACCTTTCTCCTCCGTCTGTGTACCATTCCTGTGCAAACACATGACTTGGTGGCAGTGAAGGGCTGGTGGACACATCTTGGAACTACCATCGTCCTGAAGCTAGCGGGTATACCTAGAAGTGGTCCTCTCTTCCCCGGACCATTGCCAATCCTCCTCTTTAGTTGAGGGCCGTATTCTTGTTCCTGAACTTGCAGAAGTGTCACCAGGGGATTTTAAACAACATGCAAAGTCTGATTCGGAAGTTCAGAAACACCTGAAAGTTTCTGACAAAGTTCCAAGTGATGCTTCCACTGCTGACCCATGTCATTTTGCATCCCAAGCTTTGGATGATATCAAAATTTACTTCAAACTAAGAGTCTTTGGTTCTTAGTTGAGCCTTCTGGATATTGTTACTCAGACTTTAACCTGTTCCACCTTTACCATCAATAACAAGTTAGGACTGCACTTCTGTGTTTAGCAGGATGTTTGGGCAGCATATGCCCTTATTTTAAAGCAAGCTGAGCACATGTTTAGAGCAGGTGGCAGTTACTCCTGCAGTGTGTTCTGCTTCCAGGTAGAGCAGGTTGCTGCCCTTTTCAGTCTGGGATTCAACAGCCGGGTCCTCAGTGCCCAGAGACAAGCCCCTTCAGTCAGTCCTCTTCACCAAGAGGCAGATACGGAAGGACTGCAGGCCTGTGCTCTGCAAGGAGGCCTCTCAGACTCGGACCCCGCTGGTCAGGACCATGGGCCTCCTTCCCAGGGACGCCTCTGCTCCAGAAGGGAGGTCTCAACAGAGCCCCTCTTAACCCCGCCAGCATTCCGCCCGTCCACCACTGGCCTCAACCCGCTGACCAGGCAGTATGAGCAACCCAGAGAAGCTGCTTCCTCTCTCCCCAAATTCACAAGTGACTGTGTTGTGCATCTTTTTGGCAGACAGTTTTGGTCCATCTCAGTTCTCTTTTTTCCGTTGTTATAGAAGGATGTACCAGTTAATGAGAAATACCCTGATTTTCACAGAATGTTAAATATGCCAAGACACCAAGGAGATTTTTTTATTTAAATCATTGTTATATCCACAAAGAGTCACCACAGACTAGAGGGAATTTTTTCAAATGAAATCGTCAGATTACAGAAATACCTAGGCACATCACTACTGTTGGGACAGAAGGCTGATTTCGACTTAGCTGAGCCAAATTGAAATGGAAGTAGTTCCCATATTCCCTTGAGTAAATGTAGTTAAGTGGGCAGCCAGGGAAAATGAGAGCAAACGGCACTCGGGGCTGAGACGTCCAAACCTGCCACCTCCCTCAAGAACTGGTCACCTGCTAAGCCTTTTTTCATTCTCACTGGAGTCATGTTGAGTATTAGGCTTGCAGAGCCTAGAAAAATGATCTGAGAAAAAGTGAAATTCCTCCCTGATGAAGATGAGGCCACCAAAAACATCTCACCCCTAAGCACCCTTGCTCCAGCAAGCTCCTATATAAGAAACTACCTGTCTCAGACCTCAAGTCATCTTTCTCTGTAGTTGGAAAACCCACTAACATTTGCAAAAGCCTCATGAAGCACAGAACTAACCTCTGTAAGACATCATTCCAAGCCTTGGAGTCGTGATGATATGAAGAACCCCATGCTCATGTTTGCGGTCCAGTTCTTTGACGCGGGGCAGCATCTCCCATTGTGACTAGAGACTGCTTCCCCCAGCACTTTCCAGTTACTAGCCTGAGCACTTCAGTGGCATCACCAAACCACCATGTCCACCCAGTCGTGACTATAACCCTTGGCTTATAGTGAAGTTTGTGGCTCCTAGATCGAGATTTTCAAGCATTGTTTTATTTCTGTCATTTAACCTTAGCTTCTGTTTACTCAGCTGGGGATGTAGGGGTTCCCATGCATTTTGTAACACTCACTAGTAGTGTGGACTGAATAAATACCAGCAGATTCCTTACAGCAATACTTCTGAAAGCATAACCACCCAGCCACCAGCGGGAAGCATCAGCATCTCCTGCAATTGTTAGAAATGCAGCCCTGACCCCAGATCTACTGATTCAGAGACTTACTGGGGGGGCGGGGGAGGGGTGGCGGGATTGGCAAGCAAGCCTTTCATACAATTCTGATGCACACCAAAAATCATTTCCACTTTAGGAAACCTTTTTGGAAAGTTGGCAATGCTGACTGGTAATGACAGTTTAATTATATTAGGGGGTACACATAGCACCTACATAGTGGGTGAAATGTGTCTCTTGTTCCTAAGGAGCAAAACTATTTCTCTCTGGCTAATTCTGCCATCAGTCCCTTGCAAGAACTGTGCATTTGGCCTTTCTGGCTTATCCCAAGCTTTCAAAAGCTTTAAGCCATCTTCCGAAGATGAGTTTGCTACAGTCCATGGGGTCGCAAAGAGTTGGACATGTCTGAGTGACGAACAACAAAAACAATTTTACCAGGAACTCTGCAGAAAAGCCTTGAGTGGCTCCTCAAGATAGAGATGTCTGTAGAGACCCAGCAAAGGTCAGGGCCTGGCTTGTGCTTGAGGCTGGCACCAAGGTTCAGGCTTGGAAATTGCGCCTGGATTAGCACTGGCAGGAGGCCAGGCCCTGCCTCCCTTGGCTGCGTGAAGGCTGCGGAAGAGGGGGTGGGAAGCAGACAGGAAAACTGGCATAGCCAAGCTTTCTTTGGCACTGTGCATTGCACCCTGTCCATCACCTTACCCATGGAGAAGCCAGGAGGTCAGCTTTTATGGTCTGGCCCCTGGGGACAGGCTCAGCTCCAAGGCCGTGCAGTAATAATGACCCATGCTCTCAAAGTAGTAACGCTGCCAGAGACTTAGCCAGTCTTTCTGACTCCAGTCTCCCAGCTGCCATTTGGCCATCCTTCCCGAAATGTTGCTTTCATCAAGTATCCTCACTCCCAAACCTTTGAAAGTAAGAATAAGTGAACTAGTTGCCTACCACATGGCAGACATTTCCTTAGACACAACTTCATTTAATCCTCACAAGCCTGTTATGTAGGGTCTATCCTGACTTATGGATGAGAAAACCAAGACTCAGAGAGGTGAAGCATCTTACTATTAAGTAGGGAACTATTAAGTATGGAAGCAAGGTTTGAACCCAAGCCTCTGTGAATTCAAAGCCTGTGTTTTCCCATCCCCCTCACCCTTTGCTACTCTGCCTCCCTGTTAATTAATAGAACAAGTTCAAATTTGTCAGTGCTTCAGGATCCACCCTTCATTCCAAAGGTAGCCCCAAATCGAGTCAACTTGACGTCTCAACACAAGCCCTTAGTTTAGGGCAGAGTTTGCAAACTGCCAGGCCGCTCTGCTGCACCTCGAAGCACGTTCTTTCATCCAAGGAGTTGTGACTGTTGTCTCTTGTTTTCAACTATTTACCAATATTTCCAAATGGGGAGATTCCATTTAGATCTGTATTTCTGACTCCTAAAGGAGAAGGTCAAGGTTCAGAAATGCTTTTGTGTCCCTTGGACAACAATCAGCCTGTGTGATGGCAGCTGACCGTTTCAGATGGCAGGTGGGACATGCGGGAGCCACTGGCTGGCCTCACCTGTTTCCATCCCCTTACTGGCCCCTGAGGACACGAGAGCTGGACGTACTTCCCCCCCGAGGGTCATCACCTTGTGATTACTTTAAATTATTCAAAAACATCTCTCTAGCTATCTTCTAGAATTTAATTTTTCGTAAGAGACCAGGTGGTTAAGTTACGTGAGTTGGGCTCTAGAATTCTCAAGATGGGAAGCAGGCTGAGGTTCCCTCACATCCCCTTCTGGGCGCCCACATAGGACCACTCGAGGCGGTGAGGGTGACAGCAGAGACAGCAGGGATAGGTGGGTGCAGGTACGAGGAGGCGCCAGCCCGAGTGGCAGTGTCCCCGAGGCCAAGACAGAGGGAGGTTTGTCTCTAGTTAACCTGGACATGGATATGGACATGGCACAACAGACTGGTTCCAAATAGGAAAAGGAGGACGTCAAGGCTGTGTACTGTCACCCTGCTCATTTAACTTACATGCAGAGCACCTCATGAGAAACGCTGGGCTGGAGGAATCACAAGCTGGAATCAAGATTGCCGGGAGAAATATCAATAACCTCAGATATGCAGATGACACCACCCTTATGGCAGAAAGTGAAGAGGAACTAAAGAGCCTGTTGATGAAAGTGAAAGAGGAGAGTGAAAAAGCTGGCTTAAAGCTCAACCTTCAGAAAACTAAGATCGTGGCATCCGGTCCCATCACTTCATGGCAGATAGATGGGGAAACAGTGGAAACAGTGTCAGACTTTATTTTGAGGGTCTCCAAGATCACTGCAGATGGTGATTGCAACCATGAAATTAAAAGATACTTGCTCCTTGGACGGAAAGTTAGTACAGCATATTCAAAAGCAGAGACATTACTTCAACAAAGGTCCCTCTAGTCAAGGCTATGGTTTTTCCAGTGGTCATGTATGGGTGTGCGAGTAGGACTGTGAAGAAAGCTGAGTGCTGAAGAATTGATGCTTTTGAACTGTGGTGTTGGAGAAGACTCTTGAGAATCCCTTGGACTGCAAGGAGATCCAACCAGTCCATCCTAAAGATCAGTCCTGAGTGTTCACTGGAAGGACTGATGTTGGAGCTGAAACTCCAATACTTTGGCCACCTAATGCAGAGAGCTGACTCATTTGAAAAGACCCTAATGCTGGGAAAAATTGGAGGCAGAAAGAGAAGAGGACAACAGAGGATGAGATGGTTGGATGGCATTGCTGACTCAATGGACATGAGTTTGAGCAAACTCTGGGAGTTGGTGATGGACAGGGGGCCTGGCGTGCTGCAGTCCATGGAGTTGCAAAGTGTCGGACATGACTGAGCTACTGAACTGAACTGAACTGAATCTGTGTATGCAGCTTAACATTTTATAAATGAGGGTGAAGGGTAGCAAAAATGCCGCCCCAAACTAGAACTGCAGGCGTTGAGGATGTGCCACCACAAAATAGGCTGCTTTGTACATTATTTTGAGTTGTTGGCACCTGAACAGCAAATGCAGGGAGATACTTTTTCTGAACTCCTTTTATCTGCCTCAAGACAGATCCTCCCAAAGGAACTCAGTTGTCACAGAGGCCCCTCTTTGGTGACTAGATGGATTGATCCAGCTATTTCTCTCATTTATTTAAAGCGACAACGCCTGTATGTGGGAAGACATCCCAAGGGTACAAATTGGTTTAACAGGAGAAGTTTCCCACCGTGTCCCTTAGGGACCCCAGAGACCATCACTGTTACCTGAGTCTATACAGATCCCTCCAGAGATGATCTGTGCATATATAAGCATGTCTTTATATGCTTATATAAGGTTTTCATGTCTTTAACTGGGACACACTCTACCTCTCTAACTATCCACAGAAGAAGTTCCTAGAAAGGGGAAGAGAGCTGGCTGAGTGCTGAGTAGTCAGCAAGTTCTTGGAAGTGGGAGGAGGGGGCGTTGGGGAAAATGGCAGCCACCCCGAAGAGCTGTGAAGCTGATGCAATGATGTGGAAGGATCAGAATAAGGAGGTGCCCTGTTTTGAGAACTCGCCTTGTGCTGCCCACTACAGCCACGACATGAAGGGCTTCCATGCAGGGTCTCTGACTCTGCAGTATGAAGACAGTGCCCTTGTCCCCAGCAACAAAGAAAGAGACAAGCACTCACCTGAGATTTCAGGGACAGGTGTCAGAGCTGAGAAGTTGTTCGCCTTCAAAGCCTGACTTTTTCTCCTCCAGTTTCTTTTATTGTGGGAAAATATGCAAACCGTGAAATTTACCATCTCAACCATTTGTTCAATGACAATATGTACCTGCATCTTGTTCTGCAAACATCGCCACCATCCACCTCCAGAATTTTTACCTTCCCCAACTGAAACTCTATGTTCTATAACAATAACTCCCCAGTCCCCCTGCCCCCAGCCTCTGGCACCCACCATTCTACTTTGTCTCTGCATTGGACTGCTCTAAGAACTTCATATAAGTGGAATCATACAGTATTTGTCCTGCTGTGACTGATATTTCACCTAGCATAATGTCATTAAAGTTCATCTAGGCTGTAGCATGTGTCAGAATTTCCATGCTTTTTAAGGCTGTATAATATTCCATGGCATATACACAACAGTTTTTGCAAAGCGTAGCTTTCAACCACAGCACTGAACAAACATGCCTCTCAGTAGATGTTTAACAACTTTTTTGAAAAAACTTTTTCCTTTTCCTTTGAAATGATTTCAAACTTATGGAAAAGTTATAAGAATAGTACGAACAACTTTTTCCTGAACCACTTGAGAGAGGTTGTTGACCTGATGTCCCATCTCCCCCAAATACTTCAGCATGTAATTCCTACAAATAAGGACAGTGTACTACAAAGCCACAGTAAGAGCAACAGAAAATTAACATTAATACAATACTACCATTAACCCACAGGCCTTCTGTTTTGCCAACTGTCCTGATTAGAGAAAGGATTCGGTTTAGAGTCAAACACTACCTTTAGTTGTCACGTCTCCTTTGATTCCTTCAATCTGGAATAGTTCTTTTTAAAGACAATGGGCCAGACCTTTTGTAGAGTAGTCCTTGGGTTTGTCTGACGATTCCTTGTGGTTAGATTCAGATTCTGCATCTTGAGCAGGGATATTACAGAAGTGAAGCTGTGTTCTTTCCACAGCATCCTATTAGGGGCATGATTTAGACTCGTCTGTTGCTGGTGACTCTCCTGGTAGAGCAGACGGTAAAGCGTCTGTCTACAATGCAGGAGACCCGGGTTCGATCCCTGGGTTGGGAAGATCCCCTGGAGAAGGAAATGGCAATCCACTCCAGGACTATTGCCTGGAAAATCCCATGGGCAGAGGAGCCTGGTAGGCTACAGTCCATGGGGTCACAAAGAGTCAGACATGACTGAGCGACTTCACTTTTGCTGGTGATGTTCACCTTGATCACTTGATTAAAGATGTGTCTTTCAGATTGCTATTTGGTCCCTTTGTGGGGAGGTACTTTTAGACTTTGTAAATATTCTGTTCTACGATAAGTACCAAATGGTAATTTTCTAGTTCCATCATTCCTTCTACAATTATTAGTTGACATCCTACTGCAATGAAAACTTTTTCTTGTCCTCGTTTATTCTTTTATTTATTTCTATTTGTGTTGATCCATGGATTCCTATTTAATCAATATGTTCTATATTTTAGTCTTATTTCTTTTGATGCTCAAACTGTCCCAGATTTGGCCAGGGGGGTGGCCCTCCATGCTGTTTTTTGTGTCCATGTGACATTTCTCCACCTCTCTTTGGCACTTCCCTTCTGACACCAGAAGATGCCCCAAGCTCATCATGTACATTCCCTGCCCCCAACTTGGAATCTGCCATTTTTCCAAGGAGACTTGATCCTCTGGCTGGTATTTAAAAATCAAATCTGAGAGCTGGACATGCCTCTGCTCCCGGACCCTCTTGGGATTCAGCTAGTTTCCTTCCTTTAACTGTAATTATTTTTCTACCACTTTCCCATTATCCTAAACACATTAACAATGGATCAGTACCACTATTTGGAACCCCTCTCCCATCACTGTCACCATCTCAAGCCCCTACGGGTGCCCCCGACCCTGTCCTGGCTCCGACACTACACCCTGATCCTCGGCCCCCACTCTCTCCATGCTCACCTTGCTCAGCCCCATCCAGTGGCCCCGTGACTATCTGCAAACCCTTGACCTCACTGATACTCCAAGGTCCTATGGTATGAATGGGCCAGAGGGTGGTGATAAGCGATAAACGGCCTGAGCGGTGAATCAAACGCACACCAAGTGACAGCCCCTGCGTGGCGGAGCAGGCAGCTCAGCTGGCTTCCGGCTTATCAGTAGGCGACCTCCTGGACACGCAGACAAGCAGACAGAGGCTTTGGGGTCAAGCTCACTCTTTCTTTTCCCTTTGTTCTTGCTGTCTCGTCACCCCCACCCTGGCCCCGTCAGCGTTTGGGGTCTCTTGCTGTGGCTCAGTGTCGGCCCCTCGGGTGGCAGGCCACACGTCTTTCTGATGCCAGCTTATTTCTTATCACCAAGCTAGACTACCTGGTACATGCCAAATTTGACAAAAGTCCACAAGCTGCGGAAACTAACAGAAACTTACTTATGTTCCATAAGTTATTAATAAGCTGGGATTTTACCGGTGTTCCTTCCTAGCAAGAAGCTCTTCCTAGACGCTCGGCAAGCGTGGGTGAAAACACAGAGAACACTGCAGGCTACAATCGCCGTGAGGACTATCGTGTTGCGTCACTCCACTTTTCCTCATGAAGTGCATGCTGGGAACACCTTGTGGTTTGCAGTCGTCAGATGAGTCCCATGTGACCTGGAGACCCAGGACCGCTTCTCTCCGGCCTCGGCCCAGCCTCCCACCTCCTTACAAGTCCCCAAGGAGATGTTTGCACAGTTGACGCTGGCTCAGTGATCCTTTGTGATCAGCAAAGCCTCTGGCCCTACACCCTGACACAGAACTCCAGGGAGACAAGCTGGACCACATCGGGGGCTGCATTCACCCCAGCCAGCGCGCAGACAGCACGGCCTTGAACCAAAGCCAGCCTGAAGGGCGGCTCTGCCTGCTGCCCTGTACTACATTCGAGTCTTGGAAGCCCAAGGAGGCGCAGACCTCTCCTGCCTGAGGCAGAGGAAGAGAAGGAGAAAGGGGAGCAGGCCCACGGCGCACAGCTGGGTTCTGGGAGTGAGAGAGAGAGGGAGGGACGCGAGAAAACGGAGAGGCCCTTCCAGGGCCGTGTTCTCATCACATGCCTCCAGAGCAGACAAGCAGGAGGTGGAGGATGCCAAGGCTGGACCTGAGGAGGCAGGACGCCTCTGTGTCCATTCTTATCTCCTACAGGGGCAGAGTAAGGCGATGACCCAGGGCGCTGGGCCTGTGCGTGGAGACCAGTGACTCCGTGCTAGCCCCGCAGCTTTGCTTAGACCCTGGAATTGACCTATGTTGCAGGGCTGGTCCAACCCCCACACTCAGCGGAGGCCTCCGAGGTGGGTTCAACTCCAGGGCAGAGTGAAGCAGGGGGAGGGGCCCTTCCACCAACCTGACAAGAGTTGTTGTAAGAAGTGGGAAAAGGAGACGCATGGTTGCCAGAGATCGCCCTGGCGATGGTTTTTAGGTGCTGTCAGGTAAAACTGTGAACTTGTGGCCCACCCATTCGTGAGGAGCAACACGGCTGCCTCCTAGAGGGACAGTCACCTCACTCAACCACTGCTTCTGTTATCCGGCAGCTTTCTTGTCCTTTTTTCCATAGACTCTGAGATGTGGCACTCTGCTCCGTGGGGATAGACAAAGGATAGGCTAGCAACGGGAAAGGAATAGGAAGGGAGAGGAAACACTCATGCCTGCATGCATTGCGTGCTAAGTCACTTCAGTCGTGTCTGACTCTTTCCCACCCAGTGCACTGTGGCCACCAGGCTCCTCTGCCCATGGGCTTCTCCAGACAAGAATACTGCAGTGGGTTGCTATGCCCTCCTCCAGGGGATCTTCCCAACCCAGGGATCAAACCTGCGTCTGCTACATTGCAGGCAGACTCTTTACTGCTGAGCCACGAGGGAAGCCCTCATGTCCCTTAGTTTGCCCTTTTCCATCCTTTATCAAGTGTGATGGTGCCTGCAGAGCACCTGTCCATGCAGGGCACGTAGTAAGCACTCACTAAAAACTGTAATTGCTCACAGTAACAATAGCAGCTACAGGGGTCGTTGCTGACGATTCATTTAACCAGAGTGCAGAGTGCAGGGCAGCCATCACACCCTCATTTTACAGAAATGGAAGCCCAGGGCTAGCCCAGAGCTAGCTAATGGAGCCAAGTAGCCTGGTTGCCCGCTGGCCTAAGGACAGCAGAGCCAGGGCAAGGAGGTCAGGGAGCCCAGCTCAAGGCATGGAACTAGAACAAGATCCAAAAGAGGAGGGAAAAGGGAAAAAGAGACTTGTGAAGCCAGGGGTGTGGATGCAGCCTGGGCACGAGGAGGGCTGGAGACAGGAGGTACCGGCAGTTTGGGGTGATGCAGAAGACAGGAGGCCACGGCCACCAGTCTGGGCTCTGGACAGAAACCCAACTGGGTGAATGCACCGCACAGACCCCTCAGTAGCCAGGTGACCTGAGGCAGACCCTCCTAACTCCCTGAGCCTCTGTTTTCTCATCAGTAACATGAGGGGATAGGGCGGCTCCTACCTCGTGGAGCTGCTGATGAGAGAATGTGCAGCACCCAGATGGCACTAGTGGTGAAGAACCCACTCGCCAATTCAGGAGATAGAAGAGACACAGGTTCGATCCCTGGGTCGGGAAGATCCCGTGGAAGAGGGTATGGCAAACCCACTCCAGGATTCTTGCCTGGAGAATCCCATGGACAGAGGAGCCTGGTGGGCTACAGTCCACGGGATTGGAAAGGGTGGGACATGACTCAAGCATGACTAAGTTATGACTAAGTCATGCGTGTGTGAGTGACTTAGCATGCACGCACACACGCACGCAGCTCTTAATCGTCACCCAGCCAAGCTGTGGTTCTCATCACAGAGCCAAACAGAGATGACAGACCCATCCTTTCCGGATCCACCCCAAGGTCATGATGGAAAAGGGAACCACCAGGATGCTGCCATGCATTTTCCTAAAGGAAGAGTTTTCGTCAGAAGAAAGCTGCTTGGCCCACCCACCAGGCTCATTCCTACACAATTTGAAGGAGCTGGGTAAAGCACCCTAGCTTTGTCACTTCCTACCTGTGGGCAAGTAAGTGACTGGTCCTCTCTGAACATCAGTCTCCCCACCTACAAAATTGCCTTGAAGACTATAGAAATTCTTTAAACAGAAACTACTGGTATTAAAAACTATTTTTAAAGCATGTGTATATGTGTATAACTGAGTCACTTTGCTGTACAGCAGAAATTAACGCAACACTGAATCAGCTGTGTACTCTGTTGCTCAGTTGTGATCGACTCTTTGTGACCCCATGAACTGAAGCACATCAGGTATGTCTGTCCATGGGATCCTCCAGGATCCGAGTATACTCCAAGAATACTGGAGTGGGTTGTCATTCCCAACTCCAAAGGATGTTTCTGACCCAAGGATTGAACCCACATCTCTTTCGTTTCTTGCACTGACAGGCGGGTTGTTTACCACTGAGCCAGCTGGGAAGCCAATTAAAAAAATAAATTTTAAAAAGGAAGTATTGTATTAATTTTACCTGGGGAGGCAAAATAACCAAGCTGGAGGTAACACAGACTTTAGAGAGATCAGGCCAAACCCCAGCTTCTCTAAAAAGTAGCTGAGCAGCCTTGGACAAGTTTCTCAGCCTCTCTGCTTGCTTCCCTGTGTGGAGGAAATTACTGAGATAATGCCTGGGAAACCCTCAGTACCATCTAGTATGTAATAAGGACTTACAAAATAACAGTCATTATTACTGCCTGTTTCATTCTCAGTCTGAACCAGATCCTGGCCTGACCTTGACTTGTATCTCGCTCTGCTTCCACCCCGAGTTTTCCAACCCAGTGTAGCTTGAATGCTAATTTTGTGGGGCAGCCACCCAGGCCCAGCCAAAGTGCTGGTCTCCTCAGTTCCACCTCCATAAACAGACAGAGGTGGTGTGAGTAAACACGCGCTCTCTGCTGGCCCTGGAGGCCACCAGCCTTGAAGGAGGCCAGGTGGAGGGTGGCAGCCTGCTTTGATGGAAATAAAGACCGAGACCAGGAACACAGCAGGCCACGAAAGGCCCTTGGCCAGGCAAAGCAGCACACGGGGTGCTGAAACCAGAGGGCATATGGACCGAGTCCCCCATGTCTATCTCACTCCTCCCCAAGCTGGGCCTGGCACCATCTTACCCTCCCCAGAGTGAGCATCTGTCTCTCGGTGCCCCCTGGGCCCCCAGGAGTGACCACAGCAGCAGTTTTGACAAAAGTCCACACCCCAGGCTCACACAGCTTCTCATGAACACCCTCCCTACCCCAGCTGATGGCTGCCATCACTGAAGAGGAAACCGAGTCTCAGGAAGACGACCCACCCCAAATCACAGAGCTGGAGGGATGCCTGGAGTCAGAATCCCATGTGGCTCTGAACCCCAGCTTTCACCCTGCTCCCTGATGGAAAATCACCCCTGCCTGCCCTGGCATCAACCCCCAGAGCCACTCCGGCTCCTCTGACCCCCTGCCTTTGCCCCTACCAAGCAAACTCCAGCATCCGCAGTGAAGCAAGCACGTTTGCTGAATGGTTCCACCGATGGAGACAGAAAGAAGAATCCAAGTGGGAAGTGTTTCTCTGAAGGACAGGGCATGGCTGGAGCACATCTCAGGACTTCACACACTGGTTTGCAAGCACTCACTCACTTCACCCTCAAAACCACCCAATGGGGACTGCAGTCTGATCTTCATTTTACAACTGAAGGAGTAGAGACTACAGGTTAAGTAAGGTGCCCAAGAATCACATCGCTTTTGAGTGGCAGGGCTGAGCGTGGACCCGGGATGCTGATGTGGCGAGGACACAGATGCCTTCCCCTCTGCGGGGCCGCTGCCCTGTGTGGACCTGGCCCAGCCCGGGTGATCACCACAAGTCTGGTCACTGAATAGACCCACAAGTAAACGTATTACTTCTGAGGCCCCTTGAAGTTCTAGGATAGTACAGGTGTAGAAAGCATGGATTCTGGAGCCACACCACCGAGATTCCTCATCCCAGCTGCCCCCAACCAGCCATGTGTTCTCGAGTGAGTTACTTCATCCTCCCATCCCTCACCTTTTCCATCTGTAAAATGGGAGTTATAATAGTGCCTGCCTCAGAGGGTTGACATGAGGAGCCAGTGAGTCGTCAGCATTTGTAACACTCTTAGAACATTACCTGGCACAAAACAAATTCCAACGAAGTGTTCATTAATTTAGGAAAAAAATGTATGTATGTATTGTTGACTGAAAAAAAAGCACAGTCTAAAAGTTGAGAGTTATGTTTTGTTCAGGGGACATTTTTAGAACTTCAGGCCTAGGAGACAGCATCTCAGGTAATGCTGAGAAAACTGTTTTGAAGAGGAAGGGGGGAAACCAGGATATATAGGCGTTTCTGTAACAACCAGATAATCAGAACAAAAGATTCCTGTTAATAAAAGGAAATGAGGTATCACAAGTTAAAGAATTTAGTGCTCCTCTATGTACAGGAAGATGCAAGACCCTGGGCTCACCGACATGCTTCCTTTGATGTGCACCTCAGCCCTCTCCGGCCAGCATCCTGTTTTCTTACCCAAGTTTCCTCAGGTGTACCATGCAGGAGTGGTCACAGTTTGATACCCACTAGATGGGCTGGGTGGTGGGTAGCCCCTTTGTCTCCACCCTGAGGTCCCTCAGGGCTCACTGTCCAGGCAGCTGTCATGTAATGGCTTGAGGATGGCGACATCCTTTGTTACTGATTTGGTAAGCAGTTTATATATATATATATTTGGCTGTGTTGGGTCTTCAAACTGACGTCAAGGATTTCTCTAGTTGTAGAGCATGGGCACACAGGCTTAGCGGCCTCACGACATGTGGGATCCTAGTTCCCTGACCAGGGATCAACCCGGAGTCCTCTCATTGCAAGTCGAATTCTTAACCACTGGACCACCACCAGGGAGGTCCCACGTACACATATGCGTGTGTGTGTGTATCTGTGTATTTATAACTCTACTGCATAGCTGTCTTAATTTTTTTTGTTGAAGGTGACATTGTGTGAACATTTGAAATTAGACAGTTGTCTAAGGTAGTAACTGACCTAATAAAAAACATTACCTCTTGGTTTCTTGTGGATTTAGATACCTTTGCACAAACTCTGAATTTATATTCTGTTTTACTTCAGAGATGGACCTCAGGCCTTGATCAGGAACATTTGAGGGGAGGATGTTCCCCATTAATCTTGGCACTGGAGTCACTTTGCTCCCTTTCTGTTTAAGGTGAAACAACATCAAAAGGATAGTTTTAAATGCTAAAGTTGAGAACGCTGTGTTGCTAGGGAAAAGCTCAGAACAGAGCTCCTCAAAAGCCTTCAGGTGAAGATTAAAATGGAAATGACCAAAGGGAGCTAGAAAAGGGCCATTCCCAGGAGGGAGCTCGTTGCAGAGCAGTCCAGAGAGTGTCCCCCTGTTCCTGGGAACCCAGCAGAGACCCAGGGCAGCGCCCACTCAGCCGTTCCACACACATCCACCATCTGCGCTCTGGGAGCCAGGCCCTGGTGGGCCTAGTGAAATGTCAGGCCGCCTCCGGGGAGCTCACATCAACTGTGGATGCAGAGACAGGATGGAAATAGAGCTGCTGGGCCTCACAAGCCCGCCACAGCCCTGCTTTCAGTCCTGTATGTAGAAGGATGGAGACAGGGCCCTCTGCCAGGGTCCTCAGAGGGAGACCATCCCATCTCCTTAAAAGAAATATTTTGATAGAACGATCGGGGTCAGGGGTGAGACCCTTAGCACAGGTTCAAATGAAAAACAATTTGACTGAGTGGTTCAGAGACCAGGAGACAAGGAAGGAAATTAGTCTCTCCCAAGGATAAGAGGGGAGTAGATTCCGGGCAGAGGAATGGGAACGGTGGGGGCCGATGGGCGAGGCTGGAGAGAGGCCTTCGGGCAGACTGAGCAGTGAGAACGAGGGGGTGTGGAACTGCCTGAAAGAACTGCGGAGGTGTTGCCACGGAAAGCACAGCGCAGCCCCAGGCCTCTGACACACACACCATCCTGGGGAGTCCTTGCTGTTCTGTGGCAACGTCCCACATTCGGGCTCCAAAGCGGGCTCCTCGGGTTTATGTTCAGGCGTGATTCCCCCAGATGAGACCTTGAGTCTCTTCCACCAGCTTTCAAGTGTGGAGCCTGAATTATTCACCACGCAGCCGCCCGTGTTTTTCTTGGTAAGCATTGTGGGCTGAACGTTTCCATGGTCTCCCCCCTCTAAATTCGTACGCTGAAGCCCCCACCCTCAATACGACCGTATTTGGAGACAGGGCTTTTATGAAGGCCAAGGCCTTCCTTGGCCTTACCTTTTATGAAGGTAAGGCCAAGATCCGATGGAACTGGTATCCTTATAAGAACAGAAACCAACCAAGGAGCTTGCATGCTATCTCCCTACCACGTGAGAATGCAGTGAGAAGGCGTCCCTCTGCAAGCCAGGAGGAGGGTGCTCACCATGCTGGCACGCATGGTCTTGGACTGGCTGCCTCCAAAACCACGAGAAAAAGAAATGTCTGTTGTTTAAGCTGCCCAGACTGTGGTGTGTTGCCATTGCAGCCCGAGCAGGTCATTACAGTGGGTTTGTCTGGGGCGCTTCATCTCCGTTCTTTCCAACATACTTTGATCAGGGTCACCCGGGTCCCACCTGGAAGCCCTCTGGGGAAGGAATCCCAGTGTACAGAGCACCCGAAGCCTGGCAGAGAAGCAGAGGTGACACAGGATTCGGGTGCTCACACCCCTTGACTCTCGTCCTGCGGGGAGGGGCACGGCCAAATACTGCACGCTTTCACTTATACGTGGCATCTGAAAAAGGAAACAAACTAACAGGACGAAACAAATAGACTCACAGAGGGAGAACAAATTAATGGCTACCCGCGGGGAGAGGGAAGAGGAAGGGGCACAGCCGGGGCAGAGAATGGAGAGGCGCAAACTACTACGTATAAAATGGGTAAGATACAAGGGTGTAACACACCGCACAGGGAATATAGCCAATATTTTACACGAACTTCATATGGATCATAATCTTGAAAATGCCAAATCACCATGTTGTACACCTGAGACTAATATAATACTGTAAGTCAACTCTACTTCAGTTTGAAAAAATGGTGTGGCCGCTTTGGAAGACTGGTGGCTTCTTCCGAAACTAGAGATATTCTTTCCATACAATCCAGCAATCATGCTCCTTGCCATTTGCCCTGAGTCAAAGCTATATCCAAACAGAACCTGCACATGATACTTACAAGGACTTTTGTAATAATGGTCAAAATCTGGAAGCAACCAAGATGTCTTTTAGTAAGTAAATGTATAAATACACTGCGGTACATCCAGACAATGGAATATCCCTCAGCACTGAAAAGAAAGATACCATCAAGCCACAGACGGACAGGGAAGAACCTTAAATGCATATAAAGCCAATCTGAAAAGGCTACATGCTACATGATTCCACCTAGATGATATTCTGGCCAAAAAACAAGAGGCAAAACTATGGAGACAGTAAAAAGAACAGTGGTGGCCAGAGGTTGGGCAGAGAGAGACGAGCAGAACACAGAGGACTTTTGAAGCAGTGAAAATACTGTGTATGACATTATAATGATAAATATATGTCATTATACTTCCATCCAAACCCATAGACTGTACAACACCAAGAGTGAATCTTAAGAAACTCTAGACCGTGGGTGATTATAACATGTCAATATAGGTCCATCTTTGGTAACAAATGTACCACTCTGGTAAGTGATATAGATAATAGAAGAGGCTGGTCACATGTGGAGGCTGGGGGTATACTGGAAATCTCTAACCTTCCTCTTGATTTTCTATGAATGAACCTAAAATTGCCCCCCCCAAATGAAGATTTTTTTAATATCATTTTTAAATTTAATTTTTATTTTATAGTAGAGTATAATTATTTACAATGTTATGTTCATTTCAGGTGTACGGCAAATTGATTCAGTTATACATATACCTATATTCTTTTTTTCGGATTCTTTTCTCATACAGGTCGTTACAGAGCATTGCATAGGGTCCCCTGTGTTATACAGTAGTCCTTGTAGATTATCTGTTTTATGTATAGCAGTGTGTATATGTCAGTCCCAGGCTTCCAAGGCTCAGTGCTAAAGCATCTGTCTGCTGATGCAGGAGACCTGGGTTTGATCCCTGGGTTGGGAAGATCTCCTGCAGGAGGAAATGGCAACCCAGTCCAATATTCTTGTCTGAACAATCCCAAGGACTGAGGGACCTGGTGGGTTACAGTCTGTGGGGTTGCAAGAGTCACACACAACTTAACGAGTAAACAATGACAACAATATTATGTTAATCCCAAACTCCTAATTTATCCCTCCCCCAGTGTTTCTCCCCTTTGGGAACCATAAATTCCCTTTCAAAGTCTATGAGTGTGTTTCTGTTTTGTAAATATGTTCATTTGTATCATTTTTTAGATTTCACATGTAAGAGATGTTGTGATGTCTGTCTTTGTCTGACTTAATCATTCACTAAGGGTGATCATACTTGGTCCACCCGTGTTGCTGCAAATGGCATTACTTCCAAAAGGAAGACTTTCTTTGAGTAGTGGAGTAGTGGAAGCATTTCATTTTTTAAGAATCAAGAGTGGGAGCTCTGTCAGAAGAGGAAACGCAGCCGTCTTAGTCAACTCTCTTTATTGTTTGCCACCCACCTTCACGCCATCCCCGCCTGCAGTTAGAGAGACTGGGAGACAGAGAAATTTCAGGGACTCGCCAGAGGAGCAACCGCGAGTGAGGGTCTAGGATTCCTACCCCGCCGTGTCTGCCTGCACAGCCCCAGGGTCGCTTTAGTGTCGATTTCTGTCCGTCTCTGTGGAAGAGGCAGGGAAGACTGCAGCAAGCATTTGGGAGCATCTGAACGCTCATTTCAAACAACTGCGAGGAGGGCAATGGATTTTCTAGGCACCTCTTCATTCAGGATTCCGGAATGCAGAAACTTGCTCAACCCTGAACCCCACCGCAGATAGCCGTCAGAGAATATTTTCTGTCCAGTCGCAAAAGAGCCGTGCACAGGGCACGTGACTGCTGCGAGGAGCTGGCATCTCAAGTCTGAGAAAAGGACAGAGCAACCCAGAATTCACGTCTCCCGTGGCCTGTGCGCTGGCCCGCACAGCCCCAGGAAGCAGTTGTGGCCAACGAGCCCCAGCTCTTAGTGGCCACCACCTCCGCTGGCAGGGCCTGCATGACCTTGGCCGGGCTCTCACTTAACTCCTTGAGACGCTCAAAGCAAATAAACTGTGTAAGGAAAAGCGCCCGTAACGTTTCCGAGGGCCAGACAAACTTTGGCAATGGCAGCATTTTAACAGATGACCTGGCCCCTGCAGTAAAAATAACCTTGCCCATTATAGCCAGATCTTGTTTTTTTCCAAATTGCTTTTGCCTTTCATTACACAGCCCAACCCCAAAGAGCCTTTCCTTTCATCACAGAGTGGAAAAATTCTTTTTTCTTTTCTTTAATTTTTAAAAATTTATTCATTTTTAGTGGGAGGATAACCCCTTGACAGCACTGTGTTGGTTTCTGCCATACAGCAGCACGAGTCAGGCGCCGGTGCACGTATGCCTCCTCCGTCAAACCTCCTTCCCACTGCCCACTCTGTCCCTCCTCTCTAGGTCGTCAGGGAGCACCAGGTTTCAGCTCCTTGGGTCACACAGCAAATCCCCATTCGGCCATCTATTTTACAAATGGTATGTATATGTCCCAATGGCACTCTCTCAATTCGTCCCGCCCGCTCCTTCCCCCCGCTGTGTCCACAAGTCTGCCCTCTATGTTAGCGTCTCCAATGCTGCCCTGCAGATAGGTTCGTGAGCACCATCTTTCTCGATCCAAATATGGCATGCACCCAGAGCTGAGACCTGCTCACGAGCCCCAAGAGCCCCCCACCCCCTGACCAGGTGCTTCTGGGGCATTCCCAGGGGTACTTGGCATCTCACGAGTTCTGGACACGCAACTCAGCGCTGGCCATCTGTTCAAAGAAGGGAGGAAAGAGGAGAGGTACTCTTGGGACAGATGATTTTGCTGTGGTTTTATAGTTGCTTTATCTTTTTTTTTTTCCTAAACAATCTGCTCAGAGCAGAACACTTTCCCACTATTGTTTGGAAAACACATCGGTTTTTGGTGTCAAGACTCCAAGGCATGTCAGCCAGCCTGAGTAGTACATTTGAGACAGCCCGGGGCTACAAAATTGATGTAGCTACTCCTCCCTCAGGAGGGGTAACACAACTTCCTGTTCTGTAAGTGTGGGCAAAAACAGTGCGTTTGCAATCGCCCCCTCACTCATGTCCGAGGCTTTGCAGCCCCATGGACTGTAGCCCGCCAAGCTCCTCTGTCCATGGGATTCTCCAGGCAAGAGTACTGGAGTGGGTTGCCATTCCCTTCTCCAGGCGGTCTTCCTGATCCAGGAATTGAACCCAGGTCTGCTGCGTTGCAGGCAGATTCTTTACCATCCACACCACCAGGGAAGCCCTCTGAGTGACACAGTGACTTCCTCCAAAGAAAACCTACGGAAATGGGGAAAAGGTAACTTGACAAACTGACAGACACCGCCTCAGCCAGGTGTCAAGGTCAACGTCAGCAGCAATGAGTCATGTTGAAAGTATGTTCCCTTGACATGAGGTGGTGTGAAGGACACTTTGTCTCTGTGGTCTTCCTTCCCAAAGCCTATAACCTCAATCTAATCATGGGGAAAATAACAGATAAAATACAAAACCAGTACTTCTCCAACTGTCAAAGTCACAGAAGCAAAGAGAGTCCCGGGAAACTGTCACAGCCGAGAGGAGACTTAAGAAGACATGGTCACTAAATATGGTGAGAGCCTAGATGGGGTACTGGAGCAGAAAAAACACACTCGGTCAAAACCAAGGACACCTCGGGGGTTCCCTGGTGGCCTAGACAGTAAAGAATCTGCCTGCTGTGCAGGGGACCGAGTTTGACCCCTGGGTCAGGAAAACTCCCTGGAGAAGGGAATGGCAACCCACTCCAGTATTTTGGCCTGGGAAGTCCCATGGCAGAGGAGCCTGGCGGGCTACAGTCTGTGGGATTGCTGAGTCAGACATGACTAAGGGACTGAGCATGCAAGGACATCTTAATTGATATTTGTTAACAATAATATGTCAATATTCATTAATTTTGATAAATATACCATGCTAACCTAAGATGTTAATAATGAGAAAACTGGATGTGGAATAAATGGAAACTGTCAGTATATTTCCAGTTTTTTCCTATAAGTCTGAGACTGACAATATCAAGTTTATTTTATAAAGTGAATAGATTTAGTTTCACATTTTGCCTTCCTTGTTGCCTCCTGGCCATCACCTTCTTACAAGCCTCGGCATCTCAGCTGGACTTACATCTTTTTTTAATCTATTTACCTGTATTTATTTTGCTCCGTCATTTTGGGGATTTTTTAAATAAAAGTTTAGTCTACGCAATCAGTAACTCATCCAAAGATGGACACACCGGTATCCATCAGTCCCCCTCAGGCCTTTTTAAGGGAGCTCCCAAGGGTCTGGCGGAGAAGGCAATGGCACCCCACTCCAGAACTCTTGCCTGGAAAATCCTGTGGGCGGAGGAGCCTGGTAGGCTGCAGTCCATGGGGTCATGCATTCCATGCAGTCGAACATGACTGAGCGACTTCACTTTCACTTTTCACTTTCATGCATTGGAGAAGGAAATGGCAATCCACTCCAGTGTTCTTGCCTGGAGAATCCCAGGGATGAGGGAGCCTGGTGGGCTGCCGTCTATGGGGTCGCACAGAGGCAGACACGACTGAAGTGACTTAGCAGCAGCAGCAGAAAGGGTCTAGGACCAACATCCTATTTGAATGGTTATTGCATAGGCACTTGGCAAAGTTAGATGTTTCACAGGGAGGTGAGGTCTCCATTGGTCCCTGCTAGGAGCTATGAGTGGAAGAAGGAGGAGGAGGTAGAAGAAGAAGTAGGGAAGAGAAGGGGGTAAGGAGGAGAGTGAGGAGGGGGACGGGAAGAAGAAGATAAAGAATATTTGTAATGCGTTTTGCTGGTATCTTGGGAACTGTTTTGGAAGGCAGAAGACACAGGACCTCCCCAGCCCCTCTTAAGATTGGATTGCACCCTAATAGCATACTCCGGGCAGTTCAGAGACCTCTCAGATTTGCCCAGCTCTCCAAGGAAGCAAGAGACTCAAAGTCCTCAGCCCAGGTTCCCCTCTGTGTTGCTGCCCTGGGTGCACTGGGAAGCTCATCTCCTCCCTTGGTTTCCACAAGAGCTCACTGACACCAAGAACTCACGGGAATCAAGAGGTGGGTTTGAAATTCAAGGGCACGGAAGGAGATTAGGAGGATTTCGCGTCTCGGCAACTCCAACACTTTTCATCCAGACACTAGGCATTGCTCTCCATAAGCGGCCGCAGGCTGTGGAGTCTGAAGGCACTTCCTCTTGGTCGGTTTGCCCCACAGGACCCCCAACACTACCCCCACCCTGGGCTCTTCCCTATCTCCCCCTCTTAGGAAAAAGGATAAAAATATCTTTATTGCTTGGGTTCTTGTCCACACCCTTGGAATCTGGGTCACACCTTACATCCCAAGCATCTCTTCAAAATGTTTTCCCAAAGACTGTTTCTTACTTAGCAGGGACACTGCCGCCAGCAGTTAAGAAAATCTTTGCCTGATCATGTCTGACATCATCTATCAGTTCATCCTCTACCCTGGCCCTGCCCTTTTTGCCTTCATCTACCCTCTTCCAGTCAAGAATAAACCCCCAGCTTTTCATGTTAATCTTTGAAGCTGGGTTCATATAAAATATTTGCCCATGTCATCATCTTATTAAACTCCTACCCATAAACTTACCTTCAGTCAAAGTTGTAGGCAAGGCAAATGGACTTCCCTGGCTTGGTTAGGTACACATCTCTACTCGACACTGAAGGGAAACTAACACATTACAGACCCACAGTTCTTACTGCCCAAGTTAGTCATATCCTCTTTGGGTGAAAATTTACTTCTGTAAATATTTCTAACAAGATAATAATATCTTTGGACCCTCATAGAATTACTTCTTATTAAACATGCTTTGGAATTTTCCCTTGGGAATTGAAAGACGCCATGAGAGGATATCTTAAGAACCTCGGTTTTATTTTTTCTTTGCTCTACTAGGAAACTCAGAGTTCAGGTTAGAGATCATCTCAATTAACTAGTTGGAATCTTATGGCAAACATGGTACCATAACCTCATATACCATACAATTTATCCCATTAAAGCATAATGTTCAACGGCTTTTAGGGTATCCACACAGCTGTGCATCCAATACTACAGTTGATTTTAGGACATCTTCCTCAGAGTAAAAAGAAAACCCACACCCTTTATCTATTCACCCTTTAAGCCCCACCTTCCCCTAGCCCTGGGCTTCCCAGGTTGGCTCAGAGGTTAAAGCATCTGCCTGCAATTCGGGAGACCTGGGTTCAATCCCTGAGTCGGGAAGATCCCCTGGAGAAGGAAATGGCAACCCACTCCAGTATTCTTGCCTGGAGAATCCCATGGACGGAGGAGCCTGGTGGGCTACAGTCCACGGGGTCACAAAGAGTCAGACACGACTGAGTGACTTCGCTTACTTACCTTACTTCCCCTAGTCCTGCTGCTGCTGCTGCTAGATCACTTCAGTCATGTCCGACTCTGTGCGACCCCATAGACGGCAGCCCACCAGGCTCCCCCGTCCCCAGGATTCTCCAGGCAAGAACACTGGAGTGGGTTGCCATTTCCTTCTCCAATGCATGAAAGTGAAAAGTGAAAATGAAGTCACTTAAGTCGTGTCCGACTCCTAGCAACCCCATGGATTGCAGGCTCCTCCGCCCATGGGATTTTCCAGGCAAGAGTACTGGAGTGGGGTGCCATCGCCTTCTCCGTCCCCTAGTTCTAAGGCAACCATTAGTCTACTTTCTGTGTCTGTAGATTAGCTTATTCTGCCTATTACAGATGTTCCTAATTTGCCTACTACATATAAATGGAATCGTACAATACGTGGACTTTTATGATCGGCACAACGTTTTCAAGGTCCATTCATGTTGTGGCATGTATTGTACTTCATTCTCTTTTATTAACAAGTAACGTTCCATTGCACAGACACACCACATTCCATACATCTGTTCAAAAGCCAATGGATTCTTGGGTTTTCCTCCACTTACTTCTAATACGAATAGCGCTTCTATGAACATGAGCATACGTGGTTTTACATGGACACGTGTTCTCGTTTCTCTTGGGTATATTGGGTATGCATCTAGGAGTGGACTCGCTGGATCTTGCTGTTACTCCACGTTTCACTATTTGAGAAACCGCCACTGAGTGTCCACTCTGCTTTGACTCTTTTCCAAAGCGCACCGTTTTATTGTCCCACCTCCATATTTTCCCCCAGGCTTATTCTTGACATCTTTGATTACAGCCGTGCTAGTGCGTATGAAGTAATATTTGATTATGGTTTTTCCTTGCATTTCCCTGATGACTCATGATGTTGAGCATTTTATCGTGTACTTACTGGCCATTTGTATATCTTCCTCAAGAAGCTGTCTATTCTGATCCTTTGCTTATTTTAAAAATTGGATTGTTTGTTTTTATATTACTGAGTTGTAATGGTTTATAAATTCTAGGTACAATTTTCTCATGAGATAAATTATTTGCAAATTTTTTCTCCCATTCTGTGAATGGTCTTTTCATTATTTCATTGCAGTCTTTCAAAGCTTCCAATTTTTTTCATTTTAATGATGTATTTTTTTCTATTGTTGCTTGTGCTTTTGGTATTATACCTAAGAAACCATTGCCCCATCCAAGGTCACAAAAAATTTATACTTCTGTTTTCCTCTAAGAGGGACTGTATCTCCTCATTCATTAGGCAGTGCCTTCTCACACTCCTTGCAGAGAACCAATTTTCCTTCCCCCTCACACTATGGCTAGAACTTTGCATTACCCAGCTTTTTAATTTTCACTTATCTAATGGGTATCACTGACTCAATGGACATGAGTTCGAGCATACTACGGAAGATAGTGAAGGACAGGGAAGCCTAACATGCTGCAGTCCCTGGGGTCACAAAGAGTCAGACACGATTAACTGATTGAAAAACAACAAAATGGGTATACAGAGTGAAGTTTCACATTGAGCTTTTGAAACAAACTTTAACATTTTTTCTCCTTTGGGAAAAATATGAGGGCAGTGGGGAAGGAAAGAAAGAGGAGCTGGCTGGGAGGGCAGGACCAGGAGGTGAATTGTGCTGGACTGCTTGAGCCCCGGTGCAATCCTAGAGAAGACAGAGTGGCCTAGAGCTGCCTAGGGGGGAAGGAAGTGCTGCAACTGGACTTTGGGAAGATGGCTTCCCCAGTAGCTTGGCTGGAAGGCATTTAACCCATACCTCCAAGGCTGGCAGGGCTGCCTCCCAGAGGATGCTGGGACCTCCGAGAGGCTGGAATCCAGCCTTCTTATCACCAGGACGCCTCCTCTTCCTCCTGTTTCCCTCTCACTTTCTTGGCAATTAGAGACTCTATCTTAGCAGGACCCATATCATTTTGTTTTCTTCTTTTACTTTTATTGGAGTGTAGTTGATTTACAGTGTTGAGTTGGTTTCAGGTGTACAGCAAAGTGATTCAGTTACACACGTTTATTTGCTCTTTTTCAGATTCTTTTCTCATATAGGTTATCACAGAGTACTGAGTAGAGTTTCCTGTGCTCTAGAGGTCCTTGTGGGTTATGTATTTTTATACATAGTGGTGTGTGTATGTTAATCCCAAGATCCTGATTCATCCCTCTCTGACACCTTTCTTCTTTGGTAACCGTAATTTGTTTTTAATATCTATAAATCTGTTTTTGCTGTGTAAAAAACTTCATTTGTATCCTTTTTTAAAAATTAGATTCCTGTGTCATTTTGTTTTAATCTTCACCTCCTTTGCTTTCTGTTCCATTTGCTCCCTTCCTCTCTCCTGTCCTCCTCTTCCTGCTCTCTCCACAGAAAGAGGGGGCACAAACCCAGGGCTTTAGCAGCATCTGCTGGGACGCCAGCTGCCTTCCCCCAGGAACAGAGAACCCCTGATACTTCCAACTTTTGGGTTTCATCCAAGGACCGTGGTTCTCTGGCCAGAATATTTGCACTGAATTCAGCAGGGTCTTCTAGCTATTAATATTAAGATAACTTGCTATAACCCTAAAGACTTGCACATGTAGAAGGAAGAGGTTGATGCTATTTTGTTAAACCCGACTGCAACTGTAGCTGGCTTGCCTAGGAAGAGCATCACCACAGGGATAATGTGTCTCTTTTGGAAATAACCTGAAAAGGCGAGAGATGTGTGTGGGGAAAAAAAGAGTTTAATTGTTCTGATTAAAAGGAAACAGCAGCTTGAAACTTGGCTAGCAGCTGCATGCCGACCTCTGGAGGAAGCAGGGTTTGTGAGAGTAAATAGGGGACTTGGGGGCAGAGTAATTTACTTTGGGGATGACACCCTTTGTTAATTGCAGACCTTCAGGAAACATCTGCTGAACTTGACAGCTGTGCACTGGCGGTCACTGAAAACCTGCTTTAAGTTGACAGGGAAAGAGACCGTGGGGGTGGGGGAGACAGGAATGAGGCTAAGTGCTCAGTGCTAATGGGGAATCAGAGACAGGAAGTGATCCGTAAAGTATGAGCCCCTGGGGGCGGGTGTCTGGGAACACTTGGAAAAGAGCCCCAGGCTGCTCCATAATATGCAGATGTGGGCTTTCCGGAAGGGGAACCACCTCCCCCCCCCCAACCCAGACTGGTGAACTTGGGGATATTCAAACAGAAGGCATCCGGGACACGTGTGTGCAAGCACACACATGCACACCACGGTGCAGGACCAGACCTTTAACAGTGAATCTCTACCTTGCCTGCAAATTTGAATTGCCTGGAGGCTTTAAAAATTGTGCCAGGCCTATGCCTCCCCTAAACCAATGACATTAGAATCATCAGACTTTGAGAGTTAGGATCATCTGACTTTCAGAGTGATTTCAGCTTAGGGTGCTCAGCGCTGTCCAGAACAAGGAACCTTGACAACCCCAGCTGCACAGAAAACTGATGTCAGATATCACCTCCTGAACCAAAAGACTCAGCTGAGCCCACACTCCTTTCCTTCACTCGTTTCCACTCCGCAGCCTTCTTCCTCTCTTTGCCACTCATTTCTTTACTCCCCTCCCCCAGGTCAACAGGAACCTCTTCCCCTGGGGGTGCACAAAATTCAGGAATTTGAATTTCAGAGAAAGGGTGAAAAATTTTTTCAGCATAAGTATGTTCCATGCAGGGGTTTCCCTAGAGGTTCAGATGGTTAAAGAACCTGCCTTCAATGCAGGAGATGTGGGTTTGATCCCTGGGTCAGGAAGATCCTCTGGAGAAGGGAATGGCAATCCCACTCCAGTCTTCTTGCCTGGAGACTCCCATGGACAGAGGAGCCTGGCGGGCTGCAGCCCATGGGGTCGCAGAGAGTCTGACACGACTGAGCGACTAACACCTTCACAGGTTCCATGCAATTACACAACATACTGGTAAAAAACTGATCCGGGATATATACTAAAACTCAAATCCAGCCAGGCATCTAGTGTTTTTAGGTGCTAAATCTGAAAACCCCAGATAGGAGCAACTTAAAAAACAAAAAAAGTAAAGACTTCTCCCACTGGCGAGATCTGGCGAGACGACCAGCCCCCAATCCAGAGTCAAAAATTCAGGGCAGACTGCCGGGGCGAATCAGCAACTCTTTTCTGCTTTTCCCGCCCGTGTTATGGGTTCACAGAGCTACACGTTACCACCACCAGAGGGCGCGCCATGAGCGGGCAGGAGGAAGCGGCTTAGGAGAACCGGCAAGGCCTAGTTCCCCTGCCCTCCGCAACACAATACTCAAGGATGGAGAACAGGAGGAACCGCAAAATGAGCATGAATGCTCAAGCAGTGGGTTAGAGGGAAATGGATTACTCTTTTAAACTAAATCCTCTTGCGGACAGCCAAAATGAAATCAGAGAGGAAGCTACACCCATGTGAGTGTGTGTATGCATGTAATTCTCTCACAAATGCTGTAAGAATGTAGGTGTATCTATACATAGGTATTTATGGAAGTTCCTTTTTTTGCATTTAGTATATTCTGAGGATCATTCTATAGTATTGGTTGTTGTTTAGTCGCTAAGTCACGTCCGACTCTTTTGTGACCCCCAGGGACTACAGCCCACCAGGATCCTCTCTCAATGGGGTTTCCTAGGCAAGAATGCTGGAATAGGTTGCCATTTCCTTCTCCAGGGGATCTCCCTGACCCAGGGATTGAACCTGTGTCTCCTGCATTGGCAGGCAGATTCTTTATCACTGAGCCACCAGGGAAGCCCCTTCTATGGTATATAGATAGATAGATAGATAGATAGATAGTGGAGTTGCTCAGTTGTGTTCGACTCTTTGCGACCCCATGAACAGTAGCCAACCGGGCTCCTCCGTCCATGGGATTTTCCAAGCAAGAATACTGGAGTGGGTTGCCATTTCCTTCTCCAGGGGATCTTCCCGACCCAGGGATAGAACCCGGGTCTCCCGCATTGTAGGCAGATGCTTTACCGGGAAACAAACTCACTCAGAAGGACAATGCAAATAGTGGAGTGCAGTTTATTACACCGGCAGGCCCAAGGCAGAGTCTCCTCTTAGCCAAGGACCCCGACCAGTTTTTGTGAAAACCTTATATACCCTAAGTGTACTTACTCAAACCCACCTCCCCAAGCTCCTTGAAACTAATCTGGACAAGGTAAAAGAGAGATACGATCAAAGTCAGCCCATGATTCGTGTGTCACAAGACTAAATAAACTGGGTATTTATCAATAGGCATGTGGTCATATCCCGCTAAACATAATGGAATTTACCACTTTGTTCTGTTACAGAGATAATTAGCACATTCTTTTAGGCAAGGAGAGTCCAAGGACAAGTCCTGAGGCTCTTTCATCCGGGGGGTCTGGTTTCCCATTGGTGTGCCACTTCTGTAGACACTGGGCACAAAGTTCAGAGTCCACTGGGAGGGTGACCATGTGTGTAGCCTAGTGTTCGCAGCCTGGCCTGAGATGGAGTCCAGCTCTGTTTCCTCCTTCAGTATCTTCACAATGACCTGTGAGGCAGGGGCCATGGTTACCATCCATCTTTCAGATGGAGCAATCTCAGCACAGAGAGGTGAAGTGACTTGCCCGAGATCACACAGCAAGTAACCAAGTGAGATTGAGACCTGGGCCATCTGTGTTCAGAGTACACGTGGCCCCGATGTGTACTCAATCATGCTTAATGCTTAATCATGCTTCTGCACTGCCTCGTTTTAACCAGGGCATCACAGCCCATGCTGTTGTGCATATGAGCACATTGGATGGACACTGAGCTAAGCTCAGTTTCTACGACTTTTGACTACAAATGACACAGCAGCAGGAAAGCCTTGTGCAGTAGTGATTAGGGCTCTGCAAGGTAGACCCGAGGTGGGGCATACCCAGGTCACGATTCCATAGTAACTGCCACATTTTATTCCCTATCCCCAGCAATTGTGTGTAAACATCCCCCACCCCTCATTGCCACCAAACACACGCCGGAAAGCAGAAACAGCCTGTGGAGAGGCACAGGGGCATGCAGCAGAGACCAGGAGGAACACGGAAGAGGAATGAACAGCAGCATGGCAACACAGGAGGGAGAGGCTGTGCACCATGAACTGGGTGACCCAGCCGAGGGGCTTCAGGGCGAGTCCGGGCAGCCAGCACCTCCGCGCAGGCACCTTCCTGGTTAAGCATGCAAAGACCTCAAACAGGGCTCGTGCAGCAACGTGAGCTGTGCCCGCTGGTCTCCGTGGAGCCGATGGATTGAGAAGAGAGAGGATTATGGTTCTTGCTGATTCCCAGAGTGGGGCTCGGGGAGCTCGGGAGTGAGACTGTTCCTGTCCCACCTGTATCCCCCAGAGACGAGAAGAGATGAGGATGAAGGGCACCCAGGAAAACACAGACTCAGCACTCCACCCCGCCAAGGGGACTTTACATGCACTGACAGAGTCACAGGGCCCAGAACTGGGGTGTGCTTTGGGGTGTCTGTGCCCCTCTGGGGGGGCCCAGATGGGACTTTCATAGAGGAGGCCCCTCCCGCACTCTTCTCCCCACTGACGGAAACCATTAGCACACATGCTGTCTCTCCTTTCCAGTGACGGGGTATGTGATGACCTAAACCTGAACATGACTTTCCCTTATCCACTTGCAATGCATATTTGTCCTTTTTTGTTGTTGTTTGTTTAATTGGCTGCCCCAGTAGTTGCAGCAAGTGGGATCCAGTTCCCCTAACCAGGGATCGAACCCAGGCCCCCTGTCTTGGGAGCAGAGTCTTAGCCACTGGACTACTAGGGAAGTCCCTTGTCTGGCATTTTGAACACCCTTCATGGCTTTGAAAAATTCTCTCCTCCTGGGCCTGACTCCCCAGAGAAGCCAGAAGCTAAGGTGCAGGCATGTGAGCAGGCTCTCCGAGTAGATGCCCCAACAGTGGACTCTGAGTCAGAGCCAGTGGCTCTGCAATGAAGCAGATGCCCACTGAGGGCAGGGTGAGGGGGATGGCAGGGGCCAGGGGCCAGGGTTCCATCTGGGCCCTTCTGCGTGGTGGCTCTGCTGGGTGCTGGCCACGGTCTTGCTGCCTGGAGCTGCCCACTGCGGCATGTGTGGGCCGAATTCCCACGGCAGAGCCTCTGACCTGGTTCTAGGGCTACTCTGGAGATGCTGGCAGCCCCCAGCCTTCTGCAGTAAATCCCGTTTCCTCCTAAACTCACTGCAGGGGCTTTCTGCAGTTTGCAGCCAAGCCTGCTGGAGACCTCCCTGTTGGCCTAGCATCTTTGAATGGGAGACGTTGAGTGTGATGGCTGTGGGGTACCACGTTTCCCTGTCAGATACAGCCAACTCCTCAACTAAACCAACATCCCATAGGGGAAACAGACCTCCAGGTAGGGCCATTCAGATTAAACAGTGCTTGGGGTCCGTGCAGGAGGGTCTGGCCTCCCGCCTCCACACTCTCTCCCATGCTGACCCATCCTCGCCTGTGTGGGCAGAGTGAACTTTCTTGAAAATCATCTGGCTGTACAACTGCCTAAGTGATATCTCTGCTGGCATCCCCTGCCCCATGCCCACAAGGCTGCCGTGTGTGTGTGTGTGTGTGTGTGTGTGTGTGTGTGTGTGTGTGGAGAGGGGAGTGTCAGCAGGCTTGCGAGGGAGACAGGAGAGTGGGCTCAGGCTCCTATAACCCAGACCTCTCCCGTTCTCGGCCACCAAGGTCAGCAGCATCCCTTTCCCATCAGCCCTGGGCTCTGGTCACCCCTCCCTGCCTCACTCCTTGGGGTGGTCACAGCCTCCCAAAGAGGGGGGAGCACATCACTGCAGCTCCAGTCCCAGGTCTGCCCCACCCTGTTCCTTCACCCCACCCGCTCAGGAGTACCCTCACTCTTGCCTCACACCAGTCATCAATGCCAGGAAGCTGTGGAAGTCCCCCAAGGATGCAGGGCCTCATCCCTGGAAAGCCGGGGGTTACCTTCTATGGCAAAGACTCTGCAGGTACCATTAAGCTACTGATCATGAGACAAGGAGATGCTCATGCATTATCCGGGGACCCTAAATGTCATCACCAGTTATCTTTAAGGGGGCTTCCCAGGTGGCGCTAGTGGTAAAGAACTTGCTTGCCAACACAGGAGACTTAGACAGGGTCGGGAAGATCCCCTGGCGAAGAGCATGGCTACCCACTCCGGTATTCTTGCCTGGAGAATCCCCATGGACAGAGGAGCCTGCTGAGCTAACAGTCCAGGGGGTCACAAAGAGTCAGAGATGACCGAGCAACGCACACTTTCAGGAGCTCTGAGCCGAGGAACACCACCAGCCTCTAGAAGCTGAAAAAGGCAGGGAGCAGATTCTCCCCTCGGGGGTTCCAGAAGGAACTTTGGCTTTAGCCAGTGACCCTGATTTTGGACTGTTCGCCTCCAGAACTGAAAGGGGAGAAATTTATGTTGCTTTAAATGGACTCTGTGGTCGTTTGTGACAGCAGCCCCAGGAAACTAATTACAGGGCTTTCCCACCGCCAGGCTGGGCTAGCGGCCCCATCGGAGCCCCACCACCACCTGGAGCTAGCTGGTGGCTCTCCCCCGCTGCCAGGAGCCTGCAGCTGACCTGTCCGTCTTCTCCAGCAGACCCCACGCTCGGCCACAGCCCCGTGACTCCTGCCTCCCCGGCACCCTCCAAGGGACGGCATGTGGTGTGGCTGGACTGAAAGCTTGAAGCTTCATCACTTGTGGACTGAAGTACCCTAAAGCAAGGATGCTCACTGCCTTTGGGAATCCTAGGAACTCCTCCCTGTGACCCGTGGGGCATCAGCCCTGGCCCCAGGACTCCAGCTGTCAGTTTCCTTCAACAGCTCTGATGGGGCCAAACTGGGGCTGAGACCCTGGTCCTCCAGGGAACCAACCTCTCAGAGGGCAGCTTCTCAGCTCACATGCTTGGGATCCAGGGAGCGTGAAATCTGGGAAGAGTGTCCCATCAACAGGGGACAGGAGCAGAGGACTTGGGAGAAAAGCCTGGCACACCATTCTGTCCCCTCTCCCCGCTGAGCTCCAGGGACTCCTCGGAGGGCGTGGTTCTCAGCGCTGGAAGGGTTTGCGCGGTCGCCTCTGTGTGCTCAGCTCTGTGCCCAGCGCCAAGGGCCCTGGGGCCAGAGGCCATGGCTCTGCAAGGGATCTGCGTTAAAATTAGGTGATCTTCAAATTGGGAAAGGGTTCCAAATCGGGAAAGGAGTACGTCAAACCTGTCTATTGTCACCCTGCTTATTTAACTTATATGCAGAGTACATCATGAGAAATGCTGGGCTGGAGGAAGCACAAGCTGGAATCAAGACTGCCAAGAGAAATATCAATAACCTCAGATATGCAGATGACACCACCCTTATGGCAGAAAGCGAAGCAGGACTAAAAAGCCTCTTGATGAAAGTGAAAGAGGAGAGTGAAAAAGTTGGCTTAAAACTCAACATTCAGAAAACTAAGATTATGGCATCTGGTCCCATCATTTCATGGCAAATAGATGGGGAAACAGTGGCAGACTTTATTTTGGGGGGCTCCAAAATCACTGCAGATGGTGACTGCAGCCATGAAATTAAAAGATACTTACTCCTTGGAAAAAAAGTTATGACCAACCTAGACAACATATTAAAAAGCAGAGACATTTCTTTGCCAACAAAGTTCTGTCTAGTCAAAGCTATGGTTTTTCCACTGGTCATGTATGGATGTGGACCATAAAGAAAGCTAAGCACCAAAGAACTGATGCTTTTGAACTGTGGTGTTGGAGAAGACTCTTGAGAGTATTGGACTCTTGGACTGCAAGGAGATCAAACCAGTCAATCCAGAAGGAAATCAGTCCTGAATATTCATTAGAAGGACTGATGCTGAAGCTGAAACTCCAATCCTTTGGCCACCTGATGCAAAGAACTGATTCATTTGAAAAGACCCTGATGCTAGGAAAGATTGAAGGTGGGAGGAGAAGGGGATGACCTAGGATGAGATGGTTGGATGGCATCACCGACTCAATGGACATGACTTTGAGCCAGGTCCGGGAGTTGGTGATGGACGGGGAAGCCTGGCGTGCTGCTGTCCATGGGGTCGCAAAGAGTTGGACACAACTGAGTGACTGAACTGAGGACAGGAGAGTCTGTCCTTGCGTGATGGGGGAAGACACTGAACAAGATTTCTGAAGGCATGGTGAGAAGTGGGGAATGGGCTTTCACAGGAGTGCGCCACCTCAGTGGTTGGGAGAGGTGCCTATGGACAAGTGAGAGGAGGGAGTGAGGGAAAAGCCTTCGTATTTTCCCATCTTGTAACAGGGATCAACAACTACAACCAAAACGCTAGCAAGGGGCATTACTGCAACAGTTGGTGACATTTGAATAAGGTCTGTGATGCCATAATAGTATAGCCTCCGTATTAATGTTGCTGATTCTGATAACTGGACTGGAGTGGATGACCCTGTTCTTAAGAAACACATGAACTATTTAAGGATGGAGGAGCCTCACTTCTGCAGCTCACTCTCAAATGGCTCAGAGTTTTAAAATAGTATGTGTTTAGAAAGACAGTGAATGATAAAGCAAATGTGGCAGAATCTGAACAACTGATGAATCGGATAACAGGTTTATGGAAAGGCTGCACTATTCTTCCTACTTTTCAGTAAGTTTGGAATGATTTCAAAATAAAAATTACTAAAAGACCCTAAAAATGTTTCTGGTATGTTCTTCCATAGTATAGTTTGAATCTTGTTCAATAAGAATACATTTATGTTACTAGAGTATGAGGCGGTTTTAGTTATAAAATAGGCACAGTAAATAAAAACCTCTCATAAACTGTAAGTCATAAGCTGTTAAATATTTATCATATTTGTCATTCTATTCACTATTGTTTCTGTTATTATTGACATTGTTAGTGTTTCCAGGAGTTTTTCAACTGCAGAGAGCCGCCTGCAGGAGAAAGGAGCAGTGACCCCACAAGACTTGCCCGTGAGTGTCCAGAGTCTCCAGCACAGGTGTGGGTCAGCGGTGGCCTGCTGCAGGGTGGGGGGCAATGAGTGCATCGGTGCGTGCATGGGGCCTTTTGAAGGAGGTCGCCATTATCTGTTACCTCCACCATAGTTTGACCCCAGGTAAATAACAGGGAGGGAACACAGCCCCACCCATCAACAGAAAATTGGATTAAAGATTTACTGAGCATTGGCCCTGCCCATCAGAACAAGACCCAGTTTCCCCCTCAGTCAGGCTCTCCCATCAGGAAGCTTCCATAAGCCTCTTATCCTTCTCCATCAGAGAGCAGACAGAATGAAAACCACAGTCACAGAAAACTAAGCAATCTGATCACATGGACCACAGCTCTGTTTATCTCAATGAAACTGAGCCATGCCAGGTAGTGCCACATAAGATGGACGGGTCACAGTGGACAGTTCTGACAGAATGTGGTCCACTGGAGAAGGGAATGCAAACCACTTCAGTATTCTCGCCTTGAGAACCCCATGAGCAGTATGAAAAGGCAGAAAGATAGGACACTGATAGGTCAGTAGGTGCCCAATATGTTACTGGAGAAGAGTGGCAAAATAATTCCAGAAAGAACGAAGGGATGGAACCAAAGCAGAAACAACACCCAGTTGTGGATGTGACTGGTGATAGAAGCAAAGTTCAGTGGCGTAAGAGCAATATTGCATAGGAAACTGGAATGTTATGTGCCGGAAGCCAGTGTGAGGAATCCCGCCCGTGACAAGGTCATGTGGAAGGAAGCCTGACAAATGCAAGGACATGATCAGACTTCAGGGATTCCTCCTGGAATTTCCTGAGCACCCACCCCCCCAAAAAATAAGAATCTGCCTACTTTTCCACTCTTCTGATATTCTCTGGAAAAAAGTCAAATCAGGGCTTTAGTCTTCTGCATTTGAAAGGGATGTTCCAGTTAAACCCCTCTGATAGCTCTCTAGCTTGCCTAACAGGTTCCCGGACCTCTTACAGCTTGTGAATTGCTTGCAGCCCCCAACCGCGAGAGGCACAAAGCTTAAAAGCATCTTAAAGATACAGAGCCTTTTCTAAAGAGCTAAAAATCATATTGGTGACAGGTTTTCACTGTTGACTCAATGATTGCCGCCAGGCCTCCATATTCTTTATCTTTTAGGCACCTGGGAGGATGTTACTCAATGTAATCGGGATGTAGAAAAAGATATATAGTAGTTTTGATGTTAGCAACTCTAGACTTTTGAGTTAATTACTTTTCTTTTGTTATAAATCATTGTACTCCTTTTACTTGTTATAAATTGCTGTATCTTTGCTATGTAAGAATGTAACTTTATTTAGTGCTTTCTGAGAGTGGCACCGGACTTTGGGAAGATCAACACAAATAAGTCTTCTAGTTAACAAACCCTTATCAGAAAAAAGGCTGTAAAATGTTAATTGGCCCTTTTTGGCCAGAAGATGATGTAAATCACCTAAGACTTGTGTATACAATTAGGTATGCAGAGAGAAAAGCCTGGTTTTGATAAGAGTCTGGGCTGCTAACGCTGCATAACTTTGTGTTACCCATTGATCTCCATGTTTTATCAAAAGTATAAAAGGCCTTCTGAACAATAGAAGACGGGGCCAGTTGCTGGACTGGTTTCCCCCGTGTCTCCTCTCTAATTTCTGGCTGAATTCCCATCTGGGGTGTGGAGGCTCACCATGTCTACTTACTTGTCCCGGCTTTTAAGATCCACACGAAGGGGAGCCCAAGGCAGGGCACCCCCCGATATTCAAGAGGATGCCGGTGGCCTAACGTAGATGGTGCAAGCTCCTTGTCTGGAACTTTATTGGCTTCCCACGTAAACCAAGTTATTCAGCCTTCTTTCTCCACTTAATTTTCCTACTACACTATTTCTCCCTAATCTAATCTTATATTTCTTATATTAATAAATAAATTTTCCTCGCCAACGCCATCCCCGCTTCAAATTCCCTGGATCTACTGGGCTGGACCCCGGCAGTTATGTCCATGAATCAAGGCAAATCAGAAGTGGTCAAACAGGAGATGGCAAGAGTGAATGTCGATATTTTAGGAACCAGTGAACTAAGATGGACTGGAATGGGTGAATTTAACTCAGATGACCATGATATCTACTACGGTGGGCAAGAATCCCTTAGAAGAAATGGAGTAGCCATCACAGTCAACAAAAGAGTCCAAAATGCAGTACTTGGATGCAGTCTCAAAAATGACAGAATGATCTCTGTTTCCAAGGCAAAGCATTCAATATCACAGGAATCCAAGTCTATGCCCCAACCAGTAACACTGAAGAAGCTGAAGTTTAACGATTCTATGAAGACCTACAAGACCTTCTAGAACTAACACCCAAAAAAAGAGGTCCTTTTCATTATAGGGGACTGGAATGCAAAAGGAGGTAATCAAGAAACACCTGGGGTAACAGGCAAATTTGGCCTTGGAGTACAGAATGAAGCAGGGCAAAGGTTGACAGAGTTTTGCCAAGAGAACACACTGGTCATAGAAAACATCCTCTTCCAACACAAGAGAAGACTCTACACATAGACATCACCAGATGGTCGACACCAAAATCAGATTGATTACATTCTTTGCAGCCAAAGATGGAGAAGCCCTATACAGTTTGCAAAAACAAGACCGGGAGCTGACTGTGGCTCAGATCATGAACTCCTTATTGCCAAACTCAGACTTAAACTGAAGAAAGGAGGGAAAACCACTAGACCATTCAGGTATGACCTAAATCAAATCCCTTACAATTATACAGTGGAAGTGAGAAATAGATTCAAGGGACTAGATCTGATAGACAGAGTGCCTGAGGAACTATGGATGGAGGTTTGTGACATTGTACAGGAGACAGGGAGGCCTGGCGTGCTGCGATTCATGGGGTTGCAAAGAGTCAGACACGACTGAGCGACTGAACTGAACTGAACAGGAGATAGGGATTAAGACCATTCCCAAGAAAAAGAAATGGAAACAGGCAAAACGGCTGTCTGAGGAGGACTTACAAACAGCTGCGAAAAGAAGGGAAGTGAAAAGCAAAGGAGAAAAGGAATGATATACCTACTTGAATGCAGAGTTCCAAAGAATAGCAAGGAGTGATAAGAAAGCTTTCCTCGGTGATCAGTGCAAAGAAATAAGAGGAAAACAATAGAATGGGAAAGACTAGAGATTTTTCAAGAAAATTAGAGATACCAAGGGAACGTATCATGCAAAGATGGGCTCAATAAAGGACAGAAATGGTATGGACCTAACACAAGCACAAGATATTAAGAGGAGGTGGCAAGAATACACAGAAGAACTATACAAAAAAAAATCTTCATGACTCAGATAATCACGATGGTGTGATCACTCACCTAGAGCCAGACATCCTGGAATGTGAAGTCAAGTGGGCCTTAGGAAGCATCACTACGAACAAAGCTGGTGGAGGTGATGGAATACCACTTGAGCTATTTCAAATCCTAAAAGATGATGCTGTGAAAGTGCTGCACTCAATATGCCAGCAAATTTGGAAAACTCAGCAGTGGCCACAGGACTGGAAAAGGTCAGTTTTCATTCCAATCCCAAAGAAAGGCAATGCCAAAGAATGCTCATACTACCGCACAATTGCACTCATCTCACACGCTAGTAAAGTAATGCTTAAAATTCTCCAAGCCAGGCTTCAACAATACATGAACCATGAACTTCCAGATATTCAAGCTGGATTTAGAAAAGGCAGAGGAACCAGAGAACAAATTGCCAACATCTGCTGGATCATCAAAAAAGCAAGACAGTTCCAGAAAAACGTCTATTTCTGCTTTATTGACTATGCCAAAGCCTTTGACTGTGTGGATCACAATAAACTGTGGAAAATTCTGAAAGAGATAGGAATACCAGACCACCTTACCTGCCTCCTGAGAAATCTGTATGCAGGTCAAGAAGCAACAGTTAGAACTGGACATGGAACAACAGACTGGTTACAAATCGGGAAAGGAGTACATCAAGGCTGTATATTGTCACCCTGCTTATTTAACTTCTATGCAGAGTACATCATGAGAAATGCTGGGCTGGAGGAAGCACAAGCTGCAATCAAGATTGCCAGGAGAAATATCAATAACCTCAGATATGCAGATGACACCACTCTTATGTCAGAAATCAAAGAAGAGCCTCTTGATAAAAGTGAAAGAGGAGAGTGAAAAAGTTGGCTTAAAGCTCAACATTCAGAAAACTAAGATCATGGCATCTGGTCCCATCACTGTATGGCAAATAGATGGGGAAACAGTGTCAGACTTTATTTTTAGGGGCTCCAAAATCACTGCAGATGGTGACTGCCGCCATGAAATTAAAAGATGCTTACTCCTTGGAAGAAAAGTTATGACCAACCTAGACAGCATATTAAAAAGCAGAGACATTTCTTTGCCAACAAAGGTCCATCTATTCAAGGCTATAGTTTTTCCAGTAGTCATATATGGATGTGAGAGTTATACTGTAAAGAAAGCTGAGCACCAAAGAATTGATGCTTTTGAACCATGGTGTTGGAGGAGACTTTTGAGAGTCCCTTGGACAGCAAGGAGATCAAACCAGTCAATCCAGAAGGAAATCAGTCCTGAATATTCACTGGAAGGACTGATGTTGAAGCTGAAACTCCAATACTTTGGCCACCTGATGCGAAGAACTGACTCATTTGAAAAGACCCTGACGCTGGGAAAGATTAAACGCGGAAGGAGAAGGGGGCGACAGGAGATGAGATTGTTGAATGGCCACCGACTCAATGGACATGAGTTTGAGTAAACTCCGGGAGTTGGTGATGGACAGGGAGGCCTTGCACGCTGCAGTCCATGGGGTCACAAAGACTCGGACACGACTGAGCGACTGAACTGACTGACTGACTGAACTGGCGCCAGGTCAGGCTATTTCGACCCCTGGGGCCCAGGTCAGGTCATTTTCCTTGACCCCCGCCCCAGGGAGCTCTCCACACCTGAGGCCAGCCTATGGGCTTTCGGCATTGCCTCCCTCTGCCCACTAGAGGGCGCGCGCAACCCCTCCTTCTCGGCGCCGGCGCTCCACGGAGTCAGATGCAGCCGCTGAGCCTCTGAACCTCCGACGTGGGCTGAAGGGAACCTGTGAACTCCCAAGCTCCCGGGCGGACCGCCTGGGGTCTCTGGAATCCAACTGAGTTCCCTGATCCCTTTTTCTTTTCTTTTTTATCCTTGCATAGTCGGCTGTTGGCTTCAGGGTGACACTGAAAAAGCGTGAAGTTTAATAATTCTGGAGACTGGATGGGGAAAATACAATAAATCAAATTATGCAGACCACCTACTCCACCCCACTGGGATCTACGCAGAGGCAGGGAACACAGTACTGGCAGCAGAGCAGCCTGTGGGCCAGATACGGGCCCCACGTGTCCTCTGCTCAGCTTCCCCATGTCTTATAAACTGAAGCGGGTGGGGGAGGGGGGTGGTGCTCATTGTTTTAAAATTTTTAAATTGAGAGATTTCACATAAATTCTACATTTCTGTCTTTGCGTATAAAATGGAGTGAAAGACTATATCCTCACAAGGGAAACCTCTCTGGAGCTCTGGGGCAGTTGCCCTCTTTGGACTGGGCATACACTCCAGCTCACCCCAGGCCTCAGGAGGCCCTATTGTCTCACCACAGGGTAGACAGTTAGGAAAGCACATTTGTTAAGAGAAGGTTTTAGAGCTTGATTAGAACTCCTAACTGATAAGCATATCATATAGGGTCCTCCCTTGGGACTCCTGCCTGGGCACCACATTTCCAGGGACAGACCTGACCACCGGCACCTAGAACACTACTGGCATTTTCAGTAGATACTTTACAGATCTGATTTAAACAATAAACTTATGGGACTGGAGTGGGGTCAGTGGAGGGGTGAGAGGCAGTCCAGAACATCCTGCACTTGCCAGGTTGTGGGGCTGGATTCCAACTCCGTTGCCCAGGGCATTGGAATGGGAAGGTTGTCCCCATGCTCAGCCATCAGAAGAAGCCAGATGAATGACTTCCCCATGGCTCCAGAGGGTCTCAGTTCACGTCTCCACCACTGAATGAATGTGTGTTTGCGTTGGTTAAACTTGGAGATTAAATTTCGCGATGAGGCTACTGCCCTGAGTCTGGGAGTCCTGGGTATCTCAGGAAAGGCCTCAGCAGGGACTGCAAGAACAGGCGGGACACAGATGCCTGTGTCACTCGGTGGTGAACTGGCATTCAGCGAACACCAAGGACCTTCATCACCAAGGAGCACCAAGGAGAACCTGGACAGGTGCTTGGAGGCCACTCGCTGTTCTCATCTGGCGGGATCCTCTTCCTCTTCTAGCACCTAGACTCAACTAACCCTAACCTTCTGCCTTCTACCCTCTCCAGTTGCTTTGTGGGCCCAGAGGTCTTGTTACTAATTGCGTCTCCCAGTGCTCCTAGGTCACAGAGTAATGAACTACTGATTTCTAAAAACACATTTTTCCCCAATGTGTTCTGCAAAATGCCTGCTCCAGATCTGACGGCATCTCTGATTCTCTGTTTTCTTGAGGACTTTTTGCTCTCACTTTCCTTGTGATACCCTGGAAATCACTCCAAGTCTTCACTAGGCAAGATCAAGCACGTTCCTTAGAAGGAAGTCAGCTAGATGGAGCATCCCTTTCCCATCCCCTCCATCCTCCTTTCTGGAATGCATAAGAGATAGCTGGAACTCCAACAGCTTCTTTGGGCCATGAGACAAACTAGAGGATGAAGGCAAAAACTAAAGATGGGGAAGAAGAAATAGTGAAGGAATCTGGCACCCCTTTGACCATGGAAGCCCCACACCAGTCCTGTAGAGCTGTTTGAAAGGAGAGAGAAGTCAGCATGATTGTTTATAAACTACTGCTGTCATAGCAGCTGCTGTGAACTTAATCAAGAGACTGTCTGTCCCTGGACTGACTTCCAGCTGAAATGCCTCTTCCCCTCTCTCTCATGTGGAATTGACATCCTGTGAACTGCCTCAATCCACTTTGTGGGCCAGGATGTTCTGTTTCTCGGGTGGTTTGTACAATTGTTTATAAGAGAGAAGTGTATGCTGCCTGCATGTCTCTTGGATAAAAATGTCTTTCAGATGACCTCCCTCTGATTCTCATCTGGATGGTGTGTTCAGGCTAGGCTGACCTTCAGCCAGTATATAAAGACATTCTTGTGCTGGCTGATAAATTATAAACACTACCATGCAGGTTGTAAACAGTTAGTGCTTCCAACCCCACTACTGCACCCTATTCTGGCCCCCATTGCTCCCTGTAACCCTCAGACTCACCTAATCCAGCAACTTTATTAAAGGTTGACACCTAGGGAGGCAAGGGTCTAAGACTTTGCTCTATCTCACCTGCCTCGAGTGTCCTGATGGGTGATGCCCACGAGATACCGCCATATCCAGGCTTGGGGGAGGGGCCACTCACCATCTCAGCATGGGAAGGACGGGGCCCTGACCTGGCTGTTCGTGGGCACCTGTTGGCATCCAGAACCATGGCCCTTCCCACCGGGTCACTGGCGCCCCTGCTGGCTCAGGTCCCCACCTGTGACCAGTAACCTCACGGCGTGTTTTTTGGGCTTAGAAACACCCCTGTCACTTTCCTATGTAGAGAATTTCCCCCTTATTTTGTTTTAACCCCTTTCGTTTGGGCCAGTGTTTCTCACAGAGTGACTTTCAGCTGTTCCAGTGATGTGGGTCGAGCCAGTGATGTTAGTGGGTAGGGGTTGACTTCTTTTTCCAATATTCATTGTAAACTTACTGAACTATGGCACAAATACAGAGTAGGTTCAGTACATTTTCACTAAGTGAAAATATCCATGTAACTAACTCTCAGACCAAAACCAGAGGAACGTCGGCACCCCAAAGCCTTCGGGTCCTTACAGTCACAACCAGCCACCAGGGATAACCACCACCCTGACTTCTGGCACTTCTCAGGAACTCCTTTTTTGTTGTAAACCTCCTAGAAAGGCCGTCGCGCCACGTGCGCTCTCTTGCTGGCTCTCCCGCGCGCCGTCGCGTCTGTGAGGCTTCTGCGCTGCTGCATTTAGTTAGAGTGGGCACCTGGGCTGTCTTCAGTTTGGAGCCACGGGGAGTAGCGCTGCCTCACACGTACCCCCACACACTTACTGCCTGAGAAACACACACATTTCTCCTAGGCAGACACCCAGGAGCGGATGTCTGGATCACAGGAAGGGTATATATGCAGCCTTAGTAGTTACTGCCAGAGTTTTCCAAGGTTGTTGCAGCAGCTGGCCTTCCCGCCTCCACAGCGGGAGTGTTCCTGTTGCCCTGCTTCCTTGCTAGCACTTAGTACTGTCTGTCTATTTCACCGTAGCCATTCTAGAGGGTGTGCTGCGGATATTCTCTTTAGTGAAGTATCTGCTCGAGTCTTCTGCCCGGTTTACCGCTGTACTCTGTCTTTTCTCTTATTTGTAATTCTTTATGATTCCCAGAATGACTTCTTCCATGAATATATGGATTACAGATAGCCTGTCTTCAACTTGTCTTTTCACTTTCCTGAAAGTGTCATCTGATAACATCAGAATCTTTGTAGAGTAAAATTCACTAACTTTTCCTTTAAGGTTAATAAACTTTGGTGCTAAGTCATCTTTTCCTTCTAGGAGTTTCAGAGTTTCACCCTTCACATTCTGATTTATAATCCCACACACTTTTGAATGATCCACCAGACATACATGAAGCTGAAAAACCTGTTTATAAGGATCCAACCTAGAGTCTGGTTCAGCTTTACACATAAACACAAAGTATTTTTTGTGAAGTTTAATATACACCGAGTTTCCCAGAATGTAACTCCTGTGTAAATTTAGAGAAGGTTAAATTTTGTTTTATTTGGAACCTTACCAAGATGCGAATCGCCATTTCAGAAAAAATACGTCACAGACAGAAAAGTTGCTCAAGTTACATGAGTTACCCATATAACCCACCTGCGTCTGTCTGCATATCTAGATGAGTCTACATTTGGAATAGACACTCATTCTTAGTTGACTCTTTTCAAACTATTAACCATAAAGGAAGTTTTAATAATCTTCAGTCAATAATTGTCTTACTTTTCTTCAATCCAAATGTAGTCATTATAGCTTGGTGCACATGTCTGATCACTTAAACTATATCCCTTGGTCTGGTCATGCCCAGGTGTTTAGATATTGGCACATGTATGATTTTACCATAAATCACTTTTTAAAAAAATTTCTCTTTTCTATTACAATAGGGCATTATATTTATTTGGGAGGGGGAATTATGTGTGTAATACATTTCATCTCAGGATGGCAAAGGGGATTTTACAAAATATTTCCTGTAAGAAGGAGTCACTGGGCCTGACAAGGTGAGGGCCAGTGTAGTTGGCTCTGCCCAGAGGACCTCACATTTCAAATCAAATGAGAACAGTAAAGTGTTTTCTTTCTTTCCCTTCAAAATATAATTCCTTTTAAGCCAAGCAATTTTATGGGAACACTAATGTGCTTCCTTTCATTACATCTGTGAAATAGAAGAACCCACACCAACCCCAGGAGAAGTGACATGTTCATGACTCTGCTACTCAAAACCACCTTACCTCCCGCCACCATCTGCCTGCTTGAAATTGTGCACAGGCTCCCTCTGGCTCTTCACTGAGTTAAGTCTCATAGGGAGCAAGGTTTGAATGCAAACCCCACTTCTGCCCCAGACCCTCTGTGTGACTCTGGGCAGTGTGTTAGTTCTGTGAGCCCACAGCACCCATTCACAAAATGAGGATAAAGAAACTTACTTGGCCTATCTGTAACAGTCAAAAGGTAAGAGCTGCTGACACGTAACAAATGCTGATTCCAGGCCAATTCTTCTGCTAAATGCCTTCAGAGGATAATCTCCTTTCACCTCACAATCTTGCCTTTTACATGGGGGCCAATCTTATCCCCATTTTACAGATGAGGAAAGTGGAGGAACAAGAGGGTGAGTAAATTTGCCCTAGGTCATACAGTTGGTAAATGGCAAAGCTGAGAGCTGAACTCAGGCAGTCTGACTGCTTCCCATTAAATAATAATTTGTAGGGAAGACAGTGCCGAGCACGGGGAATATAATAAAAAAAATGGCAGTCTTTGGCTGCTATTATTTGCCCATTGGTTGTATAGTTATGAACATGTACATTTTTCCCCCTAGTCAGAACTGGACACATGCCTTTGATTTAATATATTAAACCATTTCATATATGTCACAGTGGGTTTTAAACAACTTGATTTCTGATATACAACTGCCTAAATTTAGCAGAGTTTGTCAACTAGGTACTGGTAAAAGTGATGTTAATTTTAATTTATCCATGAATGATATAGGGAAGTCTCTGTTTGCCCTGGAATTCATGCTGATATTTACCTAAAAAAACATTGAATCCCATGAGCAACAAAAAGCACACTATGTCAAAAATATTTCCAAGCCCCAGGCCACTTACGCCTGGAAATACTTGACATAAGGAAGCACAACTATACCCTCCCCACCCCCACCCCTCCCCCCACTGCACATTGCCCCAGGTCCTGGTTGTAACAAGATTTGACCTGCATGTCTCTAGATCCTTAAGAATGTTCTCTGATACAGACCAAGGTTAGGCATGGTAAATAAAGTGGCTTCCAGCACAAAATAGACTCCACTTCCCAGCAGGTGTGGCTGCTGAAAATTTTCCGTTTTTGAAAATGGTGGCGGGCTTGGAGCATTTTCAGGGCTCTGTCGTGTAAGACTGTGTCATGGCAGCCGTCCAGGTACCTCAAGTGTGTGGTCATTAGCAAACAGCAGGAACCTGAGCTTTAGAGTTGTTTCAGGATGAGTCTCTGCGATCACCCAGAGGTCAAGATACCCTGGGTCTCTGTTTTTTTGCTTCCCTCCTCATCAAGGGAAGAGGTTGAACAAGAGAATCCCTAAACTGTCCCCAGGTCTAGAATTTTAGGAGCTAAAGAGTCAACACTTTGCACAGTTTTGGATCCGCTGGTGCTGAACCATGCTGTGTACAAGCCAGTGCTGACTTTCTCTCTAGCTATGTGACTTAGGCCCACCACTATGCCTCTCTAAGCCTCAGTTTCCTCCTCAGTAAAGTTAGAAATAATAATACTGATCTCACAGAGTTGTCGTAAAGATAACATTTAAAAGGCTTAAATGTAAAACAGATGTCACTTTCTTGCTCTCACACATTTGCCCACCTTTTCTTTTTACCGTGTCCTCCACTCTCAGCACCAACCCCCCAACCCAACCCCATGCAGTCAGCCACCACTACCTATGCCCCTCCCCAGCCCATTCTGTCTTTCCCCCAGCATTACCAAGAGTCCAGATTCAAATCTGTCCCAAATTAGGATGTGCTCCTGGACCGTCAAAATGGGAGCCACCTAATAAACTGATACATCACTATCACCTCCGTGAAACATCTGCATTAAGAATTCCAACAGTAGAATTTCAGTGCCTAGAAAAGAGAGGAACCAATTGTTTAAGTATGGTAATATTTGCTTTAAAAATCCCATTCCCTGGTGATGCTTAAACAGAACCACTGGAATAGTTTCCCATCTCAATGTATATCATGCATAAATGTAGCTGATTCATTCGTGTGATGTGTTTGGTTCTATGATCTGTTTCTTTTTCCTCATGGCAAAATAATCCACTTTAGTGAATCTGTCTTGGGCATTTTAGCAGAGGGCAAAGTCTTAGAGCTGGGATTCTTGTTTGTGTTCTCCAGTCAGCCACCTCAAATTCTTTTTGGAAGTAGGTGGGGCATAGATGAAAAGTTGGTAAACAGAATTCTTTCTCTGGTCTCTTCTAGACAGGCCTTGGTCTCTCCAGGGTACTTCATGGCTCCCAAACTGTAATTACCGGTTGCTTTTTAAAGTGTCCTTCTGAACTGAGAGCTTTTAGTTGTTCTAAATTCATTCGGGATCCTTCTGGACCCAAGAATTAAAGGTGACTGTCATTCCTGTAAGTTAGAGATGGCCTCATCTCAGGAAACCATCCAAGGCTGTTGGCATGTTGTGTGGTGAGATGGGCCCTTTAAAGCTACATCCCAGCATCTTCCAAGTGGGAGTCCAAGATAGCCTTGGGAAGCAGGAGGCTTCCTTATGAGTCTGATCTCCAACCTGGATGGACCCTTCCCTCCCATAGCCCCAGTCTCTGAGGTCCTGGAATAATGGAAATGAAGAAAGAAATCATTGGCCTTGAAGAACTGTAGATAGTTTTATTGAACACTAAGTCTCACTAACATCCTAGGATTTGGGTAATGTCCTGAACCACACCTGACTTCTGAAAGAGAAGGGCTGTTCCCAAAGATTCTATGAAGTCTACTACGCTAGATTCTTAAGCTTCCTTCCACCAGTCCTCCCTGCCTCCCAACACAACATCTTATGGGGGACTGAGGATGGGGTGGGAGTCTGATCAAGAGACACTGCAAATTTTGTCATTTAATAATAACAATGATAATAACTAATGACATTTATTGAGTACCTTATAGGCATTGCTCCATTTCAACCTCACAGTGACTCTATGAAGTAGGTCTCACTATTATCCCCATTTTACAGAAGAGAATATGGAGGCTTAGAGGGGAAAAATAAGTTCCTCAAGGTTAGTAAGTGATAGAGATGCAAACCCAGATCTGACTGGGTTTGACCCCACAAGCCTCATTTTGACAGTGTACCAATCTGCTGCCTGCTCAGCTCTGAGCCTGAGAGATTCACACTTTTCTGTTCCACACCAGACCCGATCAGGTGTCCACTGCCCACACTGAATCCAAAAGAGACCACAGTGGGTGGAAGGGCAGCCTCTGGGGCCAGATGATTCAGGTTTGAACTCAGCTCTGATACTTACTCATGGTATGGCCATGGGTGAATTACTTTACCCTCCTGGGCCTTTGTTTTCTCTCCATGTAGAAGAGGACTAATCCCTTATCAGAGTGCCATGGAGATGGGACGAGCTCAGTTCAGTCAGTTCAGTTCAGTCGCTTAGTCGTGTCCGACTCTTTGTGACCCCATGAATGCAGCATGCCAGGCCTCCCTGTCCATCACCAACTCCCGGAGTTCACTCAGACTCACGTTCATTGAGTCAGTGATGCCATCCAGCCATCTCATCCTCTGTCGTCCCCTTCTCCTCCTGTCCCCAATCCCTCCCAGCATCAGAGTCTTTTCCAATGAGTCAACTCTTCGCATGAGGTAGCCAAAGTACTGGAGTTTCAGCTTAAGCATCATTCCTTCCAAAGAAATCCCAGGGCTAATCTCCTTTAGAATGGACTGGTTGGATCTCCTTGCAGTCCAAGGGACTCTCAAGAGTCTTCTCCAACACCACAGTTCAAAAGCATCAATTCTTCGGTGCTCAGCTTTCTTCACAGTCCAACTCTCTCATCCATACATGACTACTGGAAAAACCATAGCCTTGACTAGATGGACCTTAGTTGGCAAAGTAATGTCTCTGCTTTTGAAGATATATGTAAAGCACACAGACAGAGTGTGGCACGCTGGAAGAGCTCCATAAACACTGGATGTTTCTCTCAGCTCTCCCACCTCTAGGCAACTGCCTGCTCACCATCTCCACCTTGACGTCTAACAGGCAACTTCAATTGGCAGAGCCAAAGCTGAACTCCTGGTCTGCCCTTCCCTCACTCTTGCCCCCTCCAACATCTGGCAACTCTGTCTTTCTAGGAGCTGAAAAAAACAGGTGGATTCCTTTCGTTCTGCACAGCTCACATCTAACTCACCTGCAAATCCTTTTAGCTTTACCTTTAAAATAGACCCAGAATCCAGCCCTATCTCATCACCTGCACTGCTACCTGGCCCAGGTCAGCACCATCTCTCCTTTGGGTGCCTCCAGCAGCCTCCTTGCTGGGCGGTTTCCTTCTGCTTTTGCCCCTGAGTCCCTTCTTCTGCTACAGCCAGAGCAACTTGGGATGCACTGCTGGAGTGCAAGACTCCCATCTTATTCAGACAAAATGTCAGCATCTAAAGTGTCTGTAAAGTTGTTCCTCCTCTTGTTCTTCCTCTCCAGCCTCACTGGTTTCCTGATTTCCCTCCTATAGCCTTTGACCTTGTCCTTCCCACTCCAGAAACTTCCCGCCCCCAATAACTGCACTCCTTATTCGTTTGTCTCCTGTGGTCTCTGCTCACACACCCATTTCATCAAAGTGGGTTTCCCTCATCTTCCTAAATAAACAAGTCCCCAAGTAGACTTTTGACTGCATGTGTCACAAGCCAATAAATCACTAATGTCCCTCACACCAACCCTGCTTTATTTCCTCCCAGTATCACATGTGGATCAGGTGTCAGAAGGTAGAAAGGAGTGGCAAAACGCTGACAACAGTAACTGATGAAACTGATTCCTTGGGTTATATAGGAAGATGTCATTGTTCAGTCACCAAGTCATGTCTGACTCTTTACAACCCCATGGACTGCAGCATGCCAGGCCTCCCTGTCCCTCACCATCTCCTGGAGTTTGCCCAAGTTATGCCCATTGAATTGGTGATGCCATCCAACCGTCTCATCCTCTGTTATCTTCCTATAGTATCTATAGGAAGATACTATGATATAAATAAACATATTTTATGAGTTTTGCTGGATAGGACATGACTGGTTCAAAGTGAAATGTTGGACCAAGTGATACTGAGGAAGAAATTTCAAAACAGACTTGAGATATATCTGAGCTTCCTTCCAAAATAAGACCCAAAATAGGATTGGAAAAGAAGCCCTTTTGAGTAAAGAGACTGGACTAAACACAAGCATCTTATTACATTCCCTCATGAAACCTTGCTACAACTATCATGATAGCAGTTTATAGACATAAACCTAAAAGGAAAATGAGAGGTGAAAATCACAAAACTTTGGGAGCTGGAAAGTTCATAGACCGGAAGTAACTCACCAAATAGCCCTTACTGAGCTGAAGTCCAAGCTCACAGTAGGAAAATCCATGAACAAACTGGGTTGATACAAGAGAATGCACAGAGGAGCCTGGGAACCTGCAGCAGCAGATATTTCTGGAACCCAGAACAAAGTGGTGGGGTTGGTTGAAATCCATTTAGTAGCAGTTAGATGCCTGGACCCCACCCCCCACATTCCACACTGTTGGGTACCTGCCCCTCCCCTACTCTTGCAGAAGACTGACCATTTGCTTTCAAGGGAGGATAAAACATATAGACTCTGGACTGTGTGACATCAGACCCAGTTGATGGGATACCCAGGCTATATACCAAGGTTATCATTTAGAAACAAGGGGATTCAGTGACTGTGGACATTGCTGTGTTCTCTCCCTCTGTCCCTGCTGAACTTCCAGAATCCTGGTAGCTAAGCCTTTACCCTCTATACAGAAAGTTGGAAGAATCTTCTTTGCTGTTTGATAAGCTCAGTTAGAAACACCTGAAGATACCAACACAGGGGATTTCCCACTGACTGGCACAGCATGGCACTCCACAATAAAGCTCACAGTCAAGAAGCTCCATCCATTCAGACAACCACAGATGAAGAAATTTTCAAGAAAACTTCCACAAGGTAAGTTAGAGTACAAAATAAAAGCAACTTGGAGGAAACAGAAATTATGCAAAAAAAAAAAAACAAACTTGCAAAAACTATCATTGATAACCTTTGCAAAATAATAAAGACATTACATCCATGAAACAAGAACAGGATGCTATAGAAAAAGAACACTTAACAGAACAAAAAACATTTCTTGAAAATTAAAAATGTGAAAACAGAAGTTAAAAACTTTGTAAAAAATAAAAAATGAAGATGAAACTGAAACTGAAGAAAAGTCTCAGAAAGCATGGCAGAAAGACAAAGACATTCCTTGGTGGCCTAGTAGTTAGGATTTGATGGGTTCAACTGTGGTGACCCAGCTTTGATTCCTGGTTAGGGAACCAACATATATGCCATGCAATGTGGCCAAAATACAAAAAAAAGAAAAAGAAAAGACAGAAAACAGGGAAGAAAAGAGAAAATAATTTGGAGACCAGTCCAAGAACTCTCACTTGCAAACAAGAGTACCCCTTTGGGACAGTGAAAACTGAGAGGAGGAGTGATTCATCAACAAAATAAAAGAATATTTCCCAAACTTGAAGAGCAAGAATCTCCAGCTTGAAAGGGAACTTCAAGTTTGCAGGTGTGAAAAAATATATTCACACTAAAGTACATTACGATGCAATTTCAAGAACACTGGAATAAAAGAACATCCTACCAAGTTTCTAAATTATAGGGAAAAAAACAGGTCATATGCAACAGATCAGTAATTAGAATGAAATTCTCAACAGCATGTAGGGAGAAAAACAAGCAGATAAGCAAAAAACAATGGGACAGTGCCTTCAAAATCCTTAAGAAACATTATATCCAACCTAGAATTCTATATCCAGCCCGGTTACCACTGATGTGTAATAAGTGAGTAAAAGTAATTCAGGCATCAAATTCTCAAAAAAAAAAAATTAACTTCCACATGCTTTTTCCCAGGATGCCACTGGAATGTATACTCTACCAATGAAGGTATATAAAAAAAGACATACCATATGTAATAGTTCCTGGGGTGCCTTGGCAAATGACCACAAACTAGGTGGTTTAAAAACCACAGAAATTTCACACAGTTCTAGAGGCTAGAAATCGGAAATAACAGTGTCAGCAGGGCCATACTTTCTCTGAAACCTCAGAGAGAAGACTCTGCTTTGCTTCTTCCAGCTTCCGGGGGGCCCAGGCATTCCTTGACTTGTGGCAGTGGAACTCCAGTCTCTTCCTCCATCATCATACCATCTTTTCCCTTTGCATGTCTATCTCTGTATCTCTTCTCTTCTTATAAGGACATCAGTCATAGTGGGCTAAGGGCCCACCCTCCAACATAACTTCATCTTAACTATTTACATCTACAATAAGCCTATTTCTAAACAATAACAAACATTCTAAGATCCTGGGAGAAACATGAGCTTGAAAGGGGAGGGACAATACTTAACCCAGTACAACACATAGAAACAGGAGGTGAAAGGAATTCTCTGAATAAGGGCAAAGGACCAGCCCAGGCTGACAGTGCGTATGAGGGTAGAGGTCATCCAGGCTGGACTGAACAGATTAGACGCTCATAGATTTTCTCAGGAGGGTGAAATTGAGATTTGGGGATTGAACTAATGATAAACACTTAGAAAATTAAATAAATAACAGCACCTAAAAAGGCCATTGTTAATTCCAAGGAAAACAAAAGATTAGTTCATAGCTCCATTCTGCAAGGCATATCAGTTCAGTTCAGTTCAGTTCAGTTGCTCAGTCAAGTCCGACTCTTTGTGACACCATGAACCACAGCATGCCAGACCTCCCTGTCCGTCACCAACTCCTGGAGTCCACCCAAACCCATGTCCATCGAGTCAGTGATGCCATCCAACCATCTCATCCTCTGTCGTCCCCTTCTCCTCCTGCCCTCAATCTTTCTCAGCATCAGGGTCTTTTCCAATGAGTCAGTTCTTCATATCAGGTGGCCAAAGTATTGGAGTTTCAGCTTCAACATCAGTCCTTCCAATGAACACCCAGGACTGATCTTTAGGATGGACTGTTTGGATCTCCTTGCAGTCCAAGGGACTCTTCAGAGTCTTCTCCAACACTACAACTCAAAAGCATCAATTCTTCGGCGCTCAGCTTTCTTTATAGTCCAACTCTCACATCCATACATGACTGCTGGAAAAACCATCGCCTTGACTAGACAGACCTTTTTTGGCAAAGTAATGTCTCTGCTTTTAATATGCTGTCTAGGTTGGTCATAACTTTCCTTCCAAGGAGTAAGCATCTTTTAATTTCATGGCTGCAATCACCATCTGCAGTGATTTTGGAGCCCCCAGAAATAGTCTGACACTGTTTCCACTGTTTCCCCATCTATTTGCCATGAAGTGATGAGACCAGATGCCATGATCTTAGTTTTCTGAATGTTGAGCTTTAAGCCAACTTTTTCACTCTCCTCTTTCACTTTCATCAAGAGGCTCTTTAGTCCTTCTTCGCTTTCTGCCATAAGGGTGGTGTCATCTGCATATCTGAAGTTATTGGTATTTCTCCCAGCAATCTTGATTCCAGCTTGTGCTTCCTCCAGCCCAGCGTTTCTCATGATGTACTCTGCATATAAGTTAAATAAGCAGGGTGACAATATACAGCCTTGATGTACTCCTTTTCCTATTTGAAACCACTCTATTGTTCCATGTCCAGTTCTAACTGTTGCTTCCTGACCTGCATACAGGTTTCTCAAGAGGCAGGTCAGGTGGTCTGATATTCCCATCTCTTTCAGAATTTTCCACAGTTTATTGTGATCCACACAGTCAAAGGCTTTGGTATAGTCAATAAAGCAAAAATAGATGTTTTTCTGGAACTCTTTTGCTTTTTCCATGATCCAGCAGATGTTGGCAATTTGATCTCTGGTTCCTCTGCTTTTTCTAAAATCAGCTTGAACACCTGAAGTTCATGGTTCATGTATTGCTGAAGCCTGGTTTGGAGAATTTTAAGCATTACTTTACTAGCGTGTGAGATGAGTGCAATTGTGCGGTAATTGGAGCATTCTTTGGCATTGCCTTTCTTTGGGATTGGAATGAAAACTGGCCTTTTCCAGTCCTGTGGCCACTGCTGAGTTTTCCAAATTTGCTGGCATATTGAATGCAGCACTTTCACAGCATCATCTTTCAGGATTTGAAATAGCTCAACTGGAATTCCATCACCTCCACCAGCTTTGTTCTTAGTGATGCTTCCTAAGGCCCACTTGACTTCACATTCTAGGATGTCTGGCTCTAGGTGACTGATCACACCATCGTGAGTATCTGGTTCATGAAAATCTTTTTTATACAGTTCTTCTGTGTATTCTTGCCACCTCTTTTAATAGCCTCTGCATCTGTTAGGTCCCTACCATTTCTGTCCTTTATTGAGCCCATCGTTGCATGAAATGTTCCCTTGGTATCTAACTTTCTTGAAGAGATCTCTAGTCTTTACCGTTCTATTGTTTTTCTCTATTTCTTTGCATTGATCACTGAGGAAGGCTTTCTTATCTCTCTTTGCTATTCTTTGGAACTCTGCATTCAGATGCTTGTATCTTTCCTTTTCTCCTTTGCTTTTCGCTTCTCTTCTCTTCACAGCTATTTGTAAGGCCTCCCCAGACAGCCAGTTTGCTTTTCTGCATTTCTTTTCCTTGGGGATGGTCTTGATTTCTGTCTCCTGTACAATGTCATGAACCTCCGTCCATAGTTCATCAGGCACTCTATCTATCAGATCTAGTCCCTTAAATCTATTTCTCACTTCCACTGTATAGTCATAAGGGATTTAGGTCATACCTGAATGGTCTAGTGGTTTTCTCCACTTTGTTCTATTTCAGTCTGAATTTGGCAATAAGGAGTTCATGATCTGAGTCACAGTCAGCTCCCAGTCTTGTTTTTGCTGACTGTATAGGGCTTCTCCATCTTTGGCTGCAAAGAATGTAATCAATCTGATTTTGGTGTCAACCATCTGGTGATGTCCATGTGTAGAGTCTTCTCTTGTGTTGTTGGAAGAGGGTGTTTGCTATGACCAGTGTGTTCTCTTGGCAAAACTCTATAGCCTTTGCCCTGCTTCATTCTGTACTCCAAGGCCAAATTTGCCTGTTACTCCAGGTGTTTCTTGACTTCCTACTTTTACATTCCAGTCCTCTATAATGAAAAGGATATCTTTTTTGGGTGCTAGTTCAAGAAGGTCTTGTGGGTCTTCATAGAACCATTCAACTTCAGCTTTTTCAGCATTACTGGTTGGGGCATAGACTTGGATTCCTGTGATATTGAATGGTTTGCCTTGGAAACAAACAGAGATCATTCTGTTATTTTTGAGATTGCATCCAAGTACTGCATTTCAGACTCTTTTGTTGACTATGATAGCTACTCTATTTCTTCTAAGGGATTCCTGCCCAAGTAGTAGACATCATGGCCATCTGATTTAAATTCACCCATTCCAGTCCATCTTAGTTCCCTGATTCTTAGAATATCAATGTTGCTGCTGCTGCTAAGTCGCTTCAGTCGTGTCTGACTCTGTGCGACCCCATAGACGGCAGCCCACCAGGCTCCCCTGTCCCTGGGATTCTCCAGGCAAGAACACTGGAGTGGGTTGCCATTTCCTTCTCCAATGCATGAAAGTGAAAAGTGAAAGTGAAGTCGCTCAGTCGTGTCCAACTCTTAGTGACCCCATGGACTGCAGCCTACCAGGCTCCTCCGTCCATGGGATTTTCCAGGCAAGAGTACTGGAGTAGGGTGCCATTGCCTTCTCCAACTCTTATCATCTCCTGTTTGACCACTTCTGATTTGCCTTGATTCATGGACCTAACATTCCAGGTTCCTATGCAATATTACTCTCTACACCATCAAACCCTGCTTCCATCACCTGTCCCATTCACAACTGGGTGTTGTTTTTGCTTTGGCTCCATCCCTTCATTCTTTCTGGAGTTATTTCTCCACTGATCTCCAGTAGCATATTGGGCACCTACTGACCTGGGGAGTTCATCTTTCAGTGTCCTATCTTTTTGCCTTTTCATACTGTTCATGGGATTCTCAAGGCAAGAATACTGAAGTGGTGTGCCATTCCCATCTCCAATGGACCACATTCTGTCAGGCGTCTCCATCATGACCCATCCTTCTTTGGTGGCCCCACATGGCATAGCCCAGTTTCATTGAGTTAGACAAGGCTGTGGTCCATGTGATCAGACTGGCTAGTTGTCTGTGATTGTAGTTTCAATCTCTTGCCCTCTGGCCCCTCTCTGTGCCTACTGCAAGGCATATGAAAACATATAAAAGAAAAAATAAATGCTTATAAAGCCAAAATTACAGCATAAATATATGAAGAGAATGGGGAGATGGGAAGTGGTGGAAATGGAGGAAAAAACTAGTGATAAGTCTTTATCTTCCACAGGCAATGGATAAATTGATAGATGAGGCTGCAAACTGAAAAAGCCAGAGTTAGCAATTGAGTTTTATAGAAAGATATGAAATAAATATTAAAGAGTTGAAAATATTGGCCCCAGAGAAGGGAAAATGGAAGGGGAGGAGAATGAAGGAATGTTGTTTGTCTAACAAATCTTGCAGAACTACTTGAATTATGCACACTCATAACTTCAACTAGAAAAAGAAAAATTGAAACAAGAGAGAGAGAGGCACAAATCAGGCCAATCATCAAGAGCCTTGTAATTGCACACCACATCATAAGTATATTTTATCATTAACATATTTTATAATGAAACTCTAGAGTCAGCATAACACAGTTGTTCTCAGTTAAGGGAGCCACATTCCCCAACATTCCCACCCTTGGGGACATATCAAATTTGATGTCTGGAGGCATTTTTGACTTTCACAACTTGGAGAAAGGGGTGTCTATTAATAGTCGGTAAAGAACAGGAATGTTGCCGAGCATCCTGCAATGCACAGAGCACAATAAACAACAACAAAGAATTTGTTGTATATCTGAGGTTGTTGATATTTCTCCCGGCAATCTTGATTCCATCCAGCCTGGCACTTCACGTAATGTACTCTGCATATAAGTTAAATAAGCAGGGTGACAATATACAGCCTTGACGTACTCATTTCCCGATTTTGAACCAGTCCATTGTCCCATGTCTGGTTCTAACTGTTGCTTCTTGACCTGCATACAGGTTTCATAGGAAGCAGGTAAGATGGTTTGGTATTACCATCTCTTTAAGAACTTTCCACAGTTTGTTGTGATCCACACAGTCAAAGGCTTTAGCATAGTCAATGAAGCAGAAGTTAATGTTTTTCTGAAATTCTCTTGCATTTTCTATGATCCAAAGGATGCTGGTAATTTGATTTCTGGTTCTTCTGCCTTTTCTAAATCCAGCTTGTACATCTGGAAGTTCTCAGTTCACACACTATTGTACCTTAGCTTGAAGGATTTTGAGCATTACCTTGCTAGCATGTGACATGAATGCTGTTCTACAGTAGTTTGAACATTATTTGGCATTGCCTTTCTTTGGGATTGAAATGAAAACTGACCTTTTCATTCCTGTGGCTGCTGCTGAGTTTTCCAAATTTGCTGGCATATTGAGTGTGGCACTTTCACAGCATCATGTTTTAGGATTTGAAATAGGTCAACTGGAATTCTATCACTTCCTCACTTTGATCGTAGTAATGTTTCCTAGGGCTTTCCTTGTAGCTCAGCTGGTAAAGAATCCGCCTGCAATGTGGGAGACCTGGGTTTGATCCCTGGATTGGGAAGATCCCCTGGAGAAGGGAAAGGCTACTCCCTCCAGTACTCTGCCTGGAGAATTCCATGGACTGTATAGTCCCATGGGTCACAAAGAGTCGGACATGACTGAGCAACTTTCACTTTCACTAAAGTCCACTTGACTTCACACTCTAGGAGTCTGGCTCTAGGTGAGCGATCACACCATCATGGTTCTCCTGGTCACTAAGACCTTCTTTTGTACAGTTCTTCTGTGTATTCTTGCCACCTCTTAATATCTTCTGCTTCTGTTAGGTCCATACCATTTCTGTCTTTATTGTGGCCATCTTCACATGAAATATTCCCTTGGTATCTCCAATTTTCTTGAAGAGATCTGTAGTCTTTTCCATTCTAGTTTCTTTCCTCTGTTTCTTTGCACTGTTCACTTAAGAAGACTTTCTTATTTCTCCTTGCTATTCTCTGGAACTCTGCATTCAGTTATCTTTCTTTTTCTCCTTTGCCTTTACCTTCTATTCTTTTTTCAGCTATTTGTAAGGCCTTCTCAGACAACTGCTTTGCCTTCTTGCATTTCTTTCTCTTTGGGATGGTTTTGATTACTGCCCCCTCTACAACATTATGAACTTCCATCCATAGTTCTTCAGGCACTTTGTCTAGCAGATCTAATCCTTGGAATCTATTCATCACCTCCACTGTATAATCATGAAGGCATGAGCAACCATTGACCATTGATGTATATCTCAACCCTTAGTCCCTCTCTCCTCCCCAGAGGTCAGCAAGTGGGGCTATAAATCCAAACTTCTAATCCTAGTTGGTTTCCTAATCAATCAGCCCCCATTTTTAGGGATTTTCTAAAAGTCACTTCATTAACATAAACTCTGATGTGATTGAAAGGAGCCTGTTATGAATAACAAAAGACACTGTTTGCATCTTCATCCTTCCTTTCACTTCTGAAATTCCAAAGGTTCCTGTCCCAGGAGTCTGGATGAAGCCCAAAGGTCTACTTCTCATTATAGTAAGTAAGTAAAGTAGCTCAGTCGTGTCCGACTCTTTGCAACCCCATGGACTGTGGCCTACCAGGCTCCTCTGTCCATGGGATTTTCCAGGCAAGAGTACTGGAGTGGGGTGCCATTTTCTTCTCCAGGGGACCTTCCCGACCCAGGGATCGAACCCGGGTCTCCAGCATTGCAGACAGACGTTTTACCATCTGAGCCACCAGGGAAGACACTTCTCATTATAAATCACCTTATTATAAAAAGGTGCTAAGATCCTCTAGGTGAGAAATCAGAAACGACTGAGTTAAGAGGACTCTAAGGTAGACTTCACAGGACTTGAGACTGGATGTAGGTGCTGACAATGGGATCAAGGCTGAGTCTTCTTATTAGGGTATTTGGGTGGATGCTGATCCCATAAACCAGAATCAGGAAAAGGGTGAAGGGTGAGAAGAAAAGTAGTTTAGTTGGGCAAGTTTCATTTGCAAGCCTTAGAGGCCACAGGAGGTCAAGGTGAAGATACTTGGTAGGGAGGGTTCTGGGGTTTAGAACAGAGGTCTAGGTGGCAGTCACCACATTTAGGGTTTCTTTTAAGCCTCTGTTTACCCAAGACCTATCATAGTGGCGGACACTTAATACAAGATCTGTATTAAATATGTATTGGCTGGATGAAGGAAACCCATGTGTACCAGTTTCCTGTGGCTGCTGTAACAAATTACCACAAACTGGGCAGCTTAAAACAACAGAAATTTACTGTTTCACAGTTCTGCAGGCCAGAAGTCTGAAATCAGTGCCACTGAGATGAAATCAAGGTGTCCACAAGGCCACACTCTCTCCAGGACAGAAGCTAGGAGAGACTTGTTCCTTGCCTTTTCTAGTTTATGGTGAGTGCTGGCATTTCCTGGCTTGTGGCTACATCATTCCCATCTTTATCTCTCCCTTCATATCAGCTGTCCTCTTCCCTATCTCTCTTTTTCTCTCTCTTATCAAGACACTTGTGAGGCAGACATGGAGAACAGACTTGTGGTTGTCAGAGGGCAAGGGGTGTAGTGGGAGGGATGTATTGGGAGTCTGGGATTAGCAGATGCAAGCTGTTACGTAGAGAAGAGATAAACAAGGTCCTGCTGTACAGCACAGGGAACTATATTCAATATCGTGTGATAAACCATAATGGAAAAGAATATGAAAAAGAAGATACATACATATATATATGTATATATAAACATATATATACATATATATATAAACATATATACATATATATATATAACTAAATCACTTTGCTGTAAGTAGAAATTAATATAACATTATAATCAACTATACTTCAATAAATTAAATTTTTTTAAAAGGACACCTGTGATGGATTTAAGACCTTCCCAGATAATTCAGAAAAATCTCATTACAAAATCCTTAATCTAATCACATCTACAAAAACTTTTTTTTTTTTAACTTTATTTTGCTTTACAATACTGTATTGGTTTTGCCATACATTGACATGAATCAGCCAAGGGTGCATTTGAGGTAACAGTCCCAGGTTCCAGGAATATGGTGGAATAACCTTATATCCTTAGGGGCCAGCATTCAACCAGCTATACCATGGAAATAGAGTGTAATATTTCTGTGGAAAAATAACCCTTAAAATCCTGAAAAGGAAGACAAGATGGGAAAGCTGACTAAGCTAGATGTGGTGGTGGTTTAAATTGCCCACAGATCATTTGCTACTCTCGTCAAGAAGCAGACTCAGTCACTTCTCCTTGAATATGGATTGCATTTGGTAATTCACTTCTAACAACAAAATAAAGTGGAGGTGACACTGTGAGACTTTGGAGATTAAGTCCTAAAAGGCACTGGGGCTTGCTGTATGCTCACTCTTCCTTCCACCCTGTACCCTTGGGACAGGACTTCAGTTGCCTAAAACCCGGACCGACACCTGCCTGCACCTAACAAAACACTGAGTTAGCACTGCTCAAATGCGCCAGCATTTCTGACTCACAGAAACCATTAGTGAACATGTGCTTCTTATTTTAAGCCACTACGTTTGGGTATAATTTGTTATGCAGCAGTAGCTAACCAATACAACGGGCAGTGAGAAAAAGCGGAATGCAGCAATAGCAAAGCAAAACCCTCAAGAGGCAAGATGTTAGTGAGTGTGGCAGGGATGAGGGGAAAAATTCAAACAGTGATGGCATGGATCCTGGGAGGCCTAGGGGTTTGAATTCCTCTATGATCAAGCGGACTATGTTACATATTCCCAAAAACATTTGGTCCGAGGATGAAAGCAGAGAACTGAACTGTATTAGAAAAGGTGCATATACAGTCCTAGCACGGTGTCAGAAATGGAGTAAGGGGAAAAATAACAGCTCAACGAAACCCAGCAGCGCACATTCTGCACTGTCTTCTTGCGTGACACTCACTCTGTGGTCCTAATGAATACTTATTTATTGTGTCTGATGATATACCCGTACACATTAGGTATTATTATGCATATTTTAATGAGGAAAGTGATGCTTCCAGAATTGGGGTGGCTTTTTACAGTTCCACAGAGTCAGGACATGAACCCAAATCAGGCTGATTTCAAAATCCATGCTAATCCCACGGCACCACCCATGTCTCTTTGTAGAGCACTTATTTACATTCCTTGGGATTTTTTGAATTCTCTTCTTTTGGCCTTCTTAGTGAGAAATCTGCCAGTGTTCCTCTTACCCTGCTCCCTTAAAAAAAAAAAATCCTTTAATTATTCTTCATTCCTGAAATTTGTCTACATATTTGACTAGAGAGACTCAGGAGCTGAAAGGGATGGAATGCGGGAATTCTGAATTGAAAGCCTCTTCAAGACTCTTCCTCATTCTCTTCCCCCCCAGGCTGGATGTGCAGCTATTCTGCCTGGCAACCTTCCTTTTCCCTCCACATCCCCCAACTCCTCCAGAGGGCTGTCTGGCCAGAGCACAGCATTGTCTCAGCCCCATTCCCCCTGGAAAATGTTGAGTCTGCATTGACATTGACACCCAGGGAGCTGTGCAGCTGTTGCCATGCATCCAGACCAAAGACCTTCCGGAAATTGTTTGCATTCAGGCGCCTCCTGTGTGCCTGGCAACACTGCAAGGCCTGGCACCCCAGGACTGCTCCTGGGGTAGAGGTGCTGCTTTGCTTCTGTTCTTCTTTTCTTCTACTCTGATTCCCTGAAGGCCCAGTAAATTGAGAGTTCACAGCTAAGAAAGAGAGGTACTTCCCTCCTGCTATCTAGAATAAGCTGGGTTGGACAGGAGAGATTACATCTATTTTATTTTTCTTTGTGGTTGTAGACAATTATGATCATTTAGATCTCATTTGGCTTAAGTGGCACAAATCCAATTCCAAATGGATTTGGCAAAAAGAGTTTAATAACAGCACCTTAGAGTATCTCCATGAAAAGTGACGAAAGGGCAGCGATGCTGCCTGATGGGTCACCATGTACAGTTGTGCAAGCTGCATACTGCACAACCCCAGGGGCCACTATCACAAGGCACTTCCAGGAGTTGTGCAGGGTTCAACTCGTCTAGCTCCTCTCAGTGTCCCTTGTCCAGGTTTCAGGGATAACCGGAAGCAGGGTCTCAAATGCTACCAGGACTCTCTCTGCATCTCTGAAATGGACTTCTGAGTACTGAATCCCTCCCACCATGGGCTAGTTTCATACAGGTAGTGGATGAAGAATTGTCAGTGAATGGTTCCTAAAACTTCCAACATCAAGGAAACACTGACTTGTAAGGTTATTGGTCCCAACTTCAGAACTTTTACAAAAAGGCTCAGATGTCTGATTTGAGCTTAGTGTCCTTCATTCTACTCATCAAGGAGCAGGACAGCTGGACATGGGTATTACCTGTGCGTTAGCCTGAGTCAGATCCCCACATGGACCCAGCATTTCTGCTCAGGTGGAGGCAGGAAATGTCTGAGCAATCCCTTTGGGGGAATTTAAGGCTTAAAAGACGCTTACTCCTTGGAAGGAAAGTTATGACCAACCTAGATAGCATATTCAAAAGCAGAGACATTACATTACCAACAAAGATCCATCTAGTCAAGGCTATGGTTTTTCCAGTAGTCATGTATGGATGTGAAAGTTGGACTGTGAAGAAAGCTGAGTGCCGAAGAATTGATGCTTTTGAACTGTGGTGTTGGAGAAGACTCTTGAGAGTCCCTTGGACTGCAAGGAGATCCAACCAGTCCATCCTAAAGGAGATCAGTCCTGGGTGTTCATTAGAAGGACTGATGCTGAAGCTGAAACTCCAGTACTTTGGCCACCTCATGCAAAGAGTTGACTCACTGGAAAAGACCCTGATGCTGGGAGGGATTGGGGGCAGGAGGAGAAGGGGACGACAGAGGATGAGATGGCTGGATGACATCACCGACTCAATGGACATGAGTTTGGGTAAACTCTGGGAGTTGGTGATGGACAGGGAGGCCTGGCATGCTGCGATTCAGGGTCACAAAGAGTCAGACACGACTGAGTGACTGCACTGAAAGTTTTTAAGCCTGCTTTTTTTGTCTTTTTTTTTTTTTGGTAATCTCTAGAGCCTTTCAGGAGCTCTAACTACCTAACAGCAGGTAGGAGAACGTGGAAGTAAAACTGTTCCAACTCAAGAGTAGGTGTGAATTAAACTTACCTCCTCTGGGACTTTCATTTGATGTAGTCTTAAGAGTTTGGCAACATGGGAGCCTATGTTCACGGTCTGTGTTTAGGGGGATATTAGGATCCTTGTGTGGTCACACACAGGCAGTTCTCAAGCTCTCTGTCTTGAAGGCAGAACATACCGATTCTCTTCCCAAACCAACTGCCCATAGAGGCTTGGTAACTGCTTCCTTCAAAAGAGAGAAGAGACAATAATCTCCTAATTGTTCTTCTCCCTTCTACCTCCTCTCTAGCCTCCCACTTCCAATACAAGCTTGGAGGCTATGCCCACTTCTTGCCCTTTAATTGTATCCAAGATAGCACTCTCTCCATGTCCTTTTTGAACCCTCCGTTTTTTATCCCAGCTCTCATCAGTCACCATGGCTTAGGAGTTTGAACATGAAAGCCTGAAAAGGATTCCCTGGGTGTCATGAAATCAAGGGGTTACCATGAAAAGGGATGGGGGGGGCGATGTGTGGAATGAAGAAAAAGGAATACAGCTGCCACGTGCCATAAATATTCTCGGACCATTTAATCCACATGGAACAAGGGGGAGTATGACTATTAATGACCAAAATAAATAGTAATCAATTATGATGATGGTAATTATGCTTTTGAAATTAGCCTGGGAAAGGATGACCGAGGCAATTTTTTATTCCAGCTCAGGAAAATGGGACGCCAGCTGGGGCTAATAAGAGCTTTCATTAAAGCACTGAGTTTCGTCCAGCACTGCAAAGAAAGCCCTCTCTGTGCTGTGACCCGGCCCGGCCCTGACATGCCTTCTGCTTTTTAACAAGAACTGAAAGGTGGCGAGACAGACAGTTCTTGCCTTGGCACCAGGCGAAGGCGGCCTTTGAAAAGGCAGGGATTATTTCCAATGGCTCAGTGCTGGGGAGCTTCATTTCCTTTGCCCTCTGTCTCCATGCGCCTGGGTTCCAGCACCGGCGCGGAGGACCTGGAGCGGAGGAGGTTGGTTGGCACCGGTGGATGACCCGGGGCAGAGGGTCTGGGCAGGGGAGGACGGGACAGGGCAGTTTGCGGTGACTGGCTGGACAGGGAGACAGAGGGAGACAAATATGTGGTTTCAGTACAAGGGACGGTGTGTCCTTCCCCGCACTTCAGTCACTCCAGGAGCTGCTGTGGAGATAGATGGTCACTAATATTTACCTGCCAGCCCTTCCACCCCAAAAAGCATGTTTACCCAGGCCCAGCGCAGCCCTGCCCCGCCCCACCAGCACCACTGCTCCTGCACACCCAGCGCCCTTGGGAATTTCATGGAAGTCACTTGCTACTGGTTTCTGCCTCAGTTTCCCCTTTTGGCTTTTCTCCCTTTTGCTTGATTTCTTGCTGTATTTCTCTCTCTCTATGAAGAAACTAAAGAAGGTCTCTCACTTAGCCAACTAGAGCACCACTGAAGAGTTTAAGGGTTAGTGGGAATCAAATCAAATCAATCAGCCTTTGAGTTCTGATACAGACTCACTGCTTCCTTAGTGACTCAGAGGTAAAGAATTGGACTGCCTGTGGAGGAGACCCAGTTTCCCTCCCTGGGTGAGGAAGATCCCCAGGAGAAGGAAATGGCAACCCACGCAAGTATTCTTGTCTGGAAAATTCCATGGACAGAGGAGCTTGGTAGGCTACCTCCACCGGGGTCAAAAGGGTCGGACATGGCAGAGCATGCCCACACATGCGCTCACAGACCCACTATCCCAACCTCTGATACAGTCTCATTACCTAAACTTGGTTCAAAGCCTCACCTTCATTCAGTGACTCAGCCTGGAGTGAATTTCCACCCCCACCCCCCAACCCCACCTGAGGAGGGGATGTCTGGCAGTGTCTGGATGTCTGGAGACAATTTTGGCTGTCACAGCTAAGGTAGAGAGTGCTAACTCCCCAACATCTAATGGGTCTAAGCCAGGGATGCTGTTCAATATCCTATGATGTATACAACTTATCCCACCCAAAATGTCAGTCGTGCCAAAACTGAGAAACTGTGCTTGATTAATAGCTAAGTTAGCATCTGATAACCACCACCATAGCCCTGCCCTCCAAGGCTGCCATCCTGGAAAGGCTGTGTGGAAATCTGAAGGCAGCAGCCAGAGGCCCAGCTGCACGCATGCCTAGTAAAGTCATCAGTGACCCCGGTCTCCTGGCAACTGCTCCAGCCAATCATATTAGCTGATCCAGGGAAATTAAGGTCACAGAGGAGGTTACAGAAGTTTCCTTCCTAGCTCTTCTGCCAAAGGCAGGGCGTTCCTTCTGTGTGAGCAGAGAAGGGACTTAGGGAGATGAGAAAAGAGGGTCCCTCCATACGCCAATTCAGGTTGTCTGGTAAAGCTCCAGAGTCTGATGAACCCAAGAAGTGCTCCAGAGAGGTTATATGGCCAAGAGTTAGAAACGATCACTGAAACAGTCATCATTGACTCATGACCCTAATCTCAATGTTCATTTGGCAGTTGCATACAAAACCTTGGGCCAGGTGCTTTGCATACTCTATTTGATTCCATCCATGCAATAGGATGTAGGATTTCCATTTCAAGTTTACAGATGAGGACACTGAGGTCTGGGAGGATAAGCATGTCTTGTCCAAGTCCACAGATCAAGTCAGTGAATAAGCTGGGGTTGGAACCCAGCCTGATCTAAAATAATTTGAAGCCTCTTTATTTCTGTACCTAAAGAAGACTGGAGACCTGGAAGGGACTGCGCCACACTGGCAGGAGAGTTGGGCAAGGGTGGCCTCTAATGGACCCTAGGCATTTTGGTCTGGAAAGATCTGGGCTAAGAGCAGAAATCCAAGGTCAATAATGTCATGAGGGTTGTGGTGAGAGTAAATATGAGCTCTATCACCAAATCCCCACACCAAGAATTTAAGTTGTGTCCCTGAATCTTTGACCAGGTCCAACAGAGGGATCTTGCAAAACTCATCAATTCAAAATCAAATAATTTTACTGTTAAAAAGCAGAGTGTATTTAGACTTCATACCAGCTCTAAAACTTGGATAGTGGGAGCAGAGGCGATCTTTTATTTTTGCCTAACTATTTTAAATTTAATTTTTATTTTATATTGGGGCATAGTGACGTACAATGTTGGGTTAGTTTCAGGTGTACAGCAAAGTGGTTCAGTTATACATGTATGAGACTATCATCGATTGAGTACCAACTATATGCCAGGTTCTCTGCTAGACCTACACAAAGACAATTTCGTTCCCCCCTCCCCCAGAATCCCATGAGATGCTCTGAACAGGAAACTGCCAGGGTCAGAACCAGTGGCTCAGAGCCCTGGCACACACTTTTGCATAATGCCCTGGAGCTTGGCAAGATCAATCATTATTAAGGGGTCCTGGCAATAATGGGGGCATAGCTCCACTGAGGCTACGTCAGAGAAATCCTCAAGGGATCCCACAATAAAGCTCTCTGAACCTGAGTGCTACTAGAGACAAAATCTTGAGATACACAGCCAGTGAACCTGATCAGTAAAGCAGATATTGGCTTCTAAAAAGCCCACACAAACCAAGATGACTCTGTTCTCCATCTGGTGTCCTCAGAAAAAGGGCCTGCTTTTTTTTTTTTCCCTTCACTGACCCATTGAGGGGCAGGAAATTCTTCCATATAGACACCCTCAGGCTGCTGCTTAAGCCTATTTCCTTTTCTCTGGTCCAGAGTGATGAAGAACAGCTGGTAGCCACTGACTCTAAGAAATCTTTCATAAACCTGAAGACCCATTATATAACCAGCCTTCTCCAAGTGAAATAATCCCCATTCTTTTCTAAGTTTCTCCGAGCCTATTTGTTCTCCAAGTTTCCTTTGCAAATGATTTGATCCCTTTGGAAGTTCTCTCTGCTCCTCTTGAGACACAGAGACCATAATCAGACTGAGGTGGAGTCCATCACTTTGCAAAACAAGTGTCCTTTCACAAGTGTTGTAGGAGGGCGACTTCCCAGTAAGACCAACAGGGAAGAGACGGAGATGTGGTGCAAAGCTCACAGACACCTTGTTCAAATCCTTGCTTCTCCTTGAAGAAGCTGTGTGACCTCAGGTAGACCAGCTGGGCTTGCAGGATCTCAATTTCTTCATCTCAAAACAAATGACTTTCCCGTAAGGCTTCAGTAAGATAATGTAAGGGAAGTACTTGGCACCAGTAGGAATGCTCTTCCCAGGAGCTATTGTGACTTTACGGTTATGCCCATCCCTCCCCACCCACAAAATGTAGTCACTTACTTATTTGCTATTCCTCTGAATCAAACAAAGACGGCAAACCCCAAACAGGCAGCTCCTCACTGGCCCTGACTGCCTCCTGAAGAAGTGAGCTCGCTGCACATGATTGAACCAGACTGCTCATGCCTCCTGTGGGGTGTGGGGGAGGAGGGGTGTCAGGGAAGGGGCTTCTCCTTTGGGTGGGAATGGGCTTGATGACCTCTCAAAATCCCCTTCCACCCAAGATTTTGTTTAGAACCCAGGAAACCCAGGCTCTCACCACTCATCCATTTTCCACAAAGAATCCAGCCAGATTTCCCAAGGGGGTAATGCAAGAGCGAGGGTACCCTGAACCCCTCACAACACACTTCCTCCAGTTCTCATTAGACATGTCTGCTCCTCAAGGGCCTATCTTTCCTGCTGCCCCTGATAATAGTACTCTTCTAAACTCTCCTGCAAAGGCTCTGCCTCCTTTCTATTGGGTCCAGAAATGCAGCTCTGCTCTCAAACATGTCTGCCCCGGCCAGATCAGTTAACAGGATCCACCCTCCTTAGCAGGTACTTTAAAGATTATCTACTTTTCCTGGACCATGGCCTCTGGAGTCTTACTCTACAACCAAAGAGGCTTATCAGAGAATTCCTTTCCTTGACACACAATTTTTCCTGAGAGGAATTCTTCTAATATAGTTTTCTCCATCTTCTTGTATACAATTTAATGATTTCTGTCTCCTCTTCAAAGGAGCTTATATTACCTCCTTATAAAACAAATTATGCCAACAAATATTTATACATGTATATTTTTAAATTTCCCTTGCTCTTTGACCTGTTGACTTTATGGTGTTTTTGTGTGGTACAGCAGCAGTCCCCAACTGTTTTGGCACCAGGAATGGGTTTCACGGAAGACAATTTTTTCAGGGACTGGGGGAGTGTGGAATGGTTTCAGGATGATTCAAGTGCATTACATTGATTGTGCATTTTATTTCTGTTTTGTGGCAGTCTCAGAATATTCCACCTTGACTTTACGGTTAGGGTTTGCGCTCTTATGAGTATCTAATGCTGCTGCTGATTTAACAGGAGGTGTAACTCAGACGGTAATGCAAGCAATGGGGAGCGGCTGTTAATACAGATGAAGCTTTACTTGCTCACCCTCCACTTACCTTCTATTGTGACCAATAGTGGTCCATGGCCCCGGGGGTTGGGGACCTCTGTGACACGACATCCAATAGAGCTAGGCTGCAGCATCACAACTTGCCTATGGGGGCTCCAGCTGACACACTTTTCAGCATTAACTACATCTTGAGATTGAGGGTTCAGTTTCTGTGAAATGAGTTAGCTGCCTACTTCTCCACTTTGAGAAACTCACAACTTACCATCCTTTTAGTAAAAGGGAGTAGCTGAACTGGACTCTTTCCGAGGCTCTGGTGGACAGAGGGCTTTCTCAGTTGATTTGCCGTGTGGGATTCTCACAGAGTCATCCCCCTCCCCCCCACCACACAATTTTGCCTCCTTCAGCGATCCCTGCCAGGCTGTAGTCAGCCAGTGTTCCTGGCATCTCTCAGGTCACATGTCAGGGTAACCTTCAAGGGCAGTGAGACCCCACGATGCAATGATTCTGCTATTAAATCAAAGACGTGGCCCTCTGTTGAAAGGAGCTGGCCTCCTGCCTCTGAATGCAATGTGACGCCTTCTCAGCCAGGAGATGACGGCCTCAGCTGGACACTGCCTACCAATGTTGTCCAGGTAGACAAACTCCTGGCTTCTTATAAATCCTCTCTCACAGTTATAAATTTTTAACAGCATTGCAAAGCAACTTGGGGGCAAATCAAAGGAACCCCACTGAACAGCATTTGAAAAAGTCTAGGCCAACATACCGCCTTCATCCAGGACAGGGACTTAAACGGATGCGGACTGCACTAGGAGCAAATTCTTCCCCAACAGCTGGGTGGGGATGTGGGGCTAGAATGAGTTAGAGCACTTTCTGATGCACTTTGGTCAATGGCCTGCCTCTAAAAGACGCAGTGCTGGCCTTTGCTTGCTTTGGTGGAAATGACACAACTGATCCAGTAAAATGCCTCTCCTGCCCACTTCATTTCTGCATATGCCTCCCTTTCTCTGCTTGCACTGGCCTCTGTGCTTCCCATTCCTACCAAAGTTGCCAGCCAACCAGAAAAGCTAATTCGTCAGACAGCAAGTAACATCAGATTCTCTTTGGGAAAAGTGCTGTTTCTGGGTTCCTGCTACTAAAGGCTCGGTATCCTGCTTTTTGTACAAACACACAGTTGAATGATGAAGAAAAATCTATTGTTGAGCAAAGCTCTAAAGGCGCATGCTCAGTTTTTAAATTGTTCCCTCACTCACTTACTCAACTCAGCCTCTGTTGCCCAAGCCCAGTGCTGTGAGCTGAGGATTCAGAGACGAGGAGCATCCAGTCACAGTGTTTTAGCCAGCAACTGCTGGGTAAAAAACTACCCCAATGTTTAGCAAATTAAAACAGCCATCTGATTATGCTCCTGTATTCCTTTGTCAGGAATTCAACGAGAGCATCATCGTGGCATCCAGCTCCATCACTTCATGGGAAATAGATGGGGAAAAAGTGGACACAGTGACAGACTTTATTTTCTTGGGCTCCAAAGTCACTGCAGACAGTGATGGCAGTCATGAAATTAAGAGACTCTTGCTCCTTGGAAGAAAAACTATGACAGCATATTAAAAAGCAGAGACATCACTTTGCCAACAAAAGCCCGTATAGTCAAAGCTATGGTTTTTCCAGTAGTCATGTATGGATGTGAGAGTTGGACCATAAAGAAGGCTGAGCATTGAAGAATTGATGCTTTTGAACTGTGGTGTTGGAGAAGACTCCTGAGAGTCCCTTGGACTGCAAGGAGATCAAACCAGCCAATCCTAAGGGAAATCAACCCTAAATATTATTGGAAGGACTGATGCTGAAGCTTTAAGTCCAATACTTTGGTCACATGATGTGAACAGCTGACTCACTGAAAAAGACCCTGATGCTGGGAAAGACTGAGGGCAGGAGGAGAAGGGGGCACTAGAGGATGAGATGGTTGGATGGCATCATCGAGTCAGTGGACATGAGTTGGAGCAAGCTCTGGGAGAGAGTGAGGGACAGGGAAACCTGTCGTACTGCAGTCCATGGGGCCACAGAGTTGGACACGACTTCACGACTGAACAACAACACTTCAGGGTTAGCTCCTTGATGCTGGGACCTCAGCTGGGAAGATACAAGGCCCAGAGGTGGCCTGCAGCTGGGGAATAAAATTGCCAAAGTGTCTGGACTGGGGTAACCTGAAGACTATGCCTCCAGACCAGAACGCCTTCATGGGGCCACTCCATGGGGCTTGGCTTTCTCACACACAGCAGCTTCAGAGTGGTCATAGTAACAGGGTCAAAGCACAAGCATCCCAGGCAACAAGGAAGAACAGGACCCTTTAGGATGTAGCCTCAGAAGCTACATAGGATCCTTTGCCCTATTCTGCTGGTCAGAGCCACCACAATCCCACACATACATAAGGGGTGGAGGCACAGAGACTACCTCTACTGTAGAAGGAGTGTCCAGTTACACTGCAGAAGAGTGCGGAGGATGGAATACTGTTACAGCCCCTTTGGGAAATTAAAGATGCTACTCACTATTCAGGGCGGACACAGTGTCTCTAGATGTCCCATCCTCAGGGACATGAGTCACCATCATACACTCACTCACTCAGGTAACCCAGAAGGCAGCTTCATCAATTCCTGACATTATAGAAGTACCTCGTACCTAACGGTTCCAGGGCTCAGAAAGCCTCAGCCTCTCCAGCATTTCTGTAACCCCCTCTTCTCTTTTGCAGGGAGGGAGCTGGGCTACGTCCATGCACGTGTGGAACTCATCTATTGTGTTGGGGGGAGCAGGGAGAAGGGACTGACAAACTCAGATGGGAAAGGTCTGTTCTCTGTAGTCCTTCCCAACCCCCACCCCCACATACACATCACTGAGATTCCACCCCTTTCACCCCCCACCTTCCCTCCTGGTCCATAGCCTCGCCCTCTGGGGCTCCTCTTCCCACCCACCAACCCCAGGACCAAGGATCCACACTGCCCTGTTTGCAGAGCTAGTTTAGCACTCTGCTGCGGCCCCCAGAAGCTCTGCTACTCGCTGAGCAAAATGAAGGCCTTCCCAATTCTTGCAGCCCACCCAGTTAAGAATACTTACTCATCACTCATTCACCAAATGGTGGCTGGGCAGCCACTGTGCGCCAGGCCCTGGGTGGTACACAGGCCCTCTGAATTATGTGACATCTTCTTTCACATCGTTGTTAGGCAAAATGCCCGGAAATGTTATCATCAGTGTTGTATCTGTTGTTATGGGTTACCACCTTCGCCTTCACGGACCCCTCTCACCTCTGCAAGGCATTTCGCCACATACTGTGAGCTCTTCGCTCTCAACTTCAATCATCTGTAAACCATCCTTATAATTTCAGCCAGAAATGTGTGCCACCTGTGTTTTATTGGCTTTATATGTCTTTCAAGTGATTTACTCTCTTACCACTGAAAAAGTTTTATATCACTACCATAAATAGAAAACTATAATCCCTTGCCATACATAGAAGGCAACCCTCAAATTAAATTCTATTTTAAAACTACACTACGAAACTTCAGTTATATATAGAAACCTGCATCTGTGCCCTCTGTTAAAAAGAGAGCATAGGATGTATTGAACAGGTGTTAAGAGACAATCTGTTCCCTCTCTGAGGCTTATTCCTTGGTGTGATTCAAAGAGTTAAAAAGGGAGGTGTGTTCTCACTGAGGGATGTACCACAATTTCAAGCCATTGCTGCAGACCATCTCCTGTCATCTCAGGTACCACAAGGATTTCCATCTAAGTCAATCAGGATAGGAACATTCTGCGGGAGTAGCAACTAATATTCAAACTTTAAAATATGAAGGTTATTTCTTGCCCTTGCCCGCTGTAGGCGGGCAGGGTCCCCACTCCTGGTGGTTCCGGCTTCCAGGCTGATGCGGCAGCTGCCATGCTGACCACTGAGGGTCATGTGGCAGAAAGAAAGAGAGTGGCAGGGAGCCTTAACGCTGACTTCTGCCCAGCAGGGGACACTCACTGCCTGCACTCACTTTCCAGTGGCCAACTGAAGTCACATGGCCAGCCTTGACTTCATCTGGGCAGAAAATATAATCCTACCCTGTGCTAGAAGGAGAGGGAGCCAGAAGAGCTGTGGACGGCCAGCAGGGTCTGCATCCCACGCACGCACTGAGAACATTGCCCCGGGCAGTTGTGCCCCAGACTATCCAGGCATGATTTTCTCTACCGGCCCATGACACTCAGTCAAACCAGGTCATTCCCCATTACTCGACAGTCACCACACTCTGGACTCACTTTCCCCTCCCTCTGTTCAAGGCTCCCACTGACTGGAACACCCTCTCTCTCATCCTTCAAGAGTCTTACCTGTTCCTGAGGCTTTGTATGCCCCCCAAAATGGAAGTCGTAACTGCTCTCCTAGGGTAGCATTATAGATGTTCAGAGCTAGAAAGGACAGACTTCTTCATCTATAGCAGTTTCTAAACCCTGACACTGTCGGCATCTGGGCAGGATAATCCTCTCCTGTGAGGGATGGGCTTGCCCACTGTAGGATGTTAGCAGAATCCTTGAACTTTGTCTGTATGTCAACCGCAACTTCTCTCTCCAAATGCGACAACAAAATAATGCCTCAAGACATCAACTGTCTCTTGGGAGGGAGGGCAAAATTTCCCCCAGTTAACAACCACTGAATTAAAAACTGTACCCAAGGTGACACTGTGAGTTAATGGCTGCACGGGCTGGTGGAGTCCATGTCTTGCCCTCCATTTTCCCATCCAGTGTTCTTGGCCTTGGTACACAGGGATGAGGCTGGAAGTAACAATGAGAAAAATGAGTTGGGCTTATATACCTTTGACACATTTGATGTGCCCAATTGAACTGTTTCATAAAGAAATATGCTGTCACTCATTTAAAACACACACACATTGCTTCTCAGCCTTTTGGCTAAGATCAAGTGTAAAACACACACACACGTAGATATCTGAGCCTGTTTTATATCTTTCAACTTTTGATTCAGCTAAGAGGACAGAAGTATGTCATTTTCCTTCATTTCTACTATGTGAAGAAGAGTAGTGTTCCTCCAATGACAACATCGCTTCATGGCAAATAGATGGGGAAACAATGGAAACAGCGACAGGCTTTATTTTCAGTTCAATTCAGTTGCTCAGTCATGTCCAACTCTTTGTGATCCCATGAACTGCAGCACACCAGGCCTCCCTGTCCATCACCAACTCCCGGAGTTCACCAAAACTCGTGTCCATCGAGTTGGTGATGCCATCCAGCCATCTCATCCTCTGTCGTCCCCTTCTCCTCCTGCCCCTAATCCCTCCCAGTATCAGAGTCTTTTCCAATGATCACTGCAGATCATGACTGCAGCCATGAAATTAAAAACACTTACTCCTTGGAAGAAAAGCTATGACCAACCTAGACAGCATATTGAAAAGCAGAGACATTACTTTGCCAACAAAGGTCTGTCTAGTCAAGGCTATGGTTTTTCCAGTAGTCATGTATGGATGTGAGAGTTGGACTATAAAGAAAGCTGAGCACCAAAGAATTGATGCCTTTGAACTGTGGTATTGGAGAAGACTCTTGAGAGTCCCTTGGACTGCAAGGAAATCAAACTAGTCCATCCTAAAGGAAATCAGTCCTGAATATTCATTGGAAGGACTGATGGTGAAGCTGAAACTCCAATCCTTTGGCCACCTGATGCAAAGAACTGACTCACTGGAAAAGACTCTGATGCTGGGAAAGATTGAGGGCAGGAGGAGAAGGGGTGACAGAAGCTGAGATGGTTGGATGGCATCACTGACTCAATGGATATGAGTTTGAGCAAGCTCTAGGAGCTAGTGATGGACAGGGAAGCCTGGCGTGCTGCAGTCCATGAGGTCACAAAGAGTTGGACACGACTGAGCAACTGGACTGAACTGAATGACAAGATAGCAACTGATGACATTGAGCAACAGGCCCTAGGGAGGGCCGGGGACCATGACACTGGGGATCTAAGAGGCCAAGTGTAGTAGCGAAGTTGTTCGAATTTTCAAACAGTTGACATCCAGGGTCTAAGGAGAGACCTCCTGATTTTTAGAGGCTGGAAACTAATTTAATTTTTTGAAATGCACAAGCCCAAATTCTAGGTCACACAAAATACAGAGCTTGGCCCTGGGGCCATTCAGCTCAGCCTTCTCTCCATTATATAAGTGACCACGTCATTTGCCCATGAAGATATGTGATAGCCGCAGCTCACACCCTGCCCTGAACATCAGTCCTCATAGGAATCCTGGACCCCACCTCAACCTGCTGAGAGGAAAACTCCCAGGGTGGGCCTCTGAGATCTGCATTGTTGCAAAGCTCTGAGATGATGCTGAAGTGACAGGTCCCCTGATAGAGCTGGAAAGCATTGTTTTAACACTCCATCTCCTCTTCCCAGACTGCAAACTCTTCAGGGCACGGAGAGCCCGCATTATATCCACTCCTGTTTTCCCAGCACCAGCCCAGAGTGAGCACAAACTAGGTGCTCTTTAACTATCAACTCAAACTGAGGCACCAGAAAGGCTGAAGCAGTAATTGCTTCCAGGCTTTTCTCTTAGATCTCATTTTTAAAAAAAATCTCTGTGACATTTGATTGTAACATTCTTTTATTGGCTCCAAGGTTCCTTGGAAAAAAGATGGTCATAGAGGGCAGGGGAGGTGGTGGTGGGTCAATCACGTTATTGCCACTTTATTTTATTTTTTAAAAATATTAAAATTTGATTGATTTACTTTTGGCTGTGTTGGGTCTTGGTTGCTGGGCGGGGCCTTTCTCTAGTTGTGGAGCGCAGGGACTGCCCTCTAGTTCCAATGCATGGGCTCCTCTTTGCAGTAGTTTCTCTTGCTGCCAAGCACAGGCTGTATGACCCAGGACTTCAGTAGTTGGGGTACACAGGCTTGGTTGCCCCACAGCATGACAAGGTATCGAACCTATGTCCCCTGCATTAGCAGGCAGATCCTTAACCACTGGACCACAGGGAAGTCCACCACTTTAAATAAAAGGTGAAATTGTGTGACAGGACTTTAGTTCAACGAAGGCTGGAGGGACTCAGCTCTCATGAAGCCCTCCCCCTGCCAAGCCTTCCTCCAGTTCTCTAGAGGGCAAACATATTGTGACTTCATCTTGCACGGGCCTCCCTGGGAAGAGGTGCTCCTTCATTATCATTAATTAAACCTATCAAATTTTAAATTCACCCTCACCTGTTTTCACCAGTCCCACATCTGGGAAATCCTTTCCAACTATGTTAGGACAAAGGCACAAAGATGTAGGTGCCAGAAGGCTGCAGCTTTGTTTGGAGGAGTGAAGTTGTGGATGAGACCAAAGCGTCCATCAATGGGACATGGAGGAAACTGTGGTCCACTGGGATAACAGGGACCAGTCAGCAGGCTGCCCCATTGGTCTGTGTCATGACAACTGACTCATGTTCCCCACAGTCCTCTCCGCCACTTTCTTTACCAACACGTGCATCTCGTTAGCTGGCCACTGTACACTTTTGGTCTCAAGATCTAGATTATAATCTTCCCAGGAAGAGGCACCAGGCACGCTTTAAGAACAGATATGTAGGGACTTCCCGGGTGGTCCAGTGGTGGAGAATCTGCCTTCCAGTGCAGGGCACTTGGGTTTGATCCCTGGTCAGGGAACTAAGATCCCACATGCCGAAGGGCAGCTAAGGCCACATGCTGCAAATACCAAGCACACACACTCTGGGGCTCGCGGACTACAACTAGAGAGAAGTCTGCATGCCACAACAAAGAGCCTGAGCCCCAGATAAATAACTTTTTAAAAGAATATATATGTAAGTACAGATATTGAAAAGCTGCTCACGATATAGTGCCAAGGGGCAGAGAAGTTCCCAAATGGCACAGGAGTCATAGGGCTCCATCAGCAAGCAGAAGGCACATTGCAAAGGGCACAAAAGTGTGAAGGTGATGTCATGAAGGGACAGGTGTGGTGCTGGGCAAGGGTAAGAGAACCAGCAGAGGTTGCGAAGTGTCCAAGAGGCAGGGCCAGCAGGAAGTCACTTCTCTCTCTGGACCTCAAGGAACAAGGGGAGGCCCAAAGTTACTGAGCCCACACAGAGCTGGGCTTTCAAGAAAGGCCAGCATAGCTGGCGGCCTCAGGGAGTCCAGCCACTTTGAGATCCACAGGGAGGCAGAGCAGGAGCAGGAGGGGAAGAAAAGAGAGGAAATACCTAGGCCTCCTTCTCATCCCGTCTTTCTGTCTCCTGTCAGGGCTTTCCACCAGCCAGCCCACCCTGAACCCACCTCATAGGAGCCAGGGCTCTGCCCAGCAGCCTCCCAGACACAGAACAGGGCGCAGAAAGACAGAGGGGAGAGGACTGGCGGGGAGAGGCAAATGGAGTGTAGTCTGGTCCTGCTGTGCAAGTTACCTCTGTCTTTTCACAGGCATAGAGACACATCCGGACACACGGCAAGCACAGTGGCTGCTCTGGGAAATCTGGGGTGGAGGAGACACGAGAGGGGAGGGACAGTTTGACTGCGTGTGCTTTTGTATTCTCGGCATCTTTCACAATGAACTGGTAGCTTTAGAATCAAGCGTCATCATCAGCTCTGCAGTGTTAGCCACCAGAAATGCCAGCAAGAGAAAACCGTCCTTGTGGAGACAGGGCTGGTCCTTCTGAGATACCCTGGTGGGAAAACCAAGGGGGTGAAGGGAGAGGGGCTGCAAAGCAGATGGGGCATCGGGAGTGGCCACCAGGGCCCAGTGGTCATGCTGTGGGTGTGAGGGCAGGGCAGGTAGTTCAGGACTCAGAGGGCCCTGCGGCAGGAAGTGAGGAGGAGGAGGAGACTCCTCCCTGCTTAGGGGATGGGGCGCTTCCCGGGTCTCACTTCCAGCTCCCTCACTCAGCTGTGGACCTTGGGGCAACTTACATGACTTTTTATTTTAATTAAAGATTTTTTTTGACAAGGTCCATTTTTAAAATCTTAACTGAATTTGTTACAATATTGTTTCTGTCTTATGTTTTGGCTTTGTTGGCACCAAGGTGTGTGGGATCCAATCTCCCGGACCAGGAATTGAGCCCACACCCTGCAGTGGAAGGCGAGGTCTTAACCACTGGACCACCGGGGAAGTCCCAAACATGACCTCAAGGAGCCTCCATTTCCTCATCAGGAAGAACAAGCTAATACCCGAGGAGGAACTGGGCTCCTCCTCCGCCACCCGCCCTGCAGGACTGCTGCAAGGATGAGATGAGATGTCTGTTCAGTACCTGCTACCTGGTAAACCCTCCAGCACTGGTCATTGCTATCAGCACAGGCCCAGCTGAGTGGATGCGGCCCGTCTCTCATCTGGGATCCTGGGGCGAGCGAGGTGAAGACCCCAGGGTCCTTGCATTGGCAGCGGCCGGCATTGTGCATTCCGTGGTCACAGAGTGTCCCCCTCACCCAGCCAGCTGTCTGACAGCCTGTAAACAGATGGGCGGGTGGGGTGGCCGGTGAGACAGTGCAGATGGTACTGAGCAAACCCAGCCGCACTTTTGGGAAAACAAGTCAGAGGCGATGGGGGCCCCATGGACATCTTCGCCTGTGACCGACAGCACATCCAGGGAGGCCTCCAAGGGAAATGGTGAGATGTACCAGACCTTGGCGGGCCTCGCCAAGGACGAGCTCCACCCTCCATTTCCGTGGCCCACTGCCATGGAGACGTTGCAGACAGCTGGAGGTCACCCTGGCAGGGCTCACAGCAGAGGCTACGTGGGTCCTCCAAGGTCTGGGAGCTCAAAGAGCACTGTCTTCCAGGCTCCCTCCCCCGGGCCCTTGCCCAGCTTCTGGCTCCTTCCCACCTCACTCACCTGGGTGCTTCTCCCTCCCCAGGGCCCAGGGACAGACACACAGCCAGGAATACGTGCAGGTTTGAGCGCAGAGCCACCCGTGTGGCACCACAGGAAGGGTGGAGGATGGAGCAGATAGTCCAGGGAGACGTGGGGTGGTAAGCCAGATCCTGGTTTGGGCTGGAGGTGGGAAAGGGCCCACGTTTACAGCCACACGTCCTGCCACCTCCTCCAAGCTCCCTGCCTACGTTGGCTCTGACCTTGCTCTTTGAACCCGGTAAGCTCCACTAAGACTCTGCCTCTCTCCTTTACCCACTAACTTTATACCATCTGCCAAGAGCCCTTGCAGATGTTACCTCCTTCTCCTGCCTCAGCAGGGTGGAGAATCCCCTCATTGATGCCATGGGACACTTGGTACAGACCTGCTCTACAGCATTATCAGGTTCTTCTGCCATGTTTGAAACTACCCACACCCACACACCAACTTTCTTCACCCTCCATTCTAAGGCTGATTCCAAAGTTTTCACTAAACCTTCTTTAGTTAAAACTCAATTTTTGCTAAAACTGGCAAGGTCATCTGAAGGAAACCTGGGTTTATACTAATACTATGCCAAGAGTGACACACATATGAACACCACTCATTGCTACTGCTAGTAACAAACACTTCTACCTATGGGGGAAGCATCATGCTTCTTATGTTGCAAGCATTCTCCCTAATCCCAGGGATAATCAGATCAGGTAGCTACCATTGTCCTCCTTAGGTTATAGGTGAGAAATCTACAGCCCGGAGAGGAAAGGTGACTTTCTCAGTGGTGTATTTCCTAAGTGGCTGAACCAGCTCTCAAATCCCCATTGGGCTCCAAGAGATGACCTGCTCTCCCAAGCACCCTACTCTCAAGCTTTCTTTCTAAGTAACCAGCAGTGACTCTCCTGTTCCCCATCACGCCCACCTCTTAGCTGCTGAGTCTGCACAGTCAGTGTTCCCCAGCTTGTGTGATATAGTGATGCTTCTGTGGGGCTGCTGTCTCCCATCCACAAACCTTCCTTGGTGTTCCTGCTTCTGCTGCTCACTTCCACTGTCCTCAATGCTTATGACAGCTTGCTGCCCCTGGGAAGTTCTTGATCTCCTTTCCTCCCGTGATCCCCCACGCCTCCAGGGCAAACACGCCCAGCAGTGTCACAGCATCTCCTTGGAGCCTTTCTCTGCAGCAGCCAGGCCCCCAGGACTTCTGCTTCCCTTCCTGCTGCAGCCAGGAGGTGGGAATGAGGAAAGCCGATGTGCCAGTGGGTCTGAAATACACCAAGCAGGAACTCTGTGGTCCACTTTCTTAAGTCCAAGCACAATTCTGCCACTTGTTACCCTTGTGACCTTGGGCATGTATATTCTGCCTATGGCTCTTCTGTCCCTCCTCTGTTAGTCTGGGAGAAGACAGTGACTACTTTCTAGGGATATTGTAACGGAAAAAGGAGATACTCCGTACAAACAACTTAGCACAGGCCCTCTCATAGAGTCAGTACCTTAGATGCTAATTTGCAACATTAGAAAAATGTTTATGTGCCAGGCAGTTTTCACAGTAGGTTGGAGGACAGAAAGCCTAGGCCCACAAATAGATCATTTAGACATGACGCGTCAGAGCTAGGATGGAGAGCCTTTGGGTTTGGCATCCACCCATCAAGGCTTTGGATGAGGCTATTCAGAGGAAAGAGCACCAACTGACTGTCAAGGATGGCACAGGCCCCCTCGCATTTGTTAGCCACTGTTTAGGGTTATTCTGAAATTGCTTCTCACATAGATTTACTCTGTCTCTCGCAACTTGAGGTCTTGACGTCTTCTCTAGAAGGTGCTCGCCTGTCCCATGCCTCTAGTCTCTCACCGCACCCCACCCTGAGATCTCACATAGCCTCACTCACAGCTGTGCTCACACAAAGAGCTGGTTCTTCCCTTGGAATTTAGGAGACAAAGAAAGAAGAAAAGAACCGATCATTGAGGCATACCTATGATGCTGGCATCTACCCTGCGTTACCAGGTTTACTCCACACAGTGGTTCTTTGAGACTACCATGCTGTATCATTCCATTTTACAGATGAAAAGACTAAGGGTCAGAGCGGAAATGTACCCAAGTTGACATAAATAAAGATGACATGATCGGAATCTATTCTTGGGTTCATCTTAGTCCTAAGCATTCCTCAAATGCCCAAACCATCATTTCATATTGTTATGAGGTTCAAAAACAAGAAAAATCTCATGATACATCATAGAAGGAAATTCAGTTGGGCTCCAGCAGTTTTTGAAGTCATTTTTGTCTGAGTCCCCTGACATCTCTCTAGTGGCTCAGATGGTAAAGAATCTTCCTGCAATACAAGAGACCAGGGTTCAGTCCCTGCGTCAGGAAGATCCCCTGGAGAAGAAAATGGCTGCCCATTCCAGTATTCTTGCCTGGAGAATTCCATGGACAGAGGAGCCTGGTGGGCTACAGTCCATGGGGTTGTGAAGAGTTGGACACAACTGAGCAACTAACACTTTCACTTCCTGACATCTCTCTGATTATCTCCAATGTCAATAATCAATCAATCCATCACTGGAATCCCTTTCCAATAGCTGAATGGCCATTAACTTGCTTTTCTAAGTCCCATACAAGAAGCTGAACTCTGTTTGCCTCCCTTTATTTCTCCCTGTCAATTCATTTCTGGCCTGGATGGAGTGCCTTGGTGTTGGAAACCATACCACACTTCTGGGCAGCATTTCCACGTTGGCCTTCCCAAGGCCCTTCTCACCCACCACTTGCCAAACCAGGGACATGCACCCAAAAGGGGCAGAACTGACTGGTCAGACCCAAGTCAATATAACTCACAGCCCAAGACTTAATTTAGAACCCCCTGCCCTGCCACCATGTACCTTGGCGCTTATATTTGTGGCTATCTTTCTGGCATGAGGGTTTCTGCCAAGGTTATTTTAATGCTGACTGACACCTCTGTCTATTCTGGGAGGACATCTCTGGAGAGTAGCAGCTCACGCTCGGGTCCCAAGACCTCTGGAATGTACTATTGGACTATCCACAGTACATTGGTTTTCTGGGTGGGAATTCCTATTGTGAACTCTACAGAGACCTCTAGAGAGACTTTTGCTCCTCTCTCATGTTAGAGGCAACTGAATGCTCCCAGGCTCTGCTGACTTCCATTGCTAATCAAACCACCTAAGCAAAATATAAAAAGGAACCAAGTACTGATAAGTTGGACAACATAGATGAACCTTGAAACACTGTGCCAAGTGGGAGAAGCCAAAAGCACACTGTCACTTACTGAGCGACTCCATTTATGTGGAATATCCAGAACAGGCAAACCCAGAGAGACAGAAAGCAGACTGGTAATTACTGAGAACAGGAGAGAAGTTCGGGCTTCCCTGGTGGCCCAGCGGTAAAGAACCTGCCGGCAGTGCAGGGGCTGCAGGAAACGTGGGTTTGATCCCGGGGTCTAGAAGATCCCCATGGCAACCCACTCCAGTATTCTTGCCTGGAGAATCCCATGAAGAGAGGGTCACAAAGAGTTGGATACCAAGGAGTGACTTAGCACGCATGCACAGAGAGAAGAGGGGATAAGGAGTGACTGCTTAAAGGCTACGGGGTTTTCTTTGGAGTGATGAAAATGTTTCTAAATCAGGTAGAGGTGGTGCCGCACAGCACTGTGAATGTGCTAAAATGTCACTGAATTGTATTCTTCAAAACGGCTAATTTTTTGATGAAACAAATTTCATCTCAATTTTTTAAAAATACCCAAATCACTGCAGAAAGGATTTGACATGGCAGGCTGTTGCATACATGCCTCAGGATACAAAATGAGTACAGTAAGAAATTGGAACCAAAGGAAGTGAGGGTAGGAAAGGCAAATGAATCTTGAGTGTGCTTGCCGTGCAAACTACAAGCCTTCTGCTGTCATTGGACTGTAAGAGGTGGACACAGTTTCAACTTGAGTTTCCCGATGACTTATACAAAATAGAAGACAAGAGTTCTTCCAAAATTTGCAGTCAGATATTCAGAAAATGCTCTACTGAAGGTTGGAAGAGTTTTCTCCCAGGATTCCAGAATGGTTCATTTGTAGGGTGTCAGAGCTGGGGCCCCACTATTGGCACGTTTCCTACAGTGCTCCTCTGCCTGGCTATTCACACACCAAGGCTCAAACACTAGTCTTTTCCTAAAAGAAGCATGTTTGGCAAACCTCCCAGCCCACCCTTCCCAGATCCATAAAGGAAACAATCGCATTCAGAAAAGTGTGAGACCCACTCTGCTGTGCTTAGTTGCCCAGTCATGTCTGACTTTTTGTGATCCCGTGGACTGTAGCTCACCAGGCTCCTCTGTCCAAGGGGATTCTCCAGGCAAGAATACTAGAGTGGGTTGACATGCCCTCCTCCAGGGGATCGTCCCAACCAAGGAATCAAACCCGGGTTTGATCCCACACTGAAGGTGGATTCTTTACTGTCTGAGCCATCAGGGAGATCCAGGGACCCCCACAGATAAACCACAAATGTCTAGACAGCATATCATTCATCAGTCATTTCACCTAATATTTCATGAGCATCTATGGCCCACTCTGCTTAGTCCCAGGGGCACAATGGTCAGCAAAGCAAATCTTATGACACTTGCTTCTACAATGGGAGATAGGCTTTATTTTTTAATCACATAAATATATAATCGTGAATAACGTTCAGTATGAAGAAAAAGCAGAAGAAAGGGTGTGAATGGGTGAGAATGCAGGGACTAGTCATGGCAGAATCTGGAGGAAGGCTTCTCTTAAGGTAGTGATGTTTGAGATGAGATCAGAAGGAAGAGGTAGACCAGCAGAGAGAAGAGAAGGCTACCAGACAGAGGAAAGAGCATGAGCAAAGGCCTGGGGGCAGGAGGGAGGAGCCTGAGGATACCAGAAAGTGGCAGAGGGTCAATGTCACCAAAGCAGAGTGACAGAGAGAGTGGAGGAAAAAGGCAAAGAGATGCGTGAAAAGTCAGATCGTGGCAGATTGAGGAGGAATGTGTGGGTCCGGCTGCACTGCTGCCCACTCTGGGGTGTGGGGATCCTGGGAAGATGGCCACCAGGATGGGGAAGGAAGTTGGTTTCAAGGACTGAAGAGTCTCCGGATGCATCAGTCCCCAGGTTCAGGGAGGAGGATTCCAGAATGAATTGGGCTACTGCCCTGCTGGTGACATTGGGTCGGAGGGTTCCTGCCTCTCACCTAGGAAGTATGTTCCTGGCTGCATCTCTCTGTATCATCGGTGCATATATCCAAGGTGCTGCTGACTTTTTTCTTCAATAGTCACCTCCAGTTATCTGCAGACTCTTTCCTCACATCCCGAGAAGGCTGGAGAATGCTGTTGGCTTCCACAGCCACTATTTGTTGAGCTGTTATTACAGAGTAGACCCTTCAGACATCTCAAAAACCACGGCAGACAGGCACTACTGGCTACATATTCAAGACGAGAAATCTGAGACTGAGAGTTCAGAGTGTTTGCCTATGATTACTCAAGTAGGAAGCAGAAATCCTGGATTGGAGGTCAGGTCTTTCTGATTCCTCAAAGTGCTGTCTTTTCAGCCTCAGTTCACTGCCAGTCTGTCTGGCAACCCCTGAGGTCACCTATGCCTCCAAAGGCTTTCAATCATAGGTCTCCTCTCTGCCTCCAACCAGCTGGTAGATCTTACGAAAGGCACTGGGTTATGTTTCCCTCTTAAAACAAAGGAGTTGCCTGTTTTAAGGTTTCCAAAATGCATTCCTCAACATTTTAGTCCCTTAAGATTCTCCATGAGAAAAAGACCCATGGTCAAATGCATTGGAGAAACCTTGTATACTCAACCTTCCTCTCGGTGATTCACGTGTGGTTAAGGCTTTGAGAAATCTCATACAGTCTGGCATTCTTCACACCTATTTAACTGTGGTGTGAAATTCCTAAGGACATCCTGGAAATTGATGTTTCAAAGCAACACTTCAGGAAGCACCAGATTTGAACACCCAAATACTGGTTGCTGTCTTCCATGCAAATATTCTAGGCTTGAAAAACAAATATAAACTGTTAGGATAAGTGGATCCTGCCCTTAAAGAAATCAGACTCTGGCAGGTGACATAAATATGTCTAGGGTGAATTGTAGTGTTCTGTGGAAAGTGCCTAGCCTGATGCCAAGGGACAGGCACTTGTTGGATGAGCAAGGGCTGGGAAAGAAGTTAGGATGGCATACTGAGATGACCCAGCAGAAGGAGCAATACATTCTGTGTAAGCGGAAAGGCTTGGGGATATGGGGGTTGTCAGAAGGACTCAACAGAAGAGGTCATCAGCTGGGCCCTTGAAAGACAAGCCATAATGGGGTGTGGAAGAGATGACGGGAAATTTAGAGCAAGGAAAGGGATCAACCAAGGCACGAAAAGTCCAGGAACTGGTGAGTAATTTGACAAAGCTTAATAGGAACTCAGCAGTGGATGTGGGCTGAGGCTCAGGGTGTTCTCTGAGAGAACACCCTCTGAAAGCCTATGGGTTTCTGACCCAGGGACCCTCTCCCGTTCTCTTGTCTGTCACACAGCTAGAATTCCTAATCTAGATTTTCTGACCATACTCAGCTTCTCTCCAAGGGTTTAGCCACAAGGATTCAGCCAAGTTCTAACCAAGAAGAGTGGGCCTCCCCAGTGGCTCAGACAGTAAAGAATCTGCCTCCAGTGCTGGAGACTCAGGTTTGATCCCTGGGTCTGGAAGATCCCCTGGAGAAGGGAATGGCTACACACTCCTGTATTCATGCTTGGAGAATCCTATGGACAGAGGAGCAGCCTGGTGGGCTACAGTCCATGGGGTCAAAAAAAGAGTCGAACATGACTGAGCAACTAACGCATTCAACCACAGAAAGAGGTGACACCACGGTTGGAGAGTAAAACACAACCCCAAATTTACCTCCCAGGTTTCCTTATCTGGGTTTCCAAAGGTTATCTGGAGCCCTGCTTATACTTTGGGCTTCCCTGGTGGCTCAGCTGGTAAAGAATCCGCCTGCAATGCAGGAAACCTGCATTCGATCCCTGGGTTGGGAAGATCCCCTGGAGAAGGGAAAGGCTACCCACGCCAGTATTCTGGCCTGGAGAATTCCATGGACTGTATAGTTCATGGAGTCACAAAGAGTTGGACACAACTGAGTTGGATGACTTACACTTTAGGCAGCAAGTAACAGAAAATTCAACGAAAGTGACCAAAAAATTTTCCCTCTGCAGGATGGGAAGGGCCAGGGTGGATGGAAATTCTGGTATCTAGGGGTTTCTCTACCACACAGTGTCCTCCTTTGGGTATCCATCTCAAAGCAACTCAGTCATCTGGTCAGCCCAACTGCCATCATAGCCTTCTTTCTTCTACCTCACAAAATACAACTGGAGAGAGGATATTTTGGCTAGAATTCAGCAGCTCAATGGTGTCAAAAACACCATGTCTATAATTCTCACCCCCTTTCCATCTTGTTTTTAAGACATCAGATAAGGCTCTATCCATCATGTCTATTTTGAAAGTAGAAATAAGGGAGAAAGAAGTACACATTTTTTTACAGAGCTCCTGAAGCTCTTCCATGTGTAAATGTTTCATTGCCAAAAACATGTTACATGACTTCCCCTAGATACAAGGATGTCTGAGAAAGTGAGTGTTTCACTGGAAACTGAGTTCACTGGCGCTCTAAACAAAATCAGGTGCTGTCAGCAAGGAAGGGGGATGTGGATACTGTGTCAGTCATAAACAATGTCTGCCTTCCACAGGCAATATAATTCTGCTGCCCTCCTGGGTGGAATTCTTGGTGGGGCCCCATGACAGCACTCAGCTCCCATGAAATGACTGCTTCTTGGACATTTCTGTAAACCACTCATTCCCCTCATCAAGGTTAATGCAAAAAGAATTTTACTGTTTATATGATTCAAATGGACTCTGTGGGAATTTAAGGGTTTCTTTAAAAGACCTCAGGAAAAAAGGCACAACTAATTATGTGCCTTAAGCATAACACACAGCAAACTCTGACCAGGGCACTTAGAGTACAGGACATCCTGTGCTTTCAGGGATGTGACGCTCTGACTTTGTCAGCAGAAGCTGGACATCGGCAGCATCTTTAGAATCTCACATATCCCTTGGGCCGGGGTGGGGATGAGACTTCCTGCTTCACTTGAGCAGAGGTTAGAGATATTTCAAAGAAGGTTCAAAATAGATACACTGAGAATGAAGGACAGAAAGACTAGGGAAGTCTGCTGGGTGTAAAATTAGGTGTGTCTTTCTTTGATTTTTGTCTTTCTGTTTCCTAAAATACTTTCATCATGAAGGCTCAGTCTCCTATTCTTCTTCTACTTTCCATCTGAAGTCTTTGGAGTAGGATAACACAGTCTCTTCTCCATGGAATGCTTATTCTACACCAGATATGATACTAAACACTTTATATGCCCCAGCTTATTAGGCCTCGCAGCTGCCTTGGACAACAGGAACTATCATCACCCTGCTCTGTGAGTTAACATGCCCAGGGCTATCGCGCATCAGAGGCCAGACTCCTAACCATCATACCATCACTGCAGGCTATTGTTCAAGCCCAAGGAAACTAAAACAGCTCTTTAACTCAGAGCAGTGTTGAAGACCTGGGTAGTAACTTCTGCCTTGGGGCCACCAGCCCCCTGAGCCTAGCACTGGGCTCCCTGCCAACTCTGAGCTACAGTGCCCATTACCACGGTCTACTCATCTGCTTTCTTAACTCTGGAGGTTGGCCCCGGGGCAAAGGAGCTAATACAAATGGGACTGCAGCTTGAGCCAGGCCCTGAGGAACACTGATCTGAGTAGCATTTGATCCTCACCACAGTTCAGAGGAAAACCTAGGAGGCTGTCAGTTGCAGTGGTCTGCCCTGCAGTCTGGCAGATTTTAGTCTTGCCAGCTGTGTGACCTTGGAAAGCCTCCTAACCTCTCTGAGTCCCATTTCCTCTTCTGTAAAATGGGGCCCATCATGGGAATTTTGTAAATACCAAGTTAAATAATCCATAGGAACAGCTTAGCACCATGCCTAATGCAACAAAGTCCTTGATCAATAAAGACTTTGATCAATAAGGATCAGCTACTATCTGATCAGCTACTCTATTAGCCCTCTTTTGAGGGTGAAGAGACCGAGGTGGCCTGCCCACGACCCACAACTGGAAAGCGACAGATTTGGAATGGACCCCAAGTCTGAGCTGGCTGGATGCGTGAACTGTGAAGCCCCCTCCAGTGGACTGTAATCACGGGGCACCTCTATCAGGCTGTAGCAACGTCACAGGGAAGCAGCGTGTGCTGCCAGGGGAGGATTTGCTCTCTCCTTTGAAGGCCAAACCCTCGAGGAATGGGGTGGGGCGCAGCCAGACCCTGGGCAAAGGTGGCTCTTAGCAGATTCCCTTTTCACTGTCAGCAGCAGGCATGAGGGAAGCCTGCATTCTGGGGAGGGGGTGGGGCGGGGGTGGCGAAGGCGGAGGGGGCTGCAGAGGGGAAAGTGGTAAACTCAGATCCTCTCGAGATGGCCCCGGTGCTCACTATGATATCTGCCCGAGGTGTCAGCACATCATAAAGCATTCCTGCTTGGCTTGGAGCAGCTGCTCCTAATTTTGTCCAAGGTTCAGAAACAACAAGACACGTGGGCCTGCCACTGACTATTCCTGTTCAAGGCTGTGGAATTCTGGCCTCCAAGGCCTCCATCGGAAAACATTCAGAGACATTCTCACAGGCCAGCTCAAACATGCTTCCAGGAGACTTCTCCCAAGTGCCCCTCCGTCTTCAAACAGGCCAAGGGGTTTTTGTTTTGTTGTTGTTTTTTTACCCCTTTGGGCACCAGAAAAGTACAGCGCACACTGCACATAAATGTAAACAGTAGATGCAAGGTGGCCAAAATGGTTTGGCTGTGCAGTTGTCATTAAAAGGGATGAAACAGATGACCAGGGCACTGCCTTTGGAGGCGGCTGCCAGTGTCCCCCGGGCAGAAGACAGGGGGGCCAGGCATGGTCGGCGTGGCTCTTTGGTGCTCTTCACACTCCAGCAGAGGGCTTAGCCAGGTTTTGCAGTAAGTTTTGTAACTTCCCATTTGTGCGCACAAGGAAAATTCTCTGCTGCTGGGGTCGCCTGTTCAGGATGCACACCGTCAGCATGAGGCACCCTCTTCCTGGAAATCAGGTACCGGGAATGCCAATCAGCGGCCCCAAGGGGCAGCCTGGACCCATCAAAGATGGGGGGAAAAGCAACAGGCTATGGCAGGCAGAGCAGCACGTTTGGAAAAGAAGTGTATGTGCTGTGTGCTCCGTCACACCTGACTCTCTGCGACCCCATGGACTGTAGCCCACCAGGCTCCTCTGTCTATGGGATTCTCCAGACAAGAATACTGGAGTGGGTTGCCATTTCCTCCTCCAGGGAATCTTCCTGACCCAGGGATCGAACCACATCTCTTGCATTGGCAGGCAGATTCTTTACCAGACCTAAGTCCAAATCCTGGTTTTCTCACTTATCTCCTTTGAGGCTTCAACCAAATCCTCTGCCCTCATTTGGAGCACGTGATTTGCAACACCCTTTCTGCCATCTCCTAGGGTTGGGCAAATGAGGAAATGTGTGTGCAAGCTCTCATCTAGAAAGGACGCAGCACATAGAAGGTGCCAGGTTAGAGTTCAAAAATGCAAGGGTATTTGGTGTGGTTATAAGGGTTCTGTGCAGGCCCTCAGCATGTTCGTGAGTAAAGGTTGGCCCCACTGAAAGCACTGGGGAGAGTCCTCTGTGATTTTCTAAGTGGGTGGAGGAAGCCAGGATGCATCAGAAAGCCAGCCCCAAGCCGATGACACCCTGCTGTTTAAAACCCTTCAAAAATCCCCGCTGCCCTGGGAATAAGTGCCATAACTTCAAAATATGGCTGTGAATTGACACTCCCTCAGATCTGAGTTAGAACCTCTGAGATGAGACCCAACAATGTGTTTTTAACCAGCCTTCAGAGGAGGATTCTAATACATGGGTGACAATCACTTCTCTGGGTCCCAAGAGCCCCTTACAGCCAGTGGAACACATCTACATAGACTTTTAAGCCTTGGACTTCCCTGGTAGCTCAGACGGTTAAACGTCTGTTTACAATGCAGGAGACCCAGGTTCAATCCCTGGGTCAGGAAGATCCCCTGGAGAAGGAAATAGCAATCCACTCCAGTACTATTGCCTGGAAAATCCCATGGAGAGAGAAGCCTGGTAGGCTACATGTAGTCCATGGCGTCGCAAAGAGTCAGACACGACTGAGGGACTTCACTTCACTTACTTCAGCTCTCATGGAGGCTTCATTAGCTGCAGTCTTCCCCTGAGAGGTTCTTCTTTCAAGCCAGACCTGCCAGGAAATTGTAGCTCACATTGATAGATCAACAGGAACTCCCACCAACTTTAGGCAAGGAAGGTGACATGACTGAAGCGTCACTGCAGAGAGAGAATGTTGTTACCATGAACAGGATGGATTTTAAAGGGATAGAGGCAGATCCATGGTGTGTGGGTACCCTGTGTAACACTTGGAATGCTCTTAGCTACAAGTAATGGATTATCAAATGAAAAGTGGCTGAAACAATGCAGGCCTTACTATGTCACTTTGCAAGAAGTCCAGAGGGAGGCGGGGCTGGTCACTGAGGTCTCAGGTCGTCCCATTTGGTGGCAGGTCATCCTTCATGGTTGCAAAACGGCTGTTGCAGACCCCACGTGCAGGCACCATTTGCCTATTAGACAACAGGGCAATTAGGCCATAACTTAATCTTTCTATTAAGTAGAATGCTCCCTGAAGTGTCCTAGCAGACCCCTCCTTACATCTCCTTGCTCAGACTCAACAGGATGACCATTCTTGGGCCCATCACTGATAGAGGAGAACGGAACTGTGGCAATTGGCTTTGATGCCTCATGAACAAAATCTGGGCTTTTAATGAGGGGAGGGGATAGTGGAGGGAGAGAGTAAGGGTCAGGGATCCACTGACAACTATGAGAATGTGTCTTCAGAAAGGAATGAGCTCAGGGAGTTCCCTGGTGGTCCAGGGGCTGAGACTCCATGCTCCCAATGCAGGGGGCCCGGGGTTCGATCCCTGGTCAGGGAATTAGATCCCACAGGCAGCGGCTAAAGATCCTGCATGTCACAACTAAGACCCAGCACAGCCAAATAAATAAATAAATTTTCAAAGTTAAAAAAGAGAGGAATGAGCTCAGAGGATGAAGCACAGAGTGTCAGATGCCAGTAGGCAAGGCTGGCATCCATATAGATCATGGATGGTCCTGCACAGAGCAGAGGAGAATCTGAGGGGAAGGTGTTAGGGTAGAAGTTAAACCATGCTGAAAAAGAAACTCTGTAGAGAAACAGAGCAGAGGGAGAAGAGCAGGAGGAGCAGATTCGGGCCTGAGAAGATTTTATTTTATAGGAGCCGTTACACAGAGAAAGACAGCATAAGTCTGTGCACACCAAGGCCATATGTGGGTGGGGGTCCCTTCCCCGCCCGAAATCTTTTGGGGGTCTGAGGTAGGGTTGACGGCATACTAGAGGTGGTCCAGGCTTGGGGGAGCCCTCAAATGTCTAGCTGGGCATACGTCAACTTGCAGTGACCCCACATTGAGGGTCCTTGGGTCCTAATCTAATACTTTGTCTTTTTGAGCCAAAGGAAACTCACAGACAGGGAGCACTGTGGGGGCATGGAGGGAAAATTAAGTTTCTAAGCTTGCCAAGAACTTCCTTTCCAGAGTGCTATTCCGTGTTGATGAGTCTGTGTCTATTTCCTGTAAAGAGGCAGCGGGACCTTCCCCTCCAGCTCCTAGGCCATGTACAGGTCAAGGGAGATCTTCCAGGCAAGCAGGAGCACCCAGGGCCTAGGAAGAGGGAGGTGACAGGGAGTGGGCTAGGAGGAGTCAGGCCCTGCAGACACCCCACCCCCATCCCCCTTCACCCCAGCTCCATCCAAGAGGAAACGGATCCCAGGGGTGCCGCAGAGGGGAGCAAAGGGCTTTGAGGGACCTTGAGGAGAGGAGAAAAGATGAAGACAGTCCACAAGGGGCAAGGTGCTCCTGTGCAGTGATGCAAGGGTGGTGCTCCAGGGAAAAGCCCGCATCCCTGACCTGTGAGCCCAGGAGCCTGGTCAATGGAGTGCAGGTGCCCTGGGGGCCGAGTCAGCAAGGCTATACCACGCAGGGACTTCGTTGTAAGAGGGCTGAGGGAAGACTGGTCCCTAAGGCAGGCCCTCTCCCTCTGCCATGCACAAGTGCTGGAGTGACAGAGGCGTCCGCCGGGGCCAAGAGGAGAGCAGTGTCAGCAAGTTGCAACCGGAAAGTGCTCTGTGCAACAGTCTCGTCAGAGACTTTCTCCCCAAGCCCCCGCGCCTGGAGCATTTACTGTCAGGGTGTCTGTGTCAGCGCTGCCACCTGCTGCACTGCTCAGGCCCTGGAACGGCCCAGGGTCAACAGCTGCCCGCCGCCTCCCCCTGCCCTTGCGGTGCCCCCTCCTTGCAGCAGCCCCGCCGTGCAGCTCGCCCAGCCTCAAGCACGGCCAGCCTCGCCCCTCACCTGCTGTCCCGCAGCCTGACCTTCCCCAGGGGGTGTATGGCGCTCGGTGTGTCCCGTCATCACCACTGACAGAGGAGCCTTGAGCCCAGAGCAGGCAGCCCCCCGACCCAGAAACCACAAGTCTCTTCTCAGAGGGTCAGCTCTGCAGTGCGGCTTGCTTCCTCCACGTCTCACCAGCCCATCCCACACTCAGAAAGGAGGGAGTCACCCATCGTGCTCCCAGTGTCACGTCCATATGGATCATGCCTCTGCTTCTGTTCACACTTTATGCCGGACAAACTCTTTCTTTCCCTCTTCATCAGTTTCTCTTCAAACTTTACAAAAGCAACCTGTGTCCACACTATGATGTCAAAAGAAAAACATCACCTCTTCCCACCCTCTTTTCATCTGCCCTTGCTTCCCTGGTGGCTCAGATGGTAAAGACTTTGCCTGCAATGCAGGAGACCTGAGTTTGATCCCTGGATTGAAAAGATCCCCTGGAGAAGGAAATGGCACCCCACTCCATTTTTCTTGCCTGGAGAATCCCATCGACAGAGGAGCCTGGTGGGCTATAGTCCATGGGGTTGCAAAGAGTGCGTGGGACATGAATGAGGGACTAACATTTTCACTTCTTTCCCTCTTCTTAAAGGAGGAAGAGGATAACCTTCTGCCTCTCCTGCTCACATAAAATACGTGCATAGGCAGCCTTTTGGCTCACATCCACGGCTCACCTTTCTCTCTTGATGAGGCATCGTAGCTTTCCTCATCCATAGACAAAACCAAACCTATTTTGGTGCGTAGTTGCAGAATAGTTCCATGGATTTAATGCATCACAATTCATTTGCTCAGCTTTCCCCCCAGGTAGCTACTCAGGTGATCTGCAGCTCCTTGTCAGCACTGGCAAATCTGCAATAAACAGTCCCCATCCTCCCTGGGGGCCAACTCTGGGCTCACGGCTCTGGTCACAGATGCATCTTCCTCCTCCCTGGCCTTCTTCTTCCCTCCCGTTCTTTGTGGCTTTGCCTATTCTCTCCATTTCTAGTCTGTAATTTCCATCATTGTACTGAATAACCAGGTCCAGAGAAATGGGACAGAAGCTAAATGGGAAATAAAAGGTAATTTGTTTTCAGATGAGAGAAAACTAGCATGTTTGCATACTGCTGAGGATTTCTACTGCTTCTGTTTAAAGTTCTTTAGCTGGTTGACTCTACTGCTCTGAAATATATGCTTAATTCCTCCCTCTTACTTTATTAACTGTAAATAATATCTGTTGCCTCTAATACAAAGGATAAATATATGGTTCAATTCTGCTATCACTTGGCTATCCTTCTCTGCCTTCCAAAGTTGCTTATGTATGTTGCATTGATTACCTTTGCAACTTTAAATAACTGAAACCTCTATTTCTTCTTCTCTCACTGCCATATGTATCTGAACCTTGTGAGCTGAGGTCATCAACTCTTCCCTTTCCCCAGTCTTTTCTTTCCTCTGGCCCATTCCAACTTTGATTAGTAATAACTGTTTATAGACTTTTGGACTCTGTGGGAGAAGGCGAGGGTGGGATGATTTGAGAGAATAGCATTGAAATGTGTATATTATCATATGTGAAATAGCTCGCCAGTCCAGGTTTGATACATGAGACAGAAGGCTCAGGGCTGGTGCACTGGGATGACCCTGAAGGATGGGATGGGGAGGGAGGTAGGAGAGGGGTTCAGGATGGGGAACACATGTACACCCATGGCTGATTCCTGTCAATGTGTGGCAAAAAAAACCCACTATAATATTGTAAAGTAATTAGCCTCCAAATAAAATTAATAAATTAATTTTTTAAGTAAAAACTTTTATAGATTGAATCAAGTTGGTTTAAAATATAGCATTGACATGTCTATACTGGTACTAAGTGGTATGTTAAAATTCAATTATCTTCTCTAGAAGTCATTTATCCATTTACATGTGTATGTATTCATTCAGCAATTATTTAGTGAGTACGTGCTACCTTCCAGGCACTGTTTGAGCCACTAGAGATAGCATGATGAAGAAAACAGAAGAATTCCTTGCCCTCTGAAGCTGACATTCCAGTAAAGGAGGCAGGCAATAAACAAGCAAACAGATAATGTAATTCCAGATGGAGATAAGTACTACAAAGGAAAATAAAGTGGAAGAGGAATTTACACAGTAACAAGTTAGGGGCACTTTAGATTGAGTAGTCACAGTTTCCGAACAGACACCTGGGGGGAGTGAAGGAACGAGCCATCAGTAGCTGTTGAGTTAACCACCTTACATCACAACACTTGGAACAGCAGAAGGAAAATGCCACAAGCCTTATCGTCAAGTGGCTTTTCTTTGCTTACCTTTTTTTCCTGTACCTTTGAATCAGGATACGGCCCTTTAGATGCTCCCATGTCCCTCCACCTCAAAACTCTGACATCCTTTTATCCGTAAAGGCAAACCGTCAATGGCAAACCGTCAGACAGGAAACAGTTTAAATGTTAAGAGATTTAGTTGCCACTCACTGAATTAATGGATAAATATTTAAATGGTAATGATAATAAGATCTAATCTTTTTGAGTATTTTTTTGCCATGGGCAAAAAGTAAAGGTCAAGGGGAACCCCTCTCCCTTTTAACATGCTCAAGGAATAGGAAGATGTGTCAATTTGAAAGAAAAGTTCCGGGTAATCCATCCTTCTAAAAGATTCTTCTTTATTACTTTGACAAGTTTAATTTAGTTCTGGTCATTGTAATCACATCCTGCGTAAAAAAGCGCACTCAGTGAAAGCAATGAAGTCCTAATGAATCAAGACACCCCCTAGGAGCTTTAGTAATGGAATCAGCGTGCAAGCAGCGAGGCAAAACTACTGGGATTCTGGTAGAATGACTGGCTCTGCAGATTAGGATGGTCAGAAAGACTTCAGGCCTTCCGGTGTATTTTCACTTCCAGAGAACTTTTCAAGCTTTTTCTAGTTAGTTCTCAGCCTATCTGCAGGGACTATGAGATAAACTGAGGCCTGGAATGACACTGAATCAATCTAGTGTGCCATCTACACGATCCCTGAAACCCTTTGTGATGCAGTGCCAGACATGAGAAACTAACATCCAAGAGGTTCTTTCTCTCCTGGATGAAGGAACCAGGGTCTGAGTACTCACTGTTTAGAAGGATAGAAGTTTCATGCAATGAAGTAGACAGCAAGGCAGTGAAGGGAAAAGGGAACAATTTCTCTCAAATATGCCAAATTAAGGGGCTAACCAATGGCCTTAAGACACAGAATGAAGCTTTAACAGATGGGAATATGTTTATTTAAAGAAATAAAAAGCACTGATAACTCTGCTGTAAATATGAGATTTAGTAACTCTGTTTATAAATATGAGACTCTTTCTTAATACTTAAATACTTTTTAATGGATTATTTAAATAGAAATAATAACATTATATTGATGGGTTTATAAAATGTACAAGTAAAATGTATGAAACAAGAGCATAAAGGCTGGAGAGGAGAAACAAATATACTACTGTGAGATTCTTATATTATACATGAAGTAACATAATTATCACTTGAAGAAAGACTCTGATAAGATACAGATGAATACTATAAAGCCTAAAGCAATCACTAAAACAACAAAAAGTATGGCTAATAGTAAACAAAAGAAATAATTAAAAATAATCCAAAAATCAGAAAAGGAGGGGAAAAAAGACATAGAGAATATAGGAGACAAGAAAATAAATGGCAAGATGGTAGATTTAAACCTAACCATATCAATAATCACATTAAATGGAAATGATAAAAACATTGCCCTTTAAAAGGTAGGAATTATTGGAAATTTTTTAAAGCAAAACAATTGCCTGCCATTCACATGAAACCTACTTTAAATATAAAGACCCAAATAGGTTAAAGTAAATAGATGGAAAATTCACACCATGCTAAAATTAATTTTTTTAAAAGCTTGGAGTGTTTATTTTAATTTCAGACACAGGATAATACCAGAGATAATAAAGCTCATCTGACAGCCGTGGCAAACACATAGAACACGTGAACATAGAACATTCACCAAGATAGAGTATATTCTTGGCTATGAACCAAGCCTTAATAAATTTAGAAGAATTCAAGTCACACAATGTATCTTCTCTGAGAGCCGTGGGATTTAATTAGAAATGAATAACAGAAATATATCCAAGTACTTGGAAACAAAGTGATACACTCCTAAATAACTCATGAGTTAAAAAGTGAATATGTTAGTTGCTCAGCTGTGTTTGACTTTTTGCAACCCCATGAACTATAGCCCACCACACTCCTCTCTCCATGAGTTAAAGAATAAGTCAACTGAGAAATTATGAAGCATTTGAATTGAATTAAAAAGTGAAAATACAATAACCTACAATCTGTAAGATATAAGGGCTTCTCTAGTGGGTCAGATGGTAAAGAGTCTCCCTGCAGTGTGGGAGACCCTGGTTCAATCCCTGGGTCAGGAAGATCCCCTGGAGAAGGAAATGGCAACCCACTCCAGTATTCTTGCCTGGAGAATCCCATGGACGGAGGAGCCTGGCAGGCTACGGTCCCTGGGGTAGCTGTAAGTAAAGCAAGACTCAGAGGGAAATTTATGGCACCAAATGCCCAAGAAGAAATATCTCAAACCAATGATACCAGTTTTGATGTTAAGAAATTAGAAAATAAAAAAAGAGTAAATGAAACGTAAAGTAAGTGGAAGAAAAAAGATGAAGGTCACTCCCTAAACAAATAAAACCGAAAACAGAAAAAACAAAATCAATGGAATCAACAGGTTTTTTTGTTCCTTGAGAAAAGTAACATCTAGCCAGACTTGTAATGAAAAAAAACAAAAGACACAAATTACCAACATCAGGAATGAAAGGGGTAGCATCAGATTCTACAGATTTCAAAAAGATAACATAAAAATATTTTGAATATTATGCCAAAACATTCTACAACTTAGAGGAAATGAACAAATTCACTGAAAGACACAAACTACTACCTTCATTTTTTTTCTTCCACTTACTTTACGTTTCATTTACTCTTTTTTTAAAAATAAATGGAGTATTCCCCTGGTGGTTCAGAGGTAAAGAATCCACCTGCCAATACAGGAGACATGGCTTCAATCCCTGATCTCTAAAGATCCCAGAAGCTGCAGAGCAACTAAGCTCATGTACCAAAAAAAAAAAAAAAAAAAAAGAATAAATAGATACTCTGGTAGCCCTATATCTAATAAAGAAATTAAAATTTTGGTTTAAAACCTTCACACAAGCAAGCTCCAGGCCCAGGTGGCTTTGCTAGTGAGTTCCACCAACATTTAAGAATTTATACCAAGTCTACACAATCTCTTCCAAAAATGAAAGATATGAAATACTTCCCAACTCATTCTTTGAAGCCAGTATTACTCTGACATCAGAACCAGAGACATTACAAGAAAAATAGAGACCAATATCTCTCATGAATATAGATTAAAATAATCCTCAGCAAATTCAATCTAGCATTATATATAAAGAGAATCAATGTAATTCATCACACATGTGCGTGCTTAGTCGCTCAGTTGGGTCCGACTCTTTGCGACCCCACCAGGCTCCTCCGTCCATGGGGATTCTCCAGGACAGAATACTGGAGTGGGTTGCCACACCCTCCTCCAGGGGATCTTCCCAACCCAGGGATCAAACCCAGGTCTCCCAAGTTACAGATGAATTCTTTACCATCTGAGTCACCAGGGAAGCCCAAGAATACTGGAGTGGGTAGCCTATCCCTTCTCCAGGGGATCTTCCCCACCCAGGAATCAAACTGAGGTCTCCTGCATGGCAGGAGGATTCTTTACCAGCTGAGCTATGTAATTTATCACAGTAGCAAAATAATCAATGACCATCTCAATAAATACAAAACAGTACTTGAAAAAAAAAAACCCAACCAATATATGTTCCTGAAAAAATCTCAGAAAGCAAGAGGAAATTCTGCCAGCAGATGACCTTCAGGCTTGAACTGTAACCTGGGCTCTTTCCTGGGTCTCCAGCCTGCCAACACATCCTGCAGGTTTTGGACTTGTCAGCCTCCTTAAAATCACATGAACCGACTCCTTAAAATATATCTTTCTATATATTTGCATCCTATTGGCTCTGTTTCTCTGGAGAATTCTGACTGAAACACATCCCCAAAGTATTATGTTTATGTTTCAACTGAATGAACAAACTGTAGTACATCCAATAATGGAATTCTCCTTAAAAAACTACAAACTACAGTTAAACTCAACAATGTGGATAAATCTTAAATGCATTGTGCTAAGAGGAAGAAGCCAAAGTTAAAAATAACTTGTCACAGAGTTAATAAACTGCTTACTTTTCTTTGTAACACAGATGTGGTCTGATTTATTCTGCTGTTTACTGTAGACATCCCATTTCATTTCCCTGAAATGAAAGCACCACAAAGTTAGATCTTTTGTCTTTTTTACTGCTGGACCCCAGGTGTCTAGAAAAGTTGCCAGCACAAAGTGAGCCCTCAGAAGAGATTGGCTGAGTAGGAAAGGAACAAGATTCAAGCTCAATCTGCCTCCAAAGCCAACTTTTCTCACAGCCCCAGATTGTTCCTCGTATCTCCTCGGATGACAGTGAGGCCTCCTATATGCTGGATCTGCCCCAAGCATCCCATGATACATGCTGTTGGCACCATGCATAAACCAAGATCTAACAGAGTCCGACTTGGTGGCAGACAGACATTACCTCATTCAGTCCCACCATCCTCCTGTGAGTTGGGTACTATCGCCCCTGTTTCATAAATTGAGGAATCGAGTTCCAGAGAGATTACATGCTCGTAAGGTCACAGATTGAGGATTGTCTGATCCCAAAGTTTTAACCATATTTTTAAAAAACCACACACTATAAACAATTTAATTTTTCTTATGAATATTGTGGAACCTAGAACTAGATTTGGGGTTTTAGTCAGACTATGTCAAAAACAGTGAAAAATGGACATTTCATCATTCATTATCATTTCAACATATATTTTGAGCATATTGCCTACTACATGCCAGGTAACACCCTACACATTGGGAACAGAGTGTTGAATAAAATGGTCCATGTCTCTTCTCTCAAATGCTTGTTGTGATAACTGATTGAGACCTTAACTCAAATTAGCTTAAACACTGAAAGGAATTTTTGGTTCATATTACTATTAAGCCCAGAGGTAGTTCTCTTACTTCAGGTATGGTTTGATTCAGCATCTCAAATCAACAATATAATTTCTTCCTTCCTTCCTTTCATTTTTTTCCCTCCATTTATCCAGCAATATTTCTCTTGTAACTGAAACTCTCCCTTCTTGTTTGCAAGATGATTTCTGAGACCTACATGCTTTCTTAATATGTCTAAGTTGAGAGAAGCATCATTCTTGGTAGCAAGGACACTTAGAACTCACTCAGCTTCCTCTTCTTCTCCACCCATGGCAAACTTTGAAGATACTACATACATCAAAAGGCCTGCCACTCCCCACGTTTGGTATTGTTGATCTGTGTGGAAACTGGAGCAAAGGAGACTTTAGAGTCTGGCTGACCCTTGCTTTCAAAAATGTTTGTCATCGTTGGCTGTCAGTATGGAATCTGCCATGGTTGAGATATGTGTGGCTGTGGAATCAGCCCGGAACTGAGCAGAAGGAGACTTGTTTGCGCTCCAGCTAAGCCACTTCACAGCTCTGTGGTTTCTATAAATCATCTCAAGGCTCTGAGCTTCAACTTCCTCTTTGGTATGCAGATAACAACATCTCCCCTTGTCAACTTCACAGGATTGTTGTAAAAATGCATTTCATCCATCCATCCATTCAATAACTATTATGGGTGGCTCACTCTATGCTAGACATCAACCTAAGTTCTAAAGATACATCAGTGAATAAAACAAAATTCTTGTGTCTCATAGCTTACGGTGGAGGAAAACAGAGTGTAAAAAAAATTTAAAAATGAATATATAATACATCACGTGGTGATGAGGGCTATGGGAAAAACTGACACAGGGTAAGAAAATGAGGGCTTCTTTGATGTTTTATATAAGATAGTCCATGAATGAATATTAGACCAGACCAACGAGGAAAGTGAATGAGTGAGCCATGCAAAGGTATGAGGGAAGAGGATACACAGCATGTGCAAAGCCCCTGAGATGATGGGATGCTTGGTATTTATAAGGAAAAGCAGAGAAGTCAGTTTGACTGAGCAGAGTGAATAAAGGGAGGATAGGAGATTGTGAGGACCAGAAAGGCAAAATGGAGCTAAATCAATCAGGGCTCTAGGCCATGGTAAAGATTTTGGCTTTTACTCTAATTAAGATAGAAGGCATAGAAGTAGTGTAATGTAATGCATGCTTTGAAAAGATCATTCTAGTGGTTATGTGAACAGGCTTCATGGGAGCTAGTTTGGAAGCAAGGAGACCGGGTAGGAGGCTATTGCAATAAAGCAGGTGAGAACTGGCAGAGGCTTGGACCAAGCTGAGAGCCAAGCAGGTGGGGGAAAGTGGTCAGATTGTGGGTATATTTTGAAGATAGCTTCAACCAGGCTTTCCTGATGAACTGGATATTAGCAAAGAGAGGAGTCAAGAAGGGTCCCCAGTTTGGCACCTAAGAAGTGAAAAAACAGAGATGCTACTTATTGATATGAAGAAGATTGCATAAAGAATGGCATGGAAGGGCTCACTGAGGACCTCAGTTTTGGAAACATTAGTTTTGAGATGCCTATTTGACATCTAGACGATGACGTGTGACATTAGACATATGTATTTGAAGTTCAGGGAGGAGGTCAAGGGTGAAGCTATAAATTTTGGAGTTGGCAACCTATATAAAGCCTTGAGAACAGGTAAGATCACCTAACGAATATGTAGAGATGAAACTATCCTCAGGCCTCTGAAGAGGAAACTCCAATAATTAAAAGTCTGGGAAGAAAGAGGGGCACAGCAAAGAGAAACAAAAATAAGAAGCGGATAATGAGGTTGGAAGGGCTTCCCAGGTGGCATTAGTAGTAAAGAACCTGCCTAGCAATGCAGGAGGCATAAGAGATGCAGGCTCAATCCCTGGGTCGGGAAGATCCCCTGGAGGAGGGCATGGGAATCCACTCCAGTATTCTTGCCTGGAGAAACCCACGGACGGAGGAAACTGGTGAACTATAGTCCATAGGGTCGCAAAGAGTCAGACAAGACACAAGTGACTTAGCAGCATCAGCAATGAGGTAGGAAGAGGAACAAGAGAGAGACAGAGTGAGGAAGTGAGTGGAAGGAAGGGTTAACTATTATTTCCACTTATTATCCAGTAGCTTGGCCGAGTAGCATGATGGTAAATATAAACCCAAATATAACAGTAATTACATTAGATGTAATGAGAAACTTTATGGGAAATAGATGAGGAAACAGTGGAAACAGTGTCAGACTTTATTTTGGGGGGCTCCAAAATCACTGCAGATGGTGACTGCAGCCATGAAATTAAAAGAGGCTTACTCCTTGGAAGAAAAGTTATGACCAACCCAGATAGCATATTCAAAAGCAGAGACATTACTTTGCCGACTAAGGTCCATCTAGTCAAGGCTGTGATTTTTCCAGTGTTCATATACGGATGTGAGAGTTGGACTGTGAAGAAGGCTGAGTGCCGAAGAATTGACGCTTTTGAACTGTGGTGTTGGAGAAGACTCTTGAGAGTCCCTTGGACTGCAAGGAGATCCAACCAGTCAATTCTGAAGGAGATCAGCCCTGGGATTTCTTTGGAAGGACTGATGCTAAAGCTGAAACTCCAGTACTTTGGCCACCTCATGTGAAGAGTTGACTCATTGGAAAAGACTCTGATGCTGGGAGGGATTGGGGGCAGGAGGAGAAGGGGACGACAGAGGACGAGATGGCTGGATGGCATCACTGACTCGATGGACATGAGTCTGAGTGAACTCCGGGAGTTGGTGATGGACAGGGAGGCCGGGCGTGCTGCGATTCATGGAGTCGCAAAGAGTCGGATACGACTGAGCGACTGAACTGAATTGAACTGAACATTAGATGTAAGTGGATTAAGTAGATCAATTCAAAGTCTATAACTATAAAAACAAATTAGAAAGTAAAATTCAATTTTATGCTGCTTACTAGAAAGTATGTTAGTTACTCAGTTGTGTCCGACTCTTTGTGAACCCATGGACTGTAGCCCGCCAAGCCCCTCTGTCCATGGAATTCTCCAGGCAAGAATACTGGAGTGGGTTGCCATTTCCTTTTCCAGAGGATCTTCCCAACCCAGGGATCGAATTCAGGTCTCCTGCATTGCAGGCAAATTCTTTACCATCGGCGTCATCGGGAAAGCCTGTTATTATTTACTAGAGATATACCTAAAATATAGGACATAGAGTAATTACAAATCAAGATCCCACGCAGGAACCAACCAAAAGAAGCTGTTATAGGTGTGCGTGCATGCATGCTAGGTTGCTTCAGTCATGTTCAACTCTTTGTAACCCTCTGGACTGTAGCCCACCAGGCTCCTCTGTCCCAGGGATTCTCCAGGCAAGAACACTGGAATGGGTTGCCTTGCCCTCCTCCAGGCGATCTTCCCAACCCAGGGATCGAATCCGTGCCTCCGGCAGCCCCTGCGTTGCAGGCAGATTCTTTCCTGCTGAGCCACCAGGGAAGCCCCTGATACAGGTGTACTGACAGCAAAGTAGACTCAAGGCAAGAAGCATAATTAGGATAAAGATAAAAGTTTACAATGATTAAAAAACTAATTCTCAAAGAAAACATCAATTTGTCAATTTACATGTACATTAAAAACATAGCTTGGAATACATAGAACAAAAATTGACAAAATTATAAGGAAATAAAGGCAAATCTATACTCATAATGGAAGCTTTAACACACATCTCTAAATAAAAGATACAATAAGCAGGAAAAATCTGTAAGGATACATAAAATCTAAATAACACAATGAACAAATTTGATATATTGGCATGTACAGACATTGTGCCCAAAAGAATGTCCAGTCTTTTCAAGTGTACATGGAACATTTATGCTGGCCATAAAAGAAGTTTCAACAAGTTTCAAAGGATTGAAATCACTCAGAGTACATTCTCTGACCACAGAAAATTAAGCTGGAAATCAATAAAAAAAAAAAAAGAAAAAAATTTCTCAAATGCCTGGAAATTTAGTAATACACTTTTAAATAGGTCACGGAAAAAAATTTCAATGGCAATTGGAAAATATCTTTAAGTAAATGATAATGAAAATATATCAAAACATGTGGGATGTGACTAACTGCCTGCTATGAGAAAAGTGATAGTCTTGAGTGCATATAGTTTAAAAGAAAAAAGGATGAAAAAAAAATCTAGACATCGATCTCAAAATAGAACTGCAAATTAGATCTAAAGAAATGAGAAGGAAAGAAATAGCAAAAACTAAGAGCAGAAATTAATGAAATATAAAACAAACTTTCAGAAGAGAACATCAACATGCCCCAAAGCTGGCACTTGTAAAAGAATAATTAAAATGTTAGGTTTCTTGGAAGTATGATAAGAAAGAAATAGAGAAGGCACAAATTACCAACTTCAATGAAAAAGAGAACATCAGTCCAAAGCCTACAGATATTTAAAAGATAATGATAATATATTAAGAATAACTTTTTGTTAATAAATTTAAAATTTTGGATTAAAAAGTCCTCAGAAAAACAAGACTAACAAAAAACTGACCCAAGAAGATACAAAAAACTTGGACTAGTCCTACACACATTAAAAATACTGAATCAACTGTAATCAACAATGTCTATACAATGAAACCTTCAGGCATAAATGGCTTTCCTCTGAGTAAATTCCTCTAAATATTTATAGAAGAAATGATACCAATCTTACATAAATAGCTGAATAGACTGAAAAAAAAGGAAAAGAAAATAAATCAATTTTATTTGTATATAATAGTCAAAGGCACATGGCAAATAAAACTTCAAAAGAATACCCTTTGTATCAGCATAAAAAATATTAACATTATGAGAGAAATTAAGGAAGACTAACTAAATGCTGGAACATACTATATTCATGTATGGATTGTGAGAGCTAGACAATAAAAAAGGCTGAGCACCTAAGAATCGATGCCTTTGAACTGTGGTGCTGGAGAAGACTCTTGAGAGTCCCTTGGACTCCAAGATCAAACCAGTCAATCCTAAAGGAAATCAACCCTGAGTGTTCATTGGAAGGACTGATGCTGAAGCTAAAACTCCAATACTTTGGCCACCTGATGTGAAGAGCTGACTCACTGCAAAAGACCCTGATGCTGGGAAAGATTGAAGGCAGGAGGAGAAGGGGATGACAAAGGATGAGATGGTTGGGTGGCATCACCGATTCAGTGAACATGAGTTTGAGCAAATTCCAGGAGATGGTGAAGGACAGGGAAGCCTGGTGTGCTGCAGTCCACGGGGTCACAAAAAGTTGGACATGACTGAGCAACAGAACAACCACCACCATATTTATGAATTAGAAGCTAGAATATAAACTTGATATTTTAAAGATCTCAATCTCAGATTTAACCACAGATCCAAAGCAATTAAAATCAATTTCCTAAAATTCCAGAGGTATGGACAGGGTTAGTTTGTCAGGAGCTGGAAGATGCATTTTCCATGGGAATGACTCACATGGTTGAGAGTTCAGCTGGGCTAACAAGTGAGGAATCCTGGGCTTCTTCACACGGCTGCCTGGGCTACTCCACAGCATGGCAGCTGGGCTCCAGGAGGGAGAAAGCAGAGGCAGTCAGTCTTGTCAAAGTTAGATCCTGCACTGGCATGACATCATTCTGCCCTGATTCAAGAGAGTGGAGAAATACAGCCCACTTTTCAGGGTAGGATGAGACCGAGAACTTGTGACTAGCTTCCATGCAACACAGATGCTGTAATACTTTCATGTCCATATTGGGGGGGGGGAGAATTTGAGAGAATTTTAAAATCTTTTTCTATTGACGTAGAGTTGATTTACAATATTGTGTCAGCTTCAGGTGTGCAGCAAAGTGATTCAATTATATATTTATTTTTTCACATTCTTTTCTATTACAGGTTATTATAAGATTGTGAACATAGTTCCCCATGCCACACAGTAAATGTTTATTATCTATTTTATATACATATCCATACTTTCCGTTGATCCACGCAATATTTTTCATCTTTAATAATTTACTTATTTAATACACTTGAAATAAATATGACAAAACCTTAATTGCATATGCATGTGTGCAACACAAATGTTCACTGTGGTCATCTCTGCATACTTTTTCTGTTTTCTTTAAAATTTTAAGCTGAGGCTTTATTTTTTATAACAGTTTTAGATTTACAGGAAAATTTGCAAAGATTCTATGGAGTTCTCATTTAAGGACTACTCCACCTCCATTCACAGTTGCCATCTTACATTCATATGGCATATTTGTCAGCATTAATGAACTAATATTTATATCTTATTATTAAATTTCATCATTTATTCAGATTTCTGTGGTTCTAGCTGTTTTTTTTTTGTTTGTTTTTATGCAGGATACCAAATTATATTCAGCTATTCATATCTCTTTATGTTCCTCTGGGCTGTGACATTTTCTCAGACTTTCCTTGTTTTTTGTGACCTTGACAGTCTGGAGGAACACAGGTAAGATCCAGTGTTGGTTGCCCTATTATTGGAATTTGTCTGCTGTTTTTCTCATGGTTAGATTGAGGATACTTTTGTTGGGGGAGGGAGATCATAGAAGTAAAGTGCTATTTTCATCAAAACATATCAAGGGCACATGTCATCAAGTTGATTTATGATTGCTGACATTAACCTAGATCACCTGGCAATCAGGTCCCTCCATAGCAAAGTCACCTAGAAGGAAGATGCTATGTGCAGCTCACATACTCCCCTCCTTCAGGATGAAGCATTGGCATAAAGTATCTGGCATTCATCTGTAGGAGAGATTTGTCTCTTCTCCCTCGTTTATTAATTTATCAATCATTTGTTTATATCACTACCAACTCATGGATATTTTCCACTTTGGATTATAATGAATATTACTTTATTTTGTTCCTCAAATGGGCCCCCAGGGGCTCTTTCATTTAGTCAGCGGCATTTTGATTTGGATATTACCACTGCCAGGAGAAAGATGAGAAAAAGGCAGTTCATCCAAGTGATGAGACAAGCCCAAGACACAGCAGCTCACCTCTGACTTCCAAATCTCCACTGCATCTGTTCAGCCCACCTGTTGCCCAAAGGACTGGCTGAGATCAACAGGAGCGCCTCCTAGAAAGCCGAGCAGATCAGCACAAGCTGTGGGAGGTCTTTGTGTGTGTGTGTCTTCTCCACAGTCTGAAAGTTCATAGCCCAGGAAAGGATAATTACATATCTCAATAGAGAAACAAAACAAAACAAAAAACCCGTCTGAACAGCACTGGGTCATAATGAAGCGGTTCAAGGCTCCATAAATAGTGCTTCCTAGTCCTCAACTGCCTCTGAAGCAAATTAAAGCTTGCCTCAGTCCTGTGCATGAACTTGCTGCCCTGCCCCAGCCCTGGGACTCCACAGGTCTTCACCAGGAGCACCATCTGAGCAATGGACCAAGATCTGGGAACACTTACACAAGCCCAGCACACAAGGGGTGAGCGTTCAGTGGCCACACTCTCAACACAGAGTTGTTCTGGAACTCCACAAAGAGTCTCCACATGGGCTACTGATTCTAGGCACGAGTGCCCCAGCTAAGCACAATGATCGCACAAATACTTCTCTTTGTATCCGGCGAGGAACAATCTTGAGAAATAAACCGGAGGAAAAAGCTATTTCAACCTTGATCTAAGTGATATGCTTAATTAGGAAGTCATTCAAAGCTGAGGTGTTTCAAAACACCCAAGTCATTACAAACACCCAAGTTCCCATTCACAGAGCAAATTCTGTATGGAGTGCTATTAAAAACTTATCTAACACAGAAAATGCTTTTAATTTTATATATATATTTTTTTAATTTTTAATTTTTTAAATTGTTTTTACTTTACAATACTGTATTGGTTTTGCCATACATTGATATGAATTCACCACAGGTGTACATGAGTTCCCAACCCTGAACCCCCCTCCCACCACCCTCCCCATACCATCTCTCTGGGTCATCCCAGGGCACCAGCCCCAAGCATCCTGTATCCTCTATCGAACCTAGACTAGCGATTCATTTCTTACATGATAGTATACATATTTCAATGCCATTCTCCCAAATCATCCCACTCTCTCCCTCTCCCACAGAGTCTAAAAGTCTGTTCTTTACATCTGTGTCTCTTTTGCTGTCTCGCATACAGGGTTATCATTACCATCTTTCTAAATTCCATATATATGTGTTAGTATAGTGTATTGGTTTTTCTTTCTGGCTTACTTCACTCTGTATAATCAGCTCCAGTTTCATCCACCTCATTACAACTGATTCAAATGTATTCTTGTTAATGGCTGAGTAATACTCCATTGTGTATATGTACCACAGCTTTCTTATCCATTCGTCTGCTGATGGACATCTAGGTTGCTTCCATGTCCTGGCTATTATAAACTGCTGCAATGAACATTGGGGTACACGTGTCTCTTTCAATTCTGGTTTCCTCGGTGTGTATGCCCAGCAGTGGGATTGCTTGGTCATAAGGCAGATCTATTTCCAGTTTTTTAAGGAATCTCCCCACTGTTCTCCATAGTGGCTGTACTAGTTTGCATTCCCACCAACAGTGTAACAGGGTTCCCTTTTCTCCACACCCTCTCCAGCATTTATTGTTTGTAGACTTTTGGATCGCAGCCATTCTGACTGGTGTGAAATGGTACCTCATTGTGGTCTTGATTTGCATTTCTCTGATAATAAGTGATGTTGAGCATCTTTTCATGTGTTTGTTAGCCATCCGTATATCTTCTTTGGAGAAATGTCTATTTAGTTCCTTGGCCCATTTTTCTATTGGGTCCTTTATTTTTCTGGAATTGAGCTGCATAAGTTGCTTGTGTATTTTTGAGATTAGTTGTCAGTTGCTTCATTTGCTATTATTTTCTCCCATTCTGAAGGCTGTCTTTTCACCTTGCTTATAGTTTTCTTTGTTGTGCAGAAGCTTTTAATTTTAATTAGATCCCATTTGTTTATTTTTGCTTTTATTTCCAGTATTCTGGGAGGTGGGTCATAGAGGATCCTGCTGTGATTTATGTCGGAGAGTGTTTTGCCTATGTTCTCCTCTAGGAGTTTTATAGTTTCTGATCTTACATTTAGATCTTTAATCCATTTTGAGTTTATTTTTGTGTATGGTGTTAGAAAGTGTTCTAGTTTCATTCTTTTACAAGTGGTTGACCAGTTTTCTGAGCACCACTTGTTAAAGAGATTGTCTTTAATCCATTGTATATTCTTGCCTCCTTTGTTGAAGATAAGGTGTCCATAGGTGTGTGGATTTATCTCTGGGCTTTCTATTTTGTTCCACTAATCTATATTTCTGTCTTTGTGCCAGTACCATACTGTCTTGATGGCTGTGGCTTTGTAGTAGAGCCTGAAGTCAGGCAGGTTGATTCCTCCAGTTCCATTCTTTTGTCTCAAGATTGCTTTGGCTATTCAAGGTTTTTTGTATTTCCATACAAATTGTGAAATTATTTGTTCTAGCTCTGTGAAAAATACCACTGGTAGCTTGATAGGGATTGCATTGAATCTGTAGATTGCTTTGGGTAGTATACTCATTTAGAAAATGCTTTTAAATCCAACATCTCTCTTTGCCAGTAGTTTTTAAAACAAAGCTGAAATGGCAAACATGCACATGAACAGATGCTCAACAGCACTAATTATTATTAGAGAAATGCAAACCAAAACAACAATGAGCTACCACCACACACCAGTCAGAAAGTCCATGATCAAAAACATCTACATACAAGAAACGCAGGAGAGAAGAAAAAGGAGCCCTCCTATACTGTTGGTGGGAATGTAAATTGGTACAACCACTATGGAGAACAGTATAAAGGTTCCTTAAAAACTAAAAATAGAGTTACACTATGATCTAGCAATCCCACTCCTGGGCATATATCCAGACAAAATTCTAATTCAAAAAGATATATGGACTCCTTGTTCATAGCAACACTATTCACAAGAGCCAAGACCCAGAAACCACCAAAATGTCCACTGACGGATAAATGAATAAAGAAGATGTGGTGTATATATGCACAACGGAGTATTACTCAGCCATGAAAAAGAACTAAATAATGCCATTTGCTGCAGCAAGGAAGGACCTAGAGATTATCATATTAAGTAAAGTAAGTCTGACAAATATCATATGATATCAATTATACCAGGAATCTTAAAAGATGATACAAATGAACTGATTTACAAAATGGAAACAGACTCACCTATATAGAAAATGAACTTATGGTTACCAAAGGGGAGAAGTAGGGGAAAGACAAATTAGAAGTTTATAATTAACAGATATGCACTACTGTCTATAAAAGAAACAACAAGATCCTGCTGAATAGCACAGGGAACTATATTCAGTATTCAATATCTTATAATAATAAACTATATTGGGGAAAAAAAGCTGTCTTTTAAGGTATTCCAAATATATAAGCAAGTCTCGAGAATACACATAGCAAGTTTTTCATCTAAACATTTTGCCATATTTGCTGCAGATGTCTTTTTTTAATAAAAAAATTTTTTAAAAAAGTAGAAGCCCTCTCAGTCTCTGTGTACATCTCCATTTCTTGTCCCACCATCCCTCACCAGCCCTTATCTAAAGCTGGTATTCTCAGCCATTCACACCAAACGCTTCTCTCCTGCCTTTCACCACCTCCTGCTGCTCCAGGAGCACAGTATTAGGTAATGCATCAGGAAGCATGTGTTGGGGGAGACCGACCTATCAGAACCGCTCAGCTCCAGAGCAGGCTGCCGAGCACAACTGTCAGGAAGAGGAGATAGGACCTGGAGGAAAGAAGGGACTTGAGACGCATTTCAACCTCCCGAAGACAAAATAAGATGCATCACATAATGTTATCTGTTTTGCCTTAACTCTCCTTTGTTTTTCTTAAGTTGCTGTGCCTGTGATGAAAATGATTCCACATGTCAACATTAAAAAAGGAAGAACTTAAGTTCTTCATTCTCTTAAGAACTGAGGGATGGGAAGGCTCGGAGCTGGAGGAGCAGAGGAGGGCAGGGCACTGGGGAGCCTGGGTGGGGTGAGTTCTGAACTGGCTACATAATACTGTTACAGTCCAGAGAAGTAGTGAGTGTTAACAGATTTCTAACATTTTTTTTTTTTTTGGCCTCACCACGCAGCATGTGGAATCTTAGTTCCCCAACCAAGGACTGAACCTGCACCCCCTGTATTGGAAGCACAGAGTCTTACCCACTGGGCAGCCAGGAAAGTCCCTATCAGATTTCTAAAAATTGTTTGATAAACTAGGGAATGTTTGGGCAGGCTATTGGGAAGATTTCTGCTGACTGAATGAAGACTCTATGAATGGGTTCTCTCCGGGACATCAACTAAATCAAGATAAAAAACAAACAAACAGAGGTAGGAAGACCCCAAACCATACTTAGTTGCTAAATTTCCAACCATACTAAATTTAAGTTTTGCTAGTGAACTCAGAACTGAACCCAACCAAAGTGTTTTCGAAATCTCAGTTGTCAGACTGGTTCACTCTGGAAGTTTCTAACAATGAAGACCTAGACTCAAGTCTAGTCTCTGAATTACTATCACTTGAAGGGAAGGAGATGATCGAGGGTCTGCTTTGTGCCAGGCATAGTAATGGGTGTTCCACTTTCCATAGCTTATTTAACCCTCAGAAAAGCCTCTGAAGGATGGCACAAGGCATCGGGACTCAGGGAGGTTAAGCGATCTGTAACACAGCTGGGAAGTAGTCTGTCTGGGCGGGCCTTAGATTGAACACAACTATATATACACTGGTTTTCTACAGTGGGCTCACCTGTGTTATGTGTTGGTTGGACTGTTTCAGATTGCAGGGAACAGTGAAGTGCCTGGGCTCTTGTTTTCTTGGGACTGCGCCGATGAATTGGAAGAATCCAGAGGAAGCAGAGGAGCCCAGGAAACAAACACAATCACAGCTGTAGCCAGATTCAGGCTTCTTGGAGAAGGAAACAGTGACCTGTCTTCTCGCCATAGGCAATGTGGCTGATGATTCTGGGGACGCTGTCCTGCTCAAGCTTGTCTGTCTCTCCCTGCTCTGCTTGTCTCATGATTTCTGCCTCATGGCTCCACATCTTGCCCATCAATCCCCTGCTCAGCGTGTGTGTCTCCCTTTTTCAAAGGACTGGTTGGTAAGGGGCCAAGAACCCCATGGATGGACATCCTCACATCTCCAGCTAATCCTTGATCCCGTTATGTGTGTCCAGGGTAGCGAGGTCACAAGACACAAATGTGGTTAATCATACAGAAGACCCCATTGTTCCTCAGAAAGGAGACATGGGTGTGGCGAGCCCTTGGGGTCCCAGGGACTTCAGTCTTGGCCTTCTGTGGCTGCCATCATCAATCATAACAAGTTGGGTGGCTTTAAAACAGTGGGCATTTACTCTCCAATGCAGTTCAGGAAGCCAGAAGTCTACATGTAAGGCGTCAGTAAGGCTGTGCTCCCTCCCAAGGCACCGTGGAGCCGCCTTCCTCTTTCAGGGCCTGGTGGACCAGGCCTGCCTTGGCTTATGGCTGCTTCACTCCCATCTCTGCCTCTGTCTTCACGTGGCCTTCTTCTCCATCTGTCTCTGTGTCCCCCTCTCTTATTATAAGGACACTGGTCACTAGATTTAGGGTCCATCCTGAGTCCAGGATGACTCCATCCCGAGGTCCTTAACTAAGTACATCTGCAAAGACCCTATTTCCAGAAAAAGTAACAGTCCGGGTTTCCAGGTGGGCATGAATTTGGAGATACACTATTTAAACCGTTACCGTTTCTCTATGGTACAATATGCAGTGTCACACACGCACACATCCAAAGTATACCAAGGGCTCTGAGAGAGCAGGGGTCAGGCCCTTGTTACTTCTTTTGGATCTCCTCCAGCATGTGCCAGGTAGCAAGGAAATACCTACTGACTAGACCAGAACAGACCAGGAAAAACCATTCTGAAAAATCAATTGATACATCATTTTATCAAAGTTCCTGCCTTCTGTATGTGGTTGCAACCAGCTTTGGCATCCTGTATTCATCACGGCTGCCTGGTAGTAATTTTCTGGGCCATCCACACCTCACAGCACCCTCCCCAGAGATGTGAAATCATGACTTTGTCCTGCTTTCTGAACAGAGATCTGCCACATTGCTTCTCCATCCTGGAGTCGACTTGGTGCCATCTCTGCAGCCTAACCCTGCCTTCTAGTGTTTTTCTGCCCATGAGCCAGCTGAGTCCAAAAATCCATGTGAGGTTACTTTCTCACTGCCTCTTGTTACTTGAAGAGACAGATGAGCCCTGTTTCGGCGAAGCCTTGTTCACTAAACGTTCTTTGATGGGAAAACAAACCTAACCAAACCCCAGAACTCTGGTTTGGTTCTCAGTGATATAAAAAAAAAAAAAAATTTGGATTTGGTTCGAGGTTGAGCAAACTGGTGCAGTTTGTTCCGGTTTCTGGTTCGTCGTTCAGGCCAAGTCCCTGCTCCAGACAGAAAGAATGTCCCTGGAATGTGTCTTCCAAAGAGAGCTCAACAGCTGAAAGGGTTGCATGTCCAGACTGAGGCTGCCTGCTCAGCAGACACAGAGGGACCTCCCTGTGGCTCCCCAGGCTGGTCTCTGGAGCCTGGGGACAGGGCACGGCAGCACGTCGGGCCGGTTCTCCAGGGAAGGCCGTGGCTGCACTGCAGCTGAGCCCAAGGGACAGGGGAAAGGGGTGGCGGCAGCTGGCCGGTGGGGGTCGCTGTGTGAATCTGCCACCAGTGCCACACAAGCACAGCTCTAGGGATTTCCATCAGGCAGCAGGACCCAGCAGAGGACCCGAAGAACTGAGTAATGTTCGGCTCGTCAGGAGGCAAGGGGGAGTGATGGGTCCTAGGGGAGCTGACCAGAGGCAATCAAACTCAAACTGTTCTTAGCCTGATGCTCCTTCTGCACAGCTGGCTGGTCTGATAGGCCTGCAGAGGAACGCTCCACGCCTTCCTGTTTGGCAGGTGCGGATCAGAGCACAGTTTCTCCGGCAGAGAAGCTCTCTCCCTCCCCAGCCAGGAGGTGGTGCGGAGCCAAGGCTCCGCCATCAGGATCTGCATCTCCAGGGAGCCACGGCAGGGGGCGGAGCAGCTGGGGGCCTCGGGGACACCAGGCAGTGAATCATCAATAAGGAATTTCAAAAGGAAAACACATATTTCCACTCTAGGCTCCCTCCCACGCAGACCCACACATCAAAGGGGTCCTCAGATGCAGGAACTAGTCAGCAGGCCTGATCAGGTTTGCTCTGAGAGCTGGAAACCCAAGGGCTGGGACCGGAGAGCATGTCCCCGAGGGGCTGCCCCAACTCTGCGATGTAGGGAGACCCACACCTCAGGCCCCTGTGCAGGAAGCTGCCAAGCACTGTCAAGGAAACGGAATGAAAGCCCCACAAAGTGGTCCAATTCTGCGCTGCTATTTCTTAGGATTACCTTTCCTAGATCCTTACCCTTTAAATTATCAACCAAAGGGCACCCTTATCCAAGGCAACTCAGGTGTTCCCTGACTTAGCTCAAAGCCATTTTTATTCTGCCTTGGCTACAAGGATGGCAATCACTGCCTAAGACATAATCCAGAAATATTTCCGAGCACTGGCCACCCAGACAGGATCAGACCCCTTAGCACACTAGCTCTCAGCTGGCTGTGCATTCCGTTCAATGATGCTCGCTACATGCTGGATTCAATTATAGGTTTCCTTACACTTACATCTTCATTAGGGCTACATTGCTGAGTAGATGGAATGTGCTGTCAGTTTAAAAAAAAAAGTGTTACTTGTTCTTTTTTTTCCAGATTCACCAGTTTTGTTTTTTTTTTCAAAGATTCAACACTGTCTGGTCCTATTAAAAAAAGAAAGGAAAAAAAATAGCTTGGCTCAAGCATATATTGCTAATGGGCATGGAATTGATTCACAAGTTCCCAACTTGAGTTAAATAAAAGTAATTACTGCAACCTAGAGTAACTGGTTCCATTTCCAATATTCACAGAAGGCTGTGTGTGTGTGTGTGTGTGTGTGGACTTGAGTTGGGAGAGAAAAGAAAAAAATGAAAAAATATATCAGAGAGCATTTAAATATATATATATATACATATATATACACCCCCCTAAAGACATCTTCAGCTGTGTGGGCTGCAGGTCTTGAAAGAAACCAGTGAAGCAGAGCTGGCAGAGCCCAGAGTCCTGAAGACCCCAGGATTCCAAGACGGGGCATCGGGTCGTCTGGGCACCAGAAGCCATGAAGAGCAGCGGCCACAGCGCCGGGAAGGCCCATTCCACACTGGCAGCGTCCAGCACGCGGGGGCCCCCTCTTGCTCAGCGGCAAAGCCTACCCTGAGCTCCGGCGGAGCCTTTGCCCAGCTCCCAGTCCATGGAATGGCATATCTCCCCTGTGGCTCCAGGAACCCAGGTCCCACTCTGTCCCCCACGTGGGTCCCCCAGAGCTGGATGGTATTAGCAAAGGCAGACACAGCATGGGGTCAGCTGAGACACCCCCATGTGGCTTCAGAAACCACTTCATCAAAGACAGGCATCCAGGGCGAGGTCTGCAGACCTGAAGGAAGCTTTATGGCCAAAAGAAAGACCTTCAGAGCTGGACACTCTGGAAGGGAGTTAGCGGCACGCCTTCCCCAGTGATGTGAAGACGGCGGAACTGACTTCATGGATGTAAACTGAGGTTTATCAGCTATCTCTGTTAGAGGTCATGCTTGGTTGAAACCTAAAGTCTTTTGGAGCTTTCTTTCTGCCACCTATAGAATTACCTACTATCCTGGCTTTGTTTCATTGGCAAATATAATAAGCCTACCTTACATGTGAACAAAAAGGGGGCAAAAGAGGATGAGATGATTTGATGGCATCACTGATTCAAGAGACACGAGTTTGAGCAATCTCTGGGGAGATAGTGAAGGACAGGGAAGCCTGGCATGCTGCAGTCCATGGGGTCTCAACGAGTCAGACATGACTTAAGAGTCAGACAGGACTTATGAAAATGCTAGAGGGAATTCCCTGGTGGTCAGTGGTTAGGAGTCTGCATTCTCACTGCCAAGGGTTCAAGTTCAACCCCTGGTCAGGAAACTAAAATCCCACAACTCTGCACAGCGTGGCAAAAACAAACAAACAAACAAAAAAAACCCATAACAACTCAAGTAACAATAAACTGATTTTTTAAAAATGAAAATGCTAGATAAGGAAGGCCTCCACCCACCCAGTGACCTCCACGCAGATGGGCCCCACCTGCTTACCAAGAAAGGTTGTTCAGCCAGGTACATGTTCACCGACCTACTCTACCCACCCTCACACACTCCCCAGCTTACCTGCAAAGATGACACCAGATCTGGGGGGCTGAGAGGGAGGCACAGCTTGGCAAGCAGGTTGCCATGGGTGTCTCTTCTTTGTTTGGGTTCCCAGAGAGCTAGGAAACATGGTGTGCTGACACGGCCCGGTGCAGGACACGCGCAATTCTGTGGACCCTGGCCCAGGATCCTCTTGCAAATTCCACATCACAACTGGAGAGGCTCCTGGCTGCTCCTCAGACTTCTCTCTGGCCAGCCTCTGTGGATTCTTAGCCTGGCAAAAGAGGCCAGTTTTTTAAATTCTGGCAACAATGTGGGGTCTATCACATGCCGCCTTTGATTTTGGTGTCTTGATTTAAACACAAACCACGTAATTTTCATGTGGTTACTGCTCTTGTCTCCTTCTCACCTCGAATTTGGTTCATCAGAGTCAGTCTTCCAAAAGGGTGTGAGGCCCGATGGTCCCCAGGGGTGGTTCCTTGATACACAGTCCATAAGAAGTGTCAGGAGAAACAGGGACATTCTTGTTCCTCCTTCATGAGGTGCAGCTCAAGGACATGAGATATTTTTAATGAAAAGGATGGAAAAAACTACATATTTTGGGGAAACGATTGGAAATTCAGCTAACTTACAATCAAGGTGCATTTAGTCATTTGAGAAAAGACAAATGTGAGCTTTGGGATGTTCCATAGGCGTAAAAGTGTTTAAATTCAGAACAGCCGGACTCCGCAGAGCCCCGGTCAGTGTTCCAGAGACGCGGCCTGTCCGCAGAGCCCTGGGTCAGGGTTCCAGAGACGCGGCCTGAGGCAGGGAGGGCAGTGCTTCTCCCCACAGCGGTGCAGGACTTTCTGCTCTCCCTGTGGACTGGCAGAGCCACCATGTGTCCCCATTTCACAAACTGACAGCAGTTATGATTAGAAAGGGTTCTGCTGCCAATTTGAGAATATAGAAACCGCCAGGACGAGAGAATACATTTCAGCTCCTTGTTCAGTTGGCCCAGAGGCAGTTGCCCATTTGGAATGTAAACAGAAGGTCTGGGCTGAGAAATCAGAGGAAAAGAAATATCTGCCACCAGCCTTGCAGAGGAGGGTGAAAGGACCATCTGCAGTTATGTTCTTTCAGAGCTCTGACCTCAATTTCTTTCTCTTTAAGATGCGAGAGGTCTTGGGCCATTGTGAGAATTTAGTGGCATAATAATGCAAGTGGGAACACTACTGGGAAACAAGGGAGGAGGGAGAGAGAAAGAAGAGGAGACAGAGAGCAAGAAAGAAGCGGAAGTAGAGAAGACTTTGACTCGTCCCCCGCTGATCTACTTATTGCATGCACGCATGCTCAGTCGTGTCTGACTCTGCGACCCTCTGGACTGTAGCCCACCAGGCTCCCCTGTCCCTGGGATTCTCCAGGCAAAAATACTGGAGTGGGTTGTCGTGCCCTCCTCCAGCAGATCTTCCCAACACAGGGATCAAACCCACGTCTCCTGCATTAACAAGCAGAGTCTTTACCACTAAGCCACCTGGGAAGCCCACTGATCTGTACTGAGTGAGGCCAAACCAACCCACAAAGAAAGGCAAAGCTAAGATAATTTTGTTCACTCAAAGACTATTTATTATTCTAGATACCTCATTCCATCCATGAATAAAGCAGGGGAAAACGTCTTCCCTCACGGACAAAGTAGTGCTGAAGCCTTACAATCCCTAGACACTTGAGATATCTAAGCCAATACATTTTCAAAGCATTTAAGCTGGTTTGAGTTAGCTTTTCTGTTCCTCGTGATACAAAGTATCCTAACTGCTACCACCATCCTCTACACATGGTGGTATCTGAAAACACCCTGGTCACATTTCATTCCACATTCAAATTAATGAGTAACACAAAAGACAAAATGTACATATCTCTGAAGAACTGGCCACCTCTGGGTGGCATACAGCTCTTATAAATTTCCAGGAAGAAAATTCAGTCTGGAAAGGAATTTTAACAATTTCAAAAAAAAAAAAGATAAAAGGGAAAGAAAAAGGGGGAAGAATTCCACAGGAAATTGAAGGGGAATTTGGGAGATAGAATGTAGCAAGCATCATGGGACCATGGCCAGAACACTTGGCCAGAACAAGCCTCCTCTTATTAGAAGCACTGGGGGGCCTGAGTGTCCAAGAGCACCAGGACCACCCCAGAGCTTCTCACTGGAGAAATGTTTAATGAATAAGATTTCAAGGTACAATTTATATATGTGAATAAGCATTTTTTTGTTCATTTTATCCCCTAAAATTCACTTCCACTTCAGAAAGATAATGCTCTGAATTTCAAGAATATCCAAATAAATGCTTTTTCAAAAATTTAAACAAAAGCAGTGTTTTGTTCTCCATTTTTGTTGGGTTCATGAAATAAATCCCAGTTGTCTCAAAGTTTAATGGACTATGTCACCCTGAGGAACAGAGCTGAGGATTATGATACGAACATTCTCAGAATGATCTGTAAAACCAATGCACACTCTCCTCCCTTTCTACTAGGAAGTAATCTAGCAGCTAATTGCTGCCTTTTAATAACCTCTTTCAATGCTGTAAGTTGCCACGGACATTCTGCTATTTCTACCTCATCAGTGGCTACTCCTCCATCTTCTGTTCAATTCAGTTCAGTTCAGTCGCTCAGTCGTGTCCGACTCTTTGCGACCCCACGGATCGCAGCACGCCAGGCCTCCCTGTCCATCACCAACTCCCGGAGTTCACTCAGACTCATGTCCACTGAGTCAGTGATGCCATCCAGCCATCTCATCCTCTGTCATCCCCTTCTCCTCCTGCCTCCAGTCCCTCCCAGCATCAGAGTCTTTTCCAATGAGTCAACTCTTCGCATGAGGTGGCCAAAGTACTGGAGTTTCAGCTTCAGCATCATTCCCTCCAAGGAAATCTCAGGGCTGATCTCCTTTAGAATGGACTGGTTGGATCTCCTTGCAGTCCAAGGGACTCTCAAGAGTCTTCTCCAACACTACAGTTCAAAAGCATCAATTCTTCGGCACTCAGCTTTCTTCACAGTCCAACTCTCATATCCAAACATGACTACTGGAAAAACCATAGCCTTGACTAGACAGACCTTTGTTGGCAAAGTAATGTCTCTGCTTTTCAATATGCTATCTAGGTTGGCCATAACTTTCCTTCCAAGGAGTAAGCGTCTTTTAATTTCATGGCTGCAGTCACCATCTGCAGTGAATTTGGAGCCCCCAAAAACAAAGTCTGACACTGTTTCCACTGTTTCCCCATCTATTTCCCATGAAGTGATGGGACCAGATGCCATGATCTTCGTTTTCTGAATGTTGAGCTTCAAGCCAACTTTTTCACTCTCCTCTTTCACTTTCATCAAGAGTCTCTTTAGTTCCTCTTCACTTTCTGCCATAAGGGTGGTGTCATCTGCATATCTGAGGTTACTGACATTTCTCCCGGCAATCTTGATTCCAGCTTGTGCTTCCTCCAGCCCATCTTCTGTTAGCAACACCCAATTTTTCTTGGTGGGCCAAACTTCCTCTACTTTCAGGCCTTGTGGTTCAGTTAGGTCTGACCCCCTACTTAAACAAAAGCAGTGTTTTGTTCTCCATTTTTTTCGGGTTCATGAAATAAATCCCAGTTGTCTTAAAGTTTAATGGACTATGTCACCCTGAGGAACAGAGCTGAGGATTATGATACGAACATTCTCAGAATGACCTGTAAAAACAATGCACACTCTCCTCCCTTTCTACTAGGAAGTAATCTAGCAGGGGAAGGACAGGAGACACAGAACCAGTCAGTCAAGGGCACCACACCCTCCTGACCACAGGATAATTGGTTTGAGGATGGTCAGATGGCCTAAACCAAGCCAATGAGAATCAACCCAACAACTTGAGTTGAAATGATTGGGAAAGACACTGTCCCTTTCCACTGAGGCTGCTTAGCTGAGAGGATGCAAGTTCAGAGCTACCATGGTGCTAATGGGACCACAGCAGAACTGAGAGATCGGGAGAGACCATCCAGGCAACACATCCAGGCCTCCAGATCCAGCTATACCTGCTGACAGCTCTACTGATGAGCTTTTTAAGATATCTGAGCCAAAATATTTCCTTTTTGGCTTAAAAAAGTTTAAGCTATATTTCTGAAATTGTCAACCGAACATCTAGCTAATTCATAATAAAGGCTACCTGGGTATGTGTACCCTACCAAGCTTATCTTGCACATAACACATGCTATCATAGAACTTTCAGGTAGCTTGGATCCCACCATCTACCCCTTGGCATCTTTCAAAGGGAGCTTCTCTTTCAAAAGATGCAGTGTTCAGCATGCTGTGCATGTGTGCCAAGTCATTTCAGTCGTGTCCGACTCTTTGTGACCCTATGAAGACTGTAGCCCGCCAGGCTCCTCTGTCCATGGGATTCTCCAGGCAAGAATACTGGAGTAGGTTGTCATGTCCTTCCCCAGGGGATCTTTCAAACCCAGGGATTGAACCTGAGTCTTTTATGTCTCCTGCATTGGCAGGCAGGCTCTTTACCACTAGCACCATCTGCATAGCCCATTTACCATGCTGCCCCTCCCTTAATTCTCCCTACTCACCATGAACTCCAGTTGTTCTCAAAGCTGTGTTTGCAGACCCCACTCACCTCCACCGACCCTGGGGACCTTTAAATCTGATGCAGTTGCTGTGGCTTACATTTTTTTTGACATTTATTTATTTGGCTGCACTGGGTCACAGTTCTGGCATGGAGGACCTTCCTTGTGTCACGCAGGCTCTTTTGTCACAGCACACAGACTCTCTGGTTGGGACACACAGGCTCAGTAGTCACGGCCTGTGGGCTTAGCTGCTCTGAAGCGTGTGGGATCCTAGTTCCCTAACCAGGGATCAAACCTGCATCTCCTGCATTGCAAGTTGGTTCCGAAACACTGCACCACCAGGGAAGGCCTCCAGGATCTTTTCTGAAGGAACCCCAACTCCAGTTGCTGCATACAATGTTCTTGTGATGGCAGATAAGGGAGCACAGACAGAAGTCCTGGTCACTATGAACTGACCTCAGCCTTTAGACTGATGTTCAACTTTGCTTCAGAGAAGTGAGGATGCACTTAGGAACAAAAGCCGCTATAATACCACAGAAAGGAAATCAAGAGGCCTTTCATAACAGGTGTCTTTGAATTCTTCCCAGAGAGCTTGCTGCAACCCAGCTCCCTGAGTCCTAAATCCTACCATAATTACTGAGTGCCTCCTATAAAATCTCATCATCATACTTCTGTTTTTTATGAAAAGGCCATTGAAGTCCTCATTGCCCAGGTTACATGTGGCCCTCAAACTGAATGGTGTTCAAGTGGGCACAGGGAAAGGCTGACTTCAGGCCCCGATTACTATCTACCACCTTCCAGAAAGAGGGCCCTGAGCCAGGGTTCTACTGAAGCCCCAAGGGCAATGGCAGAGCCCTGCGTTGAGGGAGCACGTGGCAGGCAAATAACGGCTCTCAAAGATGTCCCCGTGCCAGCAACGGAGATGCGGACACAGAGAGCAGAACTGTGGACACAGTGGGGGAAGAGAGGGTGGGACGAATGGAGAGAACAGCATGGAAACATACACATTACCATATGTAAAACAGACAGCCAGTGGGAATTTGCTGTCTGATGCATGGAGCTCAGATCAGAGCTCTGTGACAAGCTATAGGGGTGGGATGGGGTGGGTGGGAGGGAGGCACAAGAGGATGGGGATATATGTATACCTATGGCTGATTGATATTGATGTACGGCAGAAACCAACGCAATATTGTAAAGCAATTATCCTCCAATTAAAAACAAATTTAAAAAGATGTCCCTGTCCTAATGCCTGGAACCTGTGAAGATGACCTTACATGGCCAAAAGGCTTTGCAGCTGTGATGGAGTTAAGGATCTCAAGACAGGGAGACTGTCCTCTGTTATTCAGGCAGGCTCAGTACAGTCAGAAAGATCTTTAAAAGAAGGATGAGGAAGGCAGTGAGAGTCAGAAGAAAAGAGCATGTGATGACTGAAGCAGAGGCTGGAGTGATGCACTTTGAAGATGGAGCAAGGGGCCACCAGCCAAGGGATGCAGGTAGCCTCTGGAAGGTGCGAACGGCAAGGAAACAAATTCTCCTCGGAAGCCTCCAAACCTGGACTCCTTGAGCTTTGAAACCTTGACTTCTGTACTCCAGAACTGTAAGAGAACAAATCTGTACTATTTTAAGACACTGCCTTATGGTACTAGGAAACAAATTCAGGTCACTTGGGTCAAGATGCCAGCGACAGCCATGGGCTTTGGTTCTCATGGTAGGGAAGAAGGTACAAGTGCATGACAGCCTGCCCACCCCACACTTCTGGCCCCAGCCCTTCCCCTCGGGAGGAGACCCCTGAGCTCATATGCAGAGCTCTGCTATCGGACAGAACCGACTGGAGCCTCTGAGGAGTAAGAAGACATGTTCCTCCACCAATCACCGACTCAGCCATAACTGGATGGGATATGCCATCTCCCACTGCCGCTTCCCTGCAAGAAGCATGGTATAAAAGGATGGCTGACATCTCATAGAAGATGTGCCCCAAGGATGTGCCAACTGGGGACTTTCCTGGTGGTCAGGGGCTAAGACGCTGTGCTCCCAATACAAGGGGCCCAGGTTTGATCCCTGGTTAGGGAACTAGATCCCACATGCTGCAACTAAGGACCCCACATGTTGTGACTAGGACCTGATGTAGTGAAGTAAATGAAGAAATAAATTTTTTAAAGATACAATGACAAAAAATTTTTTTAAAGATGTGCTGACTAAATGAGGAAAACTATGCATGTTCGTTTCCTGTGAAGCCCCGGTAACAAATTACTGCAAACTTAAGTGGCTTAGAAAAAAAAAACACAGAAATTCACTCCCTTACAGTTCTAGAGACGCGGAGTCCAAAAGCAGTCACACTGGCTAAAGTCAAGATGTCTGCATGGTGGATCCTTTGAGAACCACTGAGGGGAACATCAGCTATAGAAACCAGCGGTTATTTTGTGGTTATTACAAAAGTCAGTAGAAACAACTGCGGGCTAAATCAAACACGCCAAAGAGAGCAATCTATTTTCAATGGAGAGCTCTCTCTGGAAGAAGTCAAGCTGGTTTCTCCAGGCCATTCCTGTCCTTTATTCTAGGAATGGCGAGAATTCTAGCCATCTGCAATCCAGACGGTGTGCCCACGAGCCCCCTTTCCTTCCACTGGACCCCCCGCTGAAGACTTAGACTTAATTGTGCATTCATGCACGGGCACCAGCTGGGGGCGCTGTTTCTACTGAATGGAACCCAATTGACTAGCGCCGGTCAGCACTGGCTTTTTTACCCAATCTAGAAAGCAGCCAAATGCCCACAGCTGCCCTCCACTCCTACGGTCTAGCCTTGTGACCAACAGAACATAATGTTCCCTGTCCCCAAAGATCAAACAAAGGGATAGGAAAATGGTGGCTCCAGGGCACGGCTGTTAATATGCCAACAGATCATGCCCACAGTCAAGGTGCTCCCACGGGCGAAAAATCCAACAGAACCTCAAGATACAACTCCTCCTTTTCCTTAACATGAACACCTGAAGAAAGGCCTTCCTCAGAGCCCTGCCGTCATCACAACCACCACCAGCGTCACCACATGGGCGATCGTCTACTGAATACTTAAACATCCCAAGCTGCACACACTATCCCACATAGTCCTTTCAAGTTAAGTATTGTTGTATTCCCATTATACAGATGAGGAAACTGAGGATCAGAGAGATGAAATAATTCGGCCAAGTTCACATAATTCAGTCCCTAGGTCCTTTCCAACAACTGTCACCCATATGTCAAGTTGCTACGTTTATGAAGAGTCGGATGTTTCTTAGAAAAATACTCAGAAATGAGGTTCTGTTTGGCTGGTTTGTTTCTGCTCGTGCTGTTTCCTGTCACCCTATGGTGACTTCCCCATTCATGCAGCAAGCAGGATTCCTACATTCTCTCCCCAAAGATGACAATGTACAAAGACTATTTTCCTGTCTTGACTTTCAAAAGGCTAGTCCCTTCAAGAACAGAAGGGGCCTATTTGCAAAAACGACACAAACAAACTTAGGAGAAGCTGTGATTAGGAATAGCAAAGCTTCCCATCAAAGCCAGGTGAGAGTTCTCCAGACTGAAGGGAGGGAAGAGAGAAGGAGCTGAGTCAAGAGAGGGACTCTGCCTCCTGCCCCCGGACTTGGCCCGAAGAGGATGGAGAGTAAGCGTGACAGACGCCGCCCGCAGTGCTTCCCAAACTTCAGTCATTTCCGCGTCGACACTCCATCTTTTTGCTGTGACTTTTCACCTGTAGTAGTATTTGCCTATCATTTTTCTTTAAATCAACTTTTAAAAAACTCTTTTTAAAACTTAGATTCCTTCTAAACAACAATAGTCTTAAACCCAGAGACTTGTTGTGCTATTTATACCTTTCTAGTACTCGTAAAAATTTACTTAACAGTTAACTTTTTTTTTTATTAATGCTTGTGTATCACCTAAATGCACGAAATGCCCCACCTGAAGAAACGCTGTGTCCCTGTGACTTCTCCTAGAGAACACAGTTACACTTGCAGATCTGAGTCCTGGGGAACTTGAGTATATGAGGAGGGTTGCCCTGGGCAACCATGAGGAAACTGTGGGCCAGGGTGGGCTGTGTACTGGAAATGCTAAGACAAATGCTGACAAGGAAAAGGCAAGGAAGAAAATGCTGACAGTCCTAGAGGCAGCCACGGCACTCACCAAAGCTCCAAGCTCGGAAAAATCATTGGTTTGTGACAGGCTGGGAAATAAACACTTTCCAGATATTCCTTGGCTACATATCTAAGTTTACTATCATGAGTACACCCTGACCTTTGAATCTCATAGATAGCAAATGACCTGAGTTATGGCTCCCTTCTGGAAAACAGTGAGAACATGCCCCTGCTGAGTGATTTGATTCTGCTCTGTCTATAAACCCACAGGCCCAATGGGGCCAGGCAGACAGGGAGTAAAGTGGGCCTGGTATCAAAATAGCCACATTGCAAGCAGGATGAGAAATGGCCACTAACGCTTGACCTTAGGAAAGGGCGGGCAAGAGGGGGAGGTAGGCCTACGGAGAATGGGGAGCAGGAGGTGCCAGCTGTGCCTTGGTGACCGCCAACAGCTTCATGCACAGATAGGGACACAGTTTGGCCAGGTGTTCAGATGTTTTTAAGCTGGAAAAAGATACTATGTACACGCTCTTAATTTTTAGGTGTTGACATCCAAATCAAAAGAACAAAACTCTCTAGGGGACACCATGTGGGCCAAATCGGGCCCAGCAACATCCAGATGCAGCCTCTGTGTCTGGACTATGAATGTGGGGGCCTGGGCTTACTTCGGTCTGGAGAGAACACGTGATCTGTCCTCATGAACCCAGCAGCACCTGCATGTGTTGGGTGTAGTGGGGAGGGGTGCTGGTTATCCCCAGGGCGCAGAGCAGTGATGCAGCCCTGTGGTAGGAGAGCAGGCCTCAGCGCCTGGCTTCCTCAACCATGTGACCTTGGGCAAGTGGCTTCACCTCTGTGCCCCAGCTTCTTCATCTATAAAGCAGGTCAAAGATGGTTGTAGGGTCTTGGGAGGGGATGTCATTAACAAATGAGATTGTGTATGTCCCCCACCTGGAACACAGTAAATATTAAAAAAATATTCATTCTCTTAAGTGGGAAGGAAATCCAAAAGGGAGAGGTTATATACATATATGTATGGCTGATTCATTTTGCTATGCAGTAGAAGCTAACAGCATTGTAAAGCAATTATACTGCAATAACAATTAATTAATAAAAGAAAAAGTTGGTTCTTGATAAGTGATCTGCCTGAGGTCACACAGCTCTCATACAAACAGCCCAGGCTGGCTGACTCCAAAACAGGCTCCTTCTACCAGACCACACGTTTCCCTGTCACATGAACAGCAAATATGTCATCTGTAAAACCATCCCAGTTTAGCATTGTACCCAAATCACACTTCCTAGAAAGTTCCTCTGACACATTTAGTGACAGGCATAGTCACTATTTCACAGTCTGGGGATTCAGCTCAGGTGAAAGCTCTGTGGGGCCACAGAAGAGCTCAGTGCATGAAACCACACAGGCCTGGATCCAGACCCAGGCCACAGGCCCGCCTCTCTCTAAGCCTCAGTATCTGCATCTGAGAAATGGGTATAATGGTTATACCAGCTACCCCACTGAGCTGCAGGGGTTTCTCAATGAAATAACATGAAGCCAAGTGCTTCAGAAACCAAGCAGTATCTCACAATCACTAGCATTGTAACTAATGTCTATGGTTATTTAACTATCACGTGGTAACAGAGCCAGCATCTCTGAGTTTGGCTGGACAATGCCAGGCTGCAGCAGTGGAGCCCAGGAAGTGGCTCTGGACACATGCCTGGATCCAGACCCAGGCCACGGGACCTCCCCTCTCTAAGTCTCAATATTTTCATCTGAGAAATGGGTATAATGGTTGTAATTAATGCTAAGTAAAGAAGTGTGGAAATAAAGGACTAAAATAGATATGCCATTAAAAATCAATATCTAAAAATAACATACTTAAGATGTGTGCTTTTTATTGTGTGTTAAAAAAAAAAAACTAAGCAAAGAATGCGCTCTAGTTAACAACATAGTTTGCTAAAGTACACTGGGGTTGTGTACTGATTTCTGCAACTTACTCTGAAATGCACCCCAAAACTATTGATGTGTGTGTGTGTTAAGTCACTCAGCCGTGTCTGACTCTTGGTAACCCCATCCATGGGATTCTCTAGGCAGGAATACTGGAGTGGGTTGCCATGCCCTTCTCCAGGGGATCTTCCCAACCCAGGGATCAAACCTGAGTTTCCCGCATGGCAGGCAGATGCTTTACCATCTGCACCACTAGGGAAGCCCTAAAATTATTGATGAATGTATAACAGAAGGAAAACACATGAAAAGAATGGAAAGCACATGATCAAAACAGTAGAGTAAAACATCAACGCGTGGAGAACTTAAGTAGGAGACGTACGAGTGCTCCCTATAAAATTCCTTCAACTTTTCTGCATTGTTTGAAAATTTTTTATAAAAAGATTTTAGAAAAATTGTTTAAATGACCAGAAAAAAAAAATAGTTACTCTGTAACATTAAGCAGGGAAAGCAAACTACATGACTTCAGTAATTTAATAGCTCCTGTGTCACCATAATGGGACTTCATGCATTTTAGAAAAGGCTCCCTTTTGAAAAAAAGAAAAAAATCTTGGCTGAAATATTATCATTGCAGATATTATTATTCATTATCATTGCTCATAATATTATCATTCATCTGTAGCTCAAAGCTTTCTGATCTTCAAGAATCCTCTTTTATGTTTAGGGAGTCCTTAAAGAAAAAATTCCTCAAGTTATGGACATACATCCGGAAGGGAGAGAAATTGACAACCAAGTGAGAGTGAAATATATTGGGGAGTAGTTAGGTGAAAGGCGACCCCCTACAGAAATGGGAGCAAATGACATCAGGTGAGGACAAACCCCTCTCTGGAACCCGGTTTCCTCCTGGCTGCATCCGAACATTTGCCACATTATACCTTATGAACAGAGAAACTGAGACACAAAGACGTAATGAGACCTGCCACAGGCCACGGAATGCTCCACAAATATAAAGCTGGCAGCAGCATCCTCACCATCTCAGCCAGGGAGCCTGCTTCACGCAGTGCGCCTGCTCTAGAGAAAAGGGAGCCAGAAGCTGGGAGCGATGTCCTCAGGTGAGGTGGCGAGGCCACCACCAGACCTGCGTGCACGGGCTTCCTTGGGGACACTCATTTCACCCCACTACTTTCAGGTGAGCAAGCACCCCTCTGATGCTCTGCCATTGCTCTCCAGGTGCGGGAAGAGGAAAGAACAAAGCTAGGGATACTCCATCATTTCCATCCACCGCTAATCCTAAGGCAAATCTTACTGCCACCACATTCGCCTTCTCCTGCCTGAGGAAGAAAGCTGCAGGTGTGGTGGCATTGCGGGAAAGAGAGGAGGGGCAGCTGTCTTCTAAGCAGGTCCAACCCCTGAGTGAGGACCAGAACTTCTCCACGTGACCCGCTGAAGATGTGCTGATGAGAAGCCAGCTTGGAGACCGTAATTCCTGAAAATGCTAGTCGAACCACCTCTTAAGTTGGCTAGTTACTCAAGCGTATAATTACTCAGAACATCTTTGCCCATTAAACTGCCCCCACTTTTTTTTTTTTTCAAAATCTGGCTGCTCTTTCCAAAATGTTTTGACTAGAAATTTTTGAAATGTCTTGAATATATTTATGTGCAGTTCTCTGGAACCAGGGGGATTTCAACCAACGCTTTGTTCAGAGAGCTTGCCCTGCTCTGCAGAGCAGTGTGGAGTGGAGGGCTGGAGTCAGAGCCTCACAAGCCATAAGGTTCAAACTGCAGTAATGCCCTCCGGAGGCCAACGACACAGAGCAAGCATGTCACTCACCACTGGCCAATGGAAGGGGCCTCCCAAGACTGGATCCAATCCAAGAAAATAACCACTGAGGCAGAAGAGGTGAAATGAACTGCATTCGGAGACAACTAAGAATCTCTCCAATGAAGGTTCAGAATCATCCCCTTGACATGCAATTATTGAGCACCTACTAAGTTGGAGAGTCAGGCAGATAGTAAGAGAATGTATGTGTAACCAAAGCCATGCTGGGAGATAGAGACCATGACCGTATTGGAACTGGAGAGCCCAGGTGCAAAGCAGAATAAAGGTCAATTTGGGCTACAATTAATAACCAGGACAAGCCCATTCTGCAGCCCAGTTTACAAGCCTCCCTCCCTGGGTCATCACAGTGGCTATATGACGGCTTCTCATAATCCATTTTGCTCACCTGAGAAGCCTTCTGTCCTAACCACCCCAAGATACTCACATCCACACCCCTGACCGGGCCAGAACCGCTCTGATTTCTTCCCAAGAATGCTGCCAGTTTCCCAGCTGCACGAACATCTGAGGGGCTCTCTTAGAAAAGATCTATTGACCATCACACTATGTCCCATTGGCTCACTCTTCTCTACAGAGGAGCGAGGAGATCAACTTGCAGGAGGTGATTTCACTCAACCCATCCTCTCTCCCACCTCAGATGAGAGCTGTGATTCTCTGGAGTCTGGGAGGGATGTATTTGGAATTCTTGCAAAACAGCAGGCTCCCTGGCTTCTTGAACTTAATGAGGAGTGAGATGCTTTGCTTTGATCTCTGCCCCAAGCCATAGAAGATCAAAATACTCTGGATTTGTATTTACGTAGGTAGCTCCATTTTTAGGCAAAATTGCACAGAGGGACTTAACCAGCATTGGCCCCTGACAGGGGCAGCACCCCTCTACTGCCCACACCCAGCACTTGTATGTCTGTGCTTCAGCTCATCCGCCCCAAAGCAGGGCATTAAAGGCTTATTGAGCTACGTCTTTAATAATATTTTTTAAAATGTTTAAGAACCACCATAAAAAATCCATTGGATGGCATTTTTTTTTCCACTTTGGCAAAACTAGAGTCATAGTCTATGTTATTACAAACTCGACCACAGGAGAAGAAAGTCGGCCAGTCACAATTTAGAAAATCACATTCCATTAGCACTGGAAGGGTATAATAGCCGAGCAGAGATGTGTCCAGTCACATCTGTCTTTTTCCATAGACGCTGCTCCCCCCAGGCCACTATTGAGCAATCTGTCCCCTTTCCAAACAGCCTGTGCATTCTGGAGACTGACCTGAAGTGATTCTCTGTTTTCTCAAACCTACAGGCAGAGATGCCTCAGACTTGACATAATTTGAGAAACCCCAAAGGAAGACCCCCTCACACTCCCCTATCCCACTCTGCCAATTTAGAGATTTATCAGGGGGACTATTCATTTTAAATAGCCCCTTATAAATGGAAGCTGCTCCTAGGAGAGATAACGCATCAAAGCCCATAGCCATTCACACTTTAGTATGAAGTATTCTGATAACAGCTATTATTTATTGAGCATCTGATCTGGGGCAGGCATTGAAGCAGTCCCTTTGACAGTCATTTAAACAGATTTTGAAGGAGTTAAACAATATAAATTTTTTATTGGAATATAATTGCTTTACAATGCTGTGTTAGTTTCTGCTGTACAGTGAAGTGAATCCACCACATGCAGACATATACCCTCCTTGGACCTCCCTCCCACCCCTCTCCCATCCGCCCCTCTAGGTCATCACAGAGCACCAAGCTGAGCTTCCTACGCTTTATAGTAGGTTTCCGCTAGCCATCTATTTTACACATGGTAGTGTATATTGGCTCCTCCAAGAATCCCCCAAAGGAGGAGACCCAGTTTCGATCCCTGAGTCAGGAAGATTCCCTAGAGAAGGAAATGACAACCCACTCCAGTATTCTTGCCTGGGAAACCCGATAGACAGAGGAGCCTGGCGGGCTACAGTCCGTGGAGTCACAAAGAGCCAGACACAACTGAATGGATAAACAATGATAAACAAGAGAGACACAGAAAGCCAAGGGAAAAGCAATAAACTCCAATGGGGAACTCAAGGCTTCACAGAGGTGAGTTTCTGTGAGTTTTAGAAGGACGAGGAGCAGTTCAACAGGTAGCCAAGGTGAAAAGGGGAATTTTTGTAGAGGAAAAATTATTGGGAAAAGTGTTCAGGTATTACATATTTTATAAATATAAATAACATTATATCTATATCTGTCTAGCTATCCATCTATATCTGTCTGAGTCCCAGCAGGAATACTCAAATGAAGAGAATGCAAGAAAGAATTAGTAAACAAAGGTGTGGGCAAAATCGAGGGAAACCACAAAAGGTACGGTGAGATTCCAGGTGCTGTACCAGCCCCAGACTCAGGATGACAGGAGGCAGCTGTTACCTGGATGCAGAAAGAGCAAACTGTGTAAAGAAGCAACCTTAAAAGGATGCAAGATTTCTAAGGCACAGAGCCAGCCTGAGCTGACCTCACAGGGAGGGAGTCAGAAGATTAAATCCCTCTGCCTCTCTCTCCCCTTTCCCCTGCCAGAGCTCCTGAGGGGCTTCCCATGGACCCAAACCAGTAGGGAGCCAGCGGGAAAGGCAGGGGAGCCAGGCCAACGCACCCCTAGTGGTCCAGCTCCTGGGGCTCAGAGCTGGGTTTCAGGGGGCCCTGGGGGGGGCAACTAGAGAGTACCTATAGAATGTAAGAGGTGCATGGATGATGGAGGCAGGGACAGGAGGTCAAGGAGCAGGGGTGTGCCTGTGATGAAGCCTGTCTGTCAGGTTAAGAGTGAGTGGGAACCAAGGACCTGACGTGATCATTAGGGACCCTGGCCATCACTGGGTCCTGGGAACAGGCGTCCACCAGGAAGCGCCTGGCAGCCAGTTACTCCTGAGCGCAGCCAACCCCTTCCCGAGCTCCGCGGGCTGCCCTCTGGAAGCGACCCCAGCCAGCCTTGTCTCCTGGCACTCCTGACTCCACAAACCAGAGCCTGGGAATGCAGAGAGGTGCCTGCTGCCAGGGGCTACCAAGAGCCCATAACATCTTGTACCAGTTAAAACCAGTCTATCTCTTTTATTTATATCTCATTCCACCTTTTCCCTGCTCCCCACGTGGAAAGAGAGCCCAGGGATCAGGAGTTCTGCAGGAGCAGATTTCCCAGAAAGACAAAAAACGTCTGTCCACCTCCCCTGGGGACAGCTCCAGGCGGCTGGCCGGGAAGCCCAGTCAGTCCTGCCCTGTCAGGCCTCAGGAAAGGACAAGCGCCAGCCCCCTTTTGTCTGGGAACCCTGACAAGCAATCTCTGAAGTGATTCACTAAAAGTATTCTAGTGGCAGAAGACCATCACCCAGATGTGAAAATAAACAGAGAGGGAAATTCCAGCCTCAGAAGAGTTTCAAGTCTTTGAACAAATGCATGGCTATTTCAGGGAGGGGAAGAGTATGTGACTGTCTTTCCAAGCCCCCAGAATCTGAGTTAGGCTCGCTCCATCCAGCAGGCTAGGCAGATTCTCACGATGCCAGGCACAGAAGACTGTGAAAACACTCACTGACTCCCTGGGGCCCTGCCCACTTGAACTCAGTGGCACACCAGCCAAGGCCAAGTCACCCAAGCTTACCAAGCCTCTGATGGTGCAGCCTTCAGCCCAACTTTGTAAAGCATCAGAAGTGAAAGCTGAAGCAATTAGCCCATTCTGCTCTGAAAAAAAGCAGCATAGAGAATAAATGGAGCATGAATCAGTACCAAGCAAAACTGAGAGTGTGTATTCACTGATAAAACATAGTAAAAATGGGAGGAAATGGGAGCTGCTCAGGGCACAGATGAGGAGTCATCATGTCTGAAAGTTAGGTGCTCAGTCGTGTCAGACTCTTTGCCACCCCATGGACTGCAGCCCGCCAGGCTCCTCTGTCCATGGAACTCTCCAGGCAAGAATACTAGAGTGGGTCTCCATCCCCTTCTACAGGGGATCTTCCGAACCCAGGGATCGAACCTGGGTCTCCTGAATTGCAGGCAGATTCTTCACCGTCTGAGTCACTGTCGAGCAGAGTTAAGTGGCATATGGTAGGTACTTGATAAATATGTCAGGAAGGAGTGAAGGAAGGAAGGGAGAGAGGCAGAGAGGGGGAAGGGGATTCTGAGCCCAGGAGAATGATATCCAACAGCTACTGAAGTACCTGCTTTACTTGGAGGAACCCAGTAGAACCACAGACGGTCCCCACTTTCCACCTATTACCTGGTAAGGATTGGCAAAAGGTAAGTCTCTTGAAGCCAAATTCAAATACTTCCCATCAGAAAACATCAATCTGTTCCTACACAGATAGGATTTGTTACTTTTATGGTGGTGGAATGCACATGAAATATAACGTGTCAACCATTTCTCAATGTACAGTTCAGTGGCCCTAAGCACAGCTACCATCACCAACCAGCTCCCTTTTTTCATCTTGAAAAACTGAAATTCCAAACCCATTAAACGACATCCTATGAAGTAAGTCAGAGAAAGATAAATATCATATGATATCGCTTATACTTGGAATCTGAAAAAAAATGATACAAATGAATTTATTTACAAAACAGAAACAGATTCACAGAAAACAAACTATGGTTTACCAAAGGAGAACGATGAGGAGTTTGGGATTAACATATACACATGGGCTTACCCAGGGGCTCAGCAGTAAAGATTTCCACCTGCAAGGCAGGGAATACAGGAGACTTGGATTCGATCCCTGGGTTGGGAAGATCCCCTGGAGAAGGGCGTGGCAACCCACTCCAGTATCCTTGCCTGAAGAATTCCATGGACAGAGGAGCCTGGAGGGCTGCAGTTCATGGGGTGGCAAAGAGTCAGACACGACTGAGTGACTGAGCATGCACGCACTTCTGTATTTAAAATAGATAACCAACAAAGGCTTATGGTATAGCACTGGGCACTCTGCCAAATATTCTGTAATAACCTAAATGGGAAAAGGATTTGAAAGAGAATAGATACATGTATATGTACAACAGAAACACTTTGCTGTACACTTGAACTAACATAACACTAATCAACTCTACTCCAATATGAAATAAAAGTGTATACAAGCCATGTTTATAATCAAACAAAACAAACACAAAAACCTCCCTATTTCCCCCCTAGGCCCTGGCAACCACCACTCTACTTTCTGTTTGTGAATTTGACTACTCGAAGTGCCTCAAATAAGTGGAATCTTACAGTAGTTAACCTTTTGTGTCTGGCTTATTTCACAGAGCACAATGTCTTCGAGGCCCACCTATACTGTAGCATGTTTCAGAATGCCCGTTTCTAAGGCTGGGTGATGCTCTGGTGCATGTTTATATCACAGTTTGCTTATCCATTCATCCGTTGACGGACACTGACGGAAGCAACGTTGCTTCCACCTTTTGAATATTGAGTATAATGCTACTTTCAGCATGGATAGGCAAATATCCTTCTGATTCTTTGGGGTATAGACCACTGGGATTTCTCTTTCAGTTCAGTTCAGTTCAGTTCAGCCGCTCAGTCATGTCCAATGCTTTGCGACCCCATGAACCACAGCATGGCAGGCCTCCCTGTCCATCCAACTCCCAGAGTCTACCCAAACCCATGTCCATTGAGTCGGTGATGCCATCCAACCATCTCATCCTCTGCCGTCCCCTTCTCCTGCCCCCAATCTTTCCCAGCAACAGGGTCTTTTCAAGTGAGTCAGCTTTTTGCATCAGGTGGCCAAAGGATTGGAGTTTCAGCTTCAACATCAGTCCTTCCAATGAACACCCAGGACTGATCTCCTTTAGGATGGACTGGTTGGATCTCTTTGCAGTCCAAGGGACTCTCAAGCGTCTTCTCCAACACCATAGTTCAAAAGCATCAATTCTTCGGCACTCAACTTTCTTCACAGTCCAACTCTCACATCCATACATGACCACTGGAAAAACCATAGCCTTGACTAGATGGACCTTTGCTGGCAAAGTAATGTCTCTGCTTTTTAATATCTGTCTAGGTTGGTCATAACTTTCCTTCTAAGGAGTAAGTGTCTTTTAATTTCACGGCTGCAATCACCATCTGCAGTGATTCTGAAGCCCAGAAAAATAAAGTCAGCCATTGTTTTCTCTTTAGGGATGAAATTTTCCCTGAAAGGCGGGGGTGGAGAGGAGAGAACCTAGCATTCTCTGAGAGTAAGTAAATCAGAAGCTGTCAGATAGGCAGTGAATATAGCAATTGTGAACCTACTCACATTTAGATTAAACTTGTAACTCTAGTGTGACTGCAGACAGTTATGAATCTGTGGGAACCCCGCTCTTCATCAGAGCCAGCTGCACATTCCCAGAGAAGATCAATGTGAAGGGGAAAGATTGGAAGCCTGAGAGATCTGGATTCAAATCCCAGGAGGCGCCCTTATAGCTAGGTGGCTTGAGCTGGTCAGAAGCCCAGTGAGATCCTCAGTCTCCATACCCACAACCCAAAGCTGATAAAACACTCTTCCGTTGCTGACGTGAAGCCTAGTGAGAATGTGCATATGATGCTGGTGTGTTGTAAGCAAACAATAAACATTGCATTTCCTCCATTCTAAGGTACTCCTCCTTTTCTTTTCCAATTTCACATCCTAAGGTCCCTGCTCACCTCAGCTGAATGAAGAGTTTCCAAACAGTAAGTCCTTGGCCCAGAGCTATGTAGCAAAACTGTGAACAATGTGGCTGAGGAACAGACTGCACAGTGGAACAAAAGGGTTGAGGATAAAGTTTCTGAATTAGCAGTCCTGGGTATAACCTTTAAAAAGTCATTTCATGTCTCCAAACCTTAGCTTCTTCATCTGTAAAATGGAGCCAATAATATGTATCTCCTAGGGTGGCTGTGAGGAGTAAGAGATGGATAGGTCATAACGTGCATGTCACAGAGCCCACACTGGGCAGCTATGGAACCCAGAGGAGGTGAGCCTGGCCCCCTCTCCCCTCAACCCTCATGCATTTCTGCAGAAAAGGGAGTATAATGGGGAGTGTGTACCATCCCCTGACCCCTCTCCAAACTGTACCATCAGCCCCCTCCATGCTTTCTCACATCACCCTTAAGGCCTTAGTCATTAAGTTTAAGAGAAGTAAAAAGTAGCTCACCCACTCATCACCTATCCATCCATCCTTCCATTCATCCATCCATACAACCATCCATTCATTCAATCCATCCATCCATCCATCCATCCATCCATCCATCCATCCACACACCCAACCATCCATGAACCCATCCATCATTTATTGAGTGTTTGCCATATGCCAAGCTGAAATAGCCATTGGGAACCAGGAGATGAATAGAACAGGCTCCTCCTCTACAGGAAGTCAGGGGAGGAACAAATGCAACGGTAAGAATAGCAAACACAATTATTTACAGCTTTATGCTAGGTGCGGCTTCAAGTGCCTTTGTATAATTCACCTAGTTCTCCCAACAGGCCTTTGATTTAAACAACAACAGCAACAACAACAACTGGTAAGTAGTGGAGCTGGGATTTGAACTCAAGTCCTCTGGCTGCACAGTCCATGCTTTCAACTAACTGAGAGTCAAAAACCTTTAACATCAGGTCTGGTACTAACACCAATTCATCAGGACAAACATTGGTGATTTTGTGATGCTCTCATATGCCAGCCAAAACCCAGCCAGCCCTGCGTGAACAACTCTTAACCTCGAGACTGTAGAACCCTAACACTAATGGAGTCTTGGAGAGAGCTCATGGTTTTGGGCTTGGGGGCACGAAAGAAAGTGTCCAAGAGCTCCCCAGAATCAGCAGGCAGCCAAGTGCTGGTGGGGCTCGAACACCCTGTAGATTGTTGAGTGGTGAACATGTAGTTTGCACTCCATCCTCACGATTCACTAAGCTCTGTTCTCACACACATGGGCTCATTTAACGTTCAAGAGGGCCCTGTGAAGAAGATCTAATTGTTGATCTCATTTCAAAGGAGCAACCTGAGGATCACTGTCCCCAAGCCAGGGATGCCCAGCACACCCATTGAAGGCCCCTGTTCAGCTCAGATGAAAGAATTACTTCCAGAGAACATCTCTGGCCCAAGTTGACATGCCTGCCAAAAACACAAGAGCTGGCCCTGCATTCAGCTTCTTTGCCTTCCACGGATGACCAGCCAGACCTCAGGGAGCCCCTTCACTTATTCTTTGCCATGGGGTCCCCTCTCAAGGTGGCCACACTGACCGCACTTCTAAAACAGCACCCCATCGCTCCCCGCCACCTGTCCGCTTGGCTTCCCCAGGATACTGCAGTAATCCGGCATCACAGCAGACTTGCTTAGCGTCTGCTTCTCCCCAGCTAGAGTGTAAGCTCCATGAGGGCAAGAAATTTGTCCCTTTTGCTCTTCACTGTACCCTCAACACCTAGAGGTGTGAGTGCAGTGGAGATGGTCGGCGCGGTTTAGATCAATGAATGAATAAACATGAGTGGATGTGGGATAGAACGGGGGTCCCCAAGCCCCAGGCTACTGACTCCAATAGTGGTCTGTGGCCTGTTAGGAATCAGGCCGCACAACAGGATGTGGCGGGGTGGGGAGGACTGGTAAGGGGGAGGGAGGCGAGCACAAAGCTTCAGCTGTATTTACAGCTGCTGCCCCTTGCCCGTGCTACTGCCTGAACTCCGCCTCCTGTCAGATCAGCGGAGGCGTTAGATTCTCATAGAACTGTGAACCCTGCTGTGAACTGTGCACATGCAGAATCTAGGCTGCGAGCTCCTTCTGAGAACCCAATGCCTGATGCTCTGATTCTGCACTATGGTGAGTTGTATAATTATTTCATTTTATATCACAATATAATAATAATAGAAATAAAGTACACAATAAACGTAATGTACTTCCATCCCCTCACCCAGTCTGTGGAAAAACTATCTTCCACAAAACTGGTCCCTGGTGTCAAAAAGGTTGGGAACTGCTGGGTTAGAGAACTAACCAGGAAGAAGAAGCATAAACTCGCCTGGGACCCCCCTCACCCAGATCTAATGTACCCTCTCATCTCGGGCTTAACCTCGTGGCTGCTAGAACACTTGGCCTCTTGCTTTCCCTCTCCCAGCCCTATTCCCTTTCAAGAGCACTCTCCTAGGCATCATGGCCATAAAGTGAAAGTGTTAGTTGCTTAGTCATGTCTAACTCTTTGTGACCCCATGGACTATAATCCACTAGGCTCCTCTGTCCATGGGATTCTCTAGGCAAGAATACTAGAGTGGGTTGCCAGTCCCTTCTCCAGGGGATCTTCCCAACCCAGGGATCCAACCTGAGTCTCCTTACATTGAAGGCAGATTCTTTACTGTCTAAGCCACCAGGGAAGCCCATGCCCATAAGGAGCCCCTCATTTCAGAAACTCTTTGAGATGACACCCCACAGTCTCACTCCAAGTCTTTCTTGCTCATCATTGCCTCACACACATGTATACTCCCCTATTTCTACCCCAAAACAGTACCAGGCTTAGTCTATTTCATCAAGTATTTTGAAATCCTGTAAACTCATTCATGCAAAGGTATTGATGAATGATGACAGGTGTCATCATTGATGACAAAATCAGATGATGATTTTTAAAGGGGTTCTTCTATTTGGACAATATAGCAACACACTAGAATGGATAATTGTAGGAGTTCCCAGTATCCCGGAAACTTAATATGCCTCAGCATACACAGAATATTACCTTTGGATGCCATTAATTCATTCATTTCTTCATTTGATTCTCCAGCAAACATTTACTGAGTGTCTTGTGCTTGCCCAGAAGTGTCCTGTGTGCTGAGGATACGAGAGTGAGCAAGGTCCCTGATCTCAGAAAATGCACTGTGTAGTTGAAAGAGATGGAGCTATAAGCAAAGACCTTGAGTTTTCATTCTCATTCTTAGGATTATAATAGAGGGTGGACACTCATGCAGGGATCAAGGCAGCAAGGGAGCCCTGCTGGGGAAACTGCAATCTGCACTGGCTGCTGGGGGTTGACTGGGAGCTCACCAGGCAGCCAAGGGCAGCAAGCATTCCAGTACCTGTGATGGGGCAGAGTCTGAATTGGCACAAACAAGGCTGGCCCTGGGTCCACTCATTTCATGAGACCCTTAAAAGTGGCTGAAGCTTAGCAAAGCCAAGGCATTTGTGCCAAGTAATAGGTAAAAGCAACAGGACAGGGTGTCTTTGGGATGGAATAGATGCCAGAAGTTCATCCCTCCCTTTCGAATCTTAGAGCCTATGTTCCTAGGGGTCTCAGTTCCCAATTAAATTGCCCAAGTTCATGATCCTAACAACACAGGAGGCAAACTGGCTGTCTCTGCACAAAATCTGCAGTGTCTCCCTAACCCTGGCATGGCTGAGGAGCTGTTTCAATATTCTGCTACCCTCTCCCCTGCCTGTCAAGGGAAAGAAAACCTTCATCATCAACCATGACAATGATGGGCGACCTGAGAGTTTTCTGTGACCTGCCAACTGAGGTACATGTCTTTTTGCAAAGATTCCAAGATGCTGCTTTTAACTTAGCTTGAACCCAGGTTTCCCTCCCAGGCACTATATCCAATGTGTTTGGTTGCTCAGTCAAAAGAATCATTTTTTTCCCTTTTCTGGCTTTCTCTGATACAACAAGCTTCCAGCAACCGTCAGAAAAGAGGGCAAGTAACATCCGTGGTGGAGAGAAGCCTATGAAATTAGTTCAAACATACAGCAAGGCACTGTACTCGCTGCAGAGAGACACATGCTGTTCCATGGACATGGGCCTATTCATGAGTCACCAAGCATAATGGGACATTGTTGAAAGTGTTGGGAACATGAGAATTTCCTCACTGCCCAGCTTAGGTAATGCTGGAGCTACATTTGCCTCCAGAAATGAAGTCAGACAGACTCGGCCCCACTTCCAGCTGCCAGGCCCCAATCATGGGGCCACCATGTTTCCAGGCTGATTTTGTGCAGGGAGTCACCCCCTGGGCTGTGTTTAAGGATCAGTGTCTCATCTGAATACAACTGAGAAGTGAGTGCTTTGACAAAGAATGCACAGAATTCTGGCCAGAGGGTCCTAGTCCACAGAAAAGGCTATTTTCAAGACACACACACACATACACCAGGGCTCTGTCTTGTCAGATAGATTGGTGGGAAGAGGAAAAACTTGCCTACGCTTTGGTGTGAGGAAGGGATGTGGTAGGCATGCAGGCAACAATCCGTCTAGAATATTATATCATAGCTCTCATTTCTTGAGTATATTATGGGCCAGGCACTGTTCAGTGTTGTATGTACATGACTTCATTTCCTCCCTATTCCTAAGACCCAGCAGGTCATGCCAACCTCATTTACAGAAGGAAATAGACTCTGAGAGGTGACAGAACACACCTATATCACAGATTTGCACACCTGGGATTCGAACCCAAGTCTGAGGGACACCACATGGACATCACCAAATGGCCAAAGCCAAGATCAAATTGATTATATTCTTTGTAGCTAAAGATGGGGAAGCTGTATACAGTCAGCAAAAACAAGACCTGGCGCTGACTGTGGCTCAGATCATCAGCTTCTCATAGCAAAATTGAGGCTTAAACTAAAGAAAATGGGGAAAACCACTAGGCCAGCCAGGTATGATTTAAATCTGATCCCCTATGAATAAGCAATGGAGGTAACAAATAGTTTCAAGGGATTAGATCTGGAAAGTACCTTAAGAACTATGGACGGAGGTCTATAATATTGTACAGGAGGCCATGAACAAAACCATCCCAAAGAAAAAGAAAAGCAAGAAGGCAAAGTGGTCATCTGAGGAGGCCTTACAAATAGTTAAAGAACAAAGAGAAGTGAAAAGCAAGGGAGAAAGGAAAAGGTATATCCAACTAAACGCAGATTTCCAAAGACCAGCACAGAGAGACGAGAAGGCCTTTTTCAGTGAACAGTGTATAAAACTAGGAGAAAACAAAAGAAGGGGAAAGAGCAGAGATCTTTTCAGGAAAACAAGATATCAAGGGAACATTTTATCCAAAGATGGGCACAATAAAGGACATAAATGGTAGAGACTTAGTAGATGCTGACGAGATCAAGAAGAGATAAAAAGACTACATGGAAGAACTGTACAAAAAAAGATATAAATGATAATAGCAAATGAAACAACTGACAAAGGATTAGTTTCCAAAATATACAAGCAGCTCATACAACTCAATATCAGAAAAACAAACAACCCAATCAAAAAGTGGGGAAAAGACCTAAACGGATATTTCTCCAAAGAAGACATACAGATGGTTAACAAACACATGAAAAGATGCTTAAAATTGCTCATTTTTAGAGAAATGCAAATCGAAACTACAATGAGCTATCACCTCACACCAGTCAGAATGTCAATCATCAAAAAGTCTACAAACAATAAATGCTGGAGAGGGTGTGGAGAAAAGGGAACACTCTTGCATTGTTGGTGGGAATGTAAATTGATACAGCCACTACGGGAGATGATATGGAGATTCCTTAAAAGACTCGGAATAAAACTACCATATGACCCAGCAATCTCACTGCTAGGCATAAACCCTAAGGAAACCAAAATTGAAAAAGACACATGTATCCCATTGTTCACCGCAGCTCTATTTACAATAGCTAGAACATGGAAGCAACCTAGATGTCCATCAACAGAAGAATAGATAAAGTAGTTGTGGTACATACACACAATGGCAGACTACTTAGCCATAAAAAGGAATGCCTTTGAGTCAGTTCTAATGAGGTGGATGAACCTAGAACCTATTATACAAAGTGAAGTAAGTCAGAAAGAAGAAGATAAATATCATATTCTAACACATATATACGGAATCTAGAAAAATGGTACTGAAGAATCTATTTACAGGGCAGCAATGGAGAAACAGACATAGAATATAGACTTATGGACATGGGGAGAGGGGAGGAGAGGGTGAGATGTATGGAGAGAGTAACGTGGAAACTTACATTACCATATGTAAAATAGATAGCCAATGGGAATTTGCTGTATGGCTCAGGAAACTCAAACAGGGGGTCTGCATCAACCTAGAGGGGTGGGCTGGGGAGGGAGATGGGAGGGAGCATCAGAGGGGAGGGGATAGATGTATGCCTATGGCTGATTCATGTTAAAGTTTGACAGAAAACAGCAAAATTCCGTAAAGCAACTATCCTTCAATAAAAAAATTAAATAAAATTTTATTTATTTATTTATTTATTTATTTTTAATTTTTACTTTACAATTCTGTATTGGTTTTGGCATAGATTGACATGAATCCACCACAGGTGTACATGCGTTCCCAAACATGAACCCCCCTCCCACCCCCCTCCCCACAACATCTCTCAGTACTGATACACACAACAATGTGTGTATATGATCCTCAAAAACATTATGCTAAGGGAAAGCAGCCAGAAACCAAAAGGTGACATACTATATGATTCCATTTATATGAAACATCCAGAACAGGAAGATCCAAAGCAACAGAGAGAGAGAGCAGATTGGTGGCTGCCAGGGGCTTTGGGGAAGGGGGAGGGGGAGCAATGGGTTAATGGATATGGGATTCCCTTTTGGAGTGATGAAAATGTTGTGGAATTAGAGAGAGATAAAGGTTGCACAACACTGTGAATATACTAAATGTCACTGAATAAACTGTTGTTGTCACTTAAAAAAAAAAAAAGATCTAAATGAACCTGATTGCCACAATGGTGTGTGTGGTCAGCAACCCAGAGCTAGACATTCTGGAGAGCGAAGTCAAGTGGGCCTTAGGAAGCACTTTTATTAATAAAGCTAGTGGATGTGATGGAATTCCAGTAGAACTATTCAAAACCCTAAAGGATGAGGCCATCAAGGTGTTGCATTCATTACGTCAGCAAATCTGGAAGACCTAGGGGACTGCAAAAGGTCAATCCTCATCCCAATTCCCAAGAAGGGTAGTACTAAAGAAGGTGCTAACCATCAGACAATTGCACTCACCTCCCATGCTAGTAAGGTCATGCTTAAAATCTTGCATGCTAGACTTCAGCATTATGCAAACCAAGAACTTCCGAATGTCCCAAGCTGGGTTTAGAAAAGGAAGAGGAAACAGATCAAATTGCCAACATTTGCTGGATCACAGAGAAAGCTAGATAATTCCAGAGAGATATCTACCTCTGTTTCATTGACTACACCAAAGCCCTTGACTGCATGGATCATAATAAATATGGAAAGCTCTTAAAGAGATGGGAATACCAGACCATCTTACCTGTCTCCTGAGAAATCTGTTTGAGGGTCAAGAAGCAACAGTTAGAACCCTGTATGGAACAACTGATGGGTTCAAGATTGAGAAAGGAGTACAACAGGAGTATCTGCTGTCACTCTGTTTAATTTATACACCGAGCACATCATGAGAAATGTGGGGCTGGATGAGTTACAAGCTGGAATCAAGATAGGTGGGAGAAACAACAACCTCAGATATACAGATGACACCCCACTAATGGCAGAAAGACTCTTGATAAGGATGAAGGAGGAGAGTGAAAGAGCTGACTTAAAACTAAATATTAAAAAAACTAAGGGTAGTCCTAAGATGGCAGAGGAATAGGACGGGGTGACCACTTTCTCCCCCACAAATTCATCAAAAGAACATTTAAACGCTGAGTCAATTCCACAAAATAACTTCTGAATGCCGGCAGAGGACATCAGGCACCCAGAAAAGCAGCCCAGTGTCTTCGAAAAGAGGTAGGAAAAAATATAAAAGACAAAAAAAGAGACAAAAGAGGTAGGGACAGAGCTCCGTTCCAGGAAGGGAGTCTTAAAAAGAGAGAAGTTTCCAAACACCAGGAAACACTCTCACTGACGAGTCTGAGGCGAGCCTTGGAAGCACAGAGGGCAACATGACAGGGAGGAAAAATAAATAATTAAAGCCCACAGATTACGAGCCCAACAGTAACTCCCCCAGTGGAGAAGCAGCACAGACGCCTGCATCCACCACTAGCAAGCAGGGGCTGGGCAGGGAGGCGCCGGAGGCACGGGCTGCAGTGCTTTGAAAGATTCAGGCCGGAACGCCCCACGCGTAACCAGAATGAACTAACTTGGGCTAGCAAACCAGACTGTAGGATAGCTACCACGCGGAAAGCTCTAACCTAAGACACCGCCAGGACCGGGCACAGAACAAAGGACGGAACAGAATTAGCCGGCTGTAGACCATCCCCCTCCAGTGACAGGCAGCCAGAGCTGGAAGGGGGCAATCACAGCCCCAGAGAGACATTAACTACCAAACTGCAAGCAGGCTTCTTTGCTAACTAAGACTTCTTGGGGTTCTGGACAGTCATCATCCGCCTGAGAAGGTGCGCCAGTTGTACACCCAGAAAACTGAGCAGCAGGGACAGGAGAGGCGATAAGTCTCAGCGACCGTGCTCGCCAAACACCTCATCACCTGAGCTGCTCGGACCTGGGAAGGGCACAAAACACAGGCCCAACCAAATCTGTGCCTCTGAGGACTATCTGAGTGCCTGAACCTGAGCAGCTTAGACCTGAGAGGTGCATGCAGCCCAGGGCCGGCCTCCGACGATTCCCGGCAGAGCAACCTACAGCCTGAGCAGTGCGGGAAGGAAGGGCACATGTGCTGTGAGCGGGAGCAGGCCCAGTGTGGCTGAGACACTGCGAGCACACGCCAGTGTTATTTGTTTGCAGCGTCCCTCCCTCCCCACAGCGCGGCTGAACAAGTGAGCCTAAAAAAAGTGGCCACCACCTTGTGTCAGGGCAGAAATCAGACACTGAAGAGACCAGCAAACAGAAGAAGCTAAAACAGAAGGAACCACCTTGGAAGCAACAGGTGCAATAGATTAAAACCCTGTAGTTAGTACCAACTACATAGGAAGGGGCCTATAGATCTTGAGAAATACAAGCCGGACCAAGGAACTATCCAAAAATGAATTGACCCCACACTGCCCACAACAACACCAGAGAAAGTCCTAGATATATCATTACTATTTTTACTATCATTCTTTTTTTTTCTTTGTTTTAAACTTTTTTTTAATTTTTAAGTCCTCTATTACTCCTTTAATTTTCATTTTTATAACCTATTACTTTTCAAAAAAAGACCCTTTTTTAAAGCAAATTTCATATATATATATTTTTTAAATAATTTTTGTGACTTTGTTTCTTCTTCTTCTTTTCTTTAATATTGTATTTTTGAAAATCCAACCTCTACTCTAGATTTTTAATCTTTGCTTTTTGTTATCAATTTTTTGCTTTTTGCTTTTTGTATTTGTTATCAATTTTGTACCTTTAAAAACCCAATCTTCAGTACCCATTTTTACTTGGGAGCGAGATTACTGGCTTGACTGCTCTCTCCTCCTTTGGACTCTCCTTTTTCTCCACCAGGTCGCTTCTATCTCCTCCCTCCCCCTTCTCTTCTCTACCCAACTCTGTGAATTTCTGTGTGTTCCAGACTGTGGAGAAAACTTAGGGAACTGATTACTGGCTGGATCTGTCTCTCTCCTTTTCATTCCCCCCTTTTATTCTCCTGGCCACCTCTGTCTCCTTCCTCCCTCTTCTCTTCTCTATATAACTCCGTGAACATCTCTGAGCAGTCCAGACTGTGGAGCACACTTAAGGAAGTGATTACTGGCTAGCTTGCTCTCTCCTCTTTTGATTCCACCTCATCTCATTCGGGTCACCTCTAACCCCCTCCTCCCTCTTCTCTTCTCCATGTAACTCTGTGAACCTCTCTGGGTGTCCCTCACTGTGGAGAAACTTTTCATCTTTAACCTAGATGTTTTATCAACAGTGCTGTATAGAAGGAGAAGTCTTGATACTACTGTAAAAATAATACTGAAAACCAGAAGCAGGAGGCTTAAGTCCAAATCCTGAGAGCATCAGAGAACTCCTGACTCCAGGGAACATTAATCGATAGGAGCTCATCAAATGCCTCCATACCTACACTGAAACCAAGCACCACCCAAGGGCCAACAAGTTCCAGAGCAAGACATACCACGCAAATTTTCAGGCAACACAGGAACACAGCCCTGAGCTTCAATATACAGGCTGCCCAAAATTACTCCAAAACCATTGACATCTCATAACTCATTACTGGACACTTCATTGCACTCCAGAGAGAAGAAATTCAGCTCCACCCACCAGAACACCGACACAAGCTTCCCTAACCAAGAAACCTTGACAAGCCACCAATACAATCCCACCCACAGTAAGGAAACTCCACAATAAAGAGAACTCCACAAACTGCCAGAATACAGAAAGGCCACCCCAAATGCAGCAATATAAACAAGATGGAGAGACAGAGGAATACCTAGCAGGTAAAGGAACAGGATAAATGCCCACCAAACCAAACAAAAGAGGAAGAGATAGGGAATCTACCTGATAATAATTCCGAATAATGATAGTGAAAATTATCCAAAATCTTGAAATAAAAATGGAATCACAGATAAATAGCCTGGAGACAAGGATTGAGAAGATGCAAGAAAGGTTTAACAAGGACCTAGAAGAATTTAAAAAGAGTCAATATATAATGAATAATGCAATAAATGAGATCAAAAACACTCTGGAGGCAACAAATAGTAGAATAACAGAGGCAGAAGATAGGATTAGTGAAGTAGAAGATAGAATGGTAGAAATAAATGAATCAGAGAGGAAAAAAGAAAAACGAATTAAAAGAAATGAGGACAATCTCAGAGACCTCCAGGACAATATTAAATGCTCCAACATTCAAATCATAGGAGTCCCAGAAGAAGAAGACAAAAAGAAAAACCATGAGAAAATATTTGAGGAGATAATAGTTGAAAACTTCCCTAAAATGGGGAAGGAAATAATCACCCAAGTCCAAGAAACCCAGAGAGTCCCAAACAGGATAAACCCAAGGTGAAACACCCCAAGACACATATTAATCAAACTAACAAATATAAACACAAAGAACAAATATTAAAAAGCAGCAAGGGAAAAACAACAAAAAACACACATGGGGAGTCCCAAAAGGATAACAGCTGATCTTTCAATAGAAACTCTTCAGGCCAGGAGGGAATGGCAAGACATACTTAAACTGATGAAAGAAAATAACCTACAGCCCAGATTACTGTACCCAGAAAGGATCTCATTCAAATATGAAGGAGAAATCAAAAGCTTTACAGACAAGCAAAAGCTAAGAGAATTCAGTACCACCAAACCAGCTCTCCAACAAATGCTAAAGGATATTCTCTAGACAGGAAACACAAAAAGGGTGTATAAACTCAAACCCAAAATAATAAATTAAATGGCAATGGGATCATACTTATCAATAATTACCTTAACCGTAAATGGGTTGAATGTTCCAACCAAAGACAAAGACTGGCTGAATGGATATGAAAACAAGACCCCTATATATGTTGTCTACAAGAAACCCACCTCAAAACAAGGGACACATGCAGACTGAAAGTGAAGGGCTGGAAAAAGATATTCCATGCAAATAGAGACCAAAAGAAAGTAGAAGTAGCAATACTCATATCAGATAAAATAGACTTTAAAACAAAGGCTGTGAAAAGAGACAAAGAAGGCCACTACATAATGATCAAAGGATCAATCCAAGAAGAAGATATAACAATTATAAATATATATGCACCCAACATAGAAGCACCATAATATGTAAGACAAATGCTAACAAATATGAAAGGGGAAATTAACAATAACACAATAATAGTGGGAGACTTTAATACCCCACTCACATCTATGGATAGATCAACTAAACAGAAAATTAACAAAGAAACACAAACTTTAAATGATACAATAGACCAGTTAGACCTAATTGATATCTATAGGACATTTCACCCCAAAACAATGAATTTCACCTTTTTCTCAAGTGCACACGGAACCTTCTCCAGGATAGATCACATCCTGAGCCATAAATCTAGCCTTGGTAAATTCAAAAAAATTGAAATCATTCCAACCATCTTTTTTGACCATAATGCACTAAGATTAGATCTCAATTACAGGAGGAAAACTATTAAAAATTCCAACATATGGAGGCTGAACAACACGCTTCTGAATAACCAACAAATCACAGAAGAAATAAAAAAAGAAATCAGAATATGCATAGAAATGAATGAAAATGAAAACACAACAACCCAAAACCTGTGGGACACTGCAAAAGCAGTGCTAAGAGGAAAGTTCATAGCAATACAGGCATACCTCAAGAAACAAGAAAAAAGTCAAATAAATAAACTAACTCTACACCTAAAGCAACTAGAAAAGGAAGAAATGGAGAACACCAGGGTTAGTAGAAAGAAAGAAATCTTAAAAATTAGGGCAGAAATAAATGCAAAAGAAACAAAAGAGACCATAGCAAAAATCAACAAAGCCAAAAGCTGGTTCTTTGAAAGGATAAATAAAATTGACAAACCACTAGCCAGACTCATCAAGAAACAAAGGGAGAAAAATCAAATCAATAAAATTAGAAATGAAAATGGAGAGATCACAACAGACAACACAGAAATACAAAGGATCATAAGAGACTACTATCAGCAATTATATGCCAATAAAATGGACAACGTGGAAGAAATGGACAAATTCTTAGAAAAGTATAACTTTCCAAAACTGAACCAGGAAGAAATGGAAAATCTTAACAGACGCATCACAAGCACAGAAATTGAAACTGTAATCAGAAATCTTCCAGCAAACAAAAGCCCAGGTCCAGACGGCTTCACAGCTGAATTCTACCAAAAATTTAGAGAAGAGCTAACACCAATCCTACTCAAACTCTTCCAGAAAATTGCAGAGGAAGGTAAACTTCCAAACTCATTCTATGAGGCCACCATCACCCTAATACCAAAACCTGACAAAGATACCACAAAAAAAGGAAACTACAGGCCAATATCACTGATGAACATAGATGCAAAAATCCTCAACAAAATTCTAGCAATCAGAATCCAACAACACATTAAAAAGATCATACACCATGACCAAGTGGGCTTTATCTCAGGGATGCAAGGATTCTTCAATATCCACAAATCAATCAATGTAATACACCACATTAACAAATTGAAAAATAAAAACCATATGATAATCTCAATAGATGCAGAGAAAGCCTTTGGCAAAATTCAACATCCATTTATGATAAAAACTCTCCAGAAAGCAGGAATAGAAGGAACATACCTCAACATAATAAAAGCTATACATGACAAACCCACAGCAAACATTATCCTCAAGGGTGAAAAATTGAAAGCATTTCCCCTAAAGTCAGGAACAAGACAAGGGTGCCCACTTTCACCATTACTATTCAACATAGTTCTGGAAGTTTTGGCCACAGCAATCAGAGCAGAAAAAGAAATAAAAGGAATCCAAATTGGAAAAGAAGAAGTAAAACTCTCACTGTTTGCTGATGACATGATCCTCTACATAGAAAACCCTAAAGACTCCACCAGAAAATTACTAGAGCTAATCAATGAATATAGTAAAGTTGCAGGATATAAAATCAAGACACAGAAATCCCTTGCATTCCTATACACTAATAATGAGAAAATAGAAAAAGAAATTAAGGAAACAATTCCATTCACCATTGCAATGAAAAGAATAAAATACTTAGGAATACATCTACCTAAAGAAACTAAAGACCTATATATAGAAAACTATAAAACACTGGTGAAATCAAAGAGGACACTAATAGATGGAGAAATATACCATGTTCATGGATTGGAAAAATCAATATAGTGAAAATGAGTATACTACCCAAAGCAATCTACAGATTCAATGCAATCCCTATCAAGCTACCAGTGGTATTTTTCACAGAGTTAGAACAAATAATTTCACAATTTGTATGGAAATACAAAAAACCTTGAATAGCCAAAGCAATCTTGAGAAAGAAGAATGGAACTGGAGGAATCAACCTGCCTGACTTCAGGCTCTACTACAAAGCCATAGCCATCAAGACAGTATGGTACTGGCACAAAGACAGAAATATAAATCAATGGAACAAAATAGAAAGCCCAGAGATAAATCCACACACCTATGGACACCTTATCTTTGACAAAGGAGGCAAGAATATACAATGGATTAAAGACAATCTCTTTAACAAGTGGTGCTCAGAAAACTGGTCAACCACTTGTAAAAGAATGAAACTAGAACACTTTCTAACACCATACACAAAAATAAACTCAAAATGGATTAAAGATCTAAATGTAAGATCAGAAACTATAAAACTCCTAGAGAAGAACATGGGCAAAACATTCTCCGACATAAATCACAGCAGGATCCTCTATGACCCACCTCCCAGAATACTGGAAATAAAAGCAAAAATAAACAGATGGGACCTAATTGAAATTAAAAGCTTCTGCACAACAAAGGAAACTATAAGCAAGGTGAAAAGACAGCCTTCAGAATGGGAGAAAATAATAGCAAATGAAGTGACTGACAAACAACTAATTTCAAAAATATACAAGCAACTCCTGAAGCTCAATTCCAGAAAAATAAACAACCCAATCAAAATATGGGCCAAAGAACTAAATAGACATTTCTCCAAAGAAGACATACGGATGGCTAACAAACACATGAAAAGATGCTCAACACCACTCATTATCAGAGAAATGCAAATCAAAACCACAATGAGGTACCATTTCACTCCAGTCAGAATGGCTGCGATCCAAAAGTCTACAAGCAGTAAATGCTTGCGAGGTTGTGGAGAAAAGGGAACCTTCTTACACTGTTGGTGGGAATGCAAACTAGTACAGCCACTATGGAGAACAGTGTGGAGATTCCTTAAAAAACTGGAAATAGATCTGCCTTATGACCAAGCAATCCCACTGCTGGGCATACACACCGAGGAAACCAGACTTGAAAGAGACATGTGTACCCCAATGTTCATTGCAGCACTGTTTATAATAGCCAGGACATGGAAGCAACCTAGATGTCCATCAGCAGACGAATGGATAAGAAAGCTGTGGTACATATACACGATGGAGTATTACTCAGCCACTAAAAAGAATACATTTGAATCAGTTCTAATGAAACTGGAGCCGATTATACAGAGTGAAGTAAGCCAGAAAGAAAAACACCAATACAGTATGCTGCTGCTAAGTCGCTTCAGTGGTGTCTGACTCTGTGCAACCCCATAGATGGCAGCCTACCAGGCTCCCCCGTCCCTGGGATTCTCCAGGCAAGAACATTGGAGTGGGTTGCCATTTCCTTCTCCCATGCATGAAAGTGAAAAGTGAAAGTGAAGTCACTCAGTCGTGTCTTACTCTTCGCGACCCCATGGACTGCAGCCTACCAGGCTCCTCCGTCCATGGGATTTTCCAGGCAAGAGTACTGGAGTGGGGTGCCATTGCCTTCTCCAATACAGTATCAGTTCAGTCGCTCAGTTGTGTCCGACTCTTTGCGACCCCATGAATCGCAGCACGCCAGGCCTCCCTGTTCATCACCATCTCCCGGAGTTCACTCAGACTCATGTCCATCAAGTCCGTGATGCCATCCAGCCATCTCAACCTCGGTCGTCCGTTTCTCCTCCTGCCCCCAATCCCTCCCAGCATCAGAGTCTTTTTCAATGAGTCAACTCTTCGCATGAGGTGGCCAAAGTCCTGGAGTTTCAGCTTTAGCATCATTCCTTCCAAAGAAATCCCAGGGTTGATCTCCTTCAGAATGGAGTGGTTGGATCTCCTTGCAGTCCAAGGGACTCTCAAGAGTCTTCTCCAACACTACAGTTCAAAAGCATCAATTCTTTGGTGCTCAGCCTTCTTCACAGTCCAACTCTCACATCCATACATGACCACAGGAAAAACCATAGCCTTGACTAGACGAACCTTAGTCGGCAAAGTAACGTCTCTGCTTTTGAACTTACTAACACATATATATGGAATTTAGAAAGATGGGAACTATAACCCTGTATGTGAGACAGCAAAAGAGACACAGATGTATAGAACAGTCTTTTGGACTCTGTGGGAGAAGGAAAGGGTGGGCTGATTTGGGAGAATGGCATTGAAACATGTATAATATCATATAAGAAATGAATCGCCAGTCTAGGTTCGATGCAGGATACAGGATTCTTGGGGCTGGTGCACTGGGATGACCCAGAGGGATGGTATGGGGAGGGAGGTGGGAGGGGGGTTCAGGACTGGGAACATGTGTACACCCGTGGCAGATTCATGTTAATGTATGGCAAAACCAATACAATATTGTAAAGTAATTAGCCTCCAATTAAAATAATAAATTTAAATTAAAAAATAAATTAATTTAAAAAATTAAAAAAACTAAGATCATGGCATCCGGCCCCATTCCTTCATGGCAAATAAAGTGGGGAAATGTGAAAGTAGTGACAGATTTCCTCTTCTTGGGCTTTAAAATCACTGTACGTGGTGACTGCAGCCATGAAATCAGAAGACGATTGCTTCTTGGCAGGAAAGCTATGACTAACCTGGACAGTGTGTTAAAAAGCAGAGACATTACTCTGCCGACAAAGGTCTGTATAGTCAAGGCAACGGTCTTCCTGGTGGTCACGTACAGTTGTGAGAGCTGGATCGTAAAGAAGGCAGAGCACCAAAGAATTGATGCCTTCAAACTGTGGTGCTGGAGAAGATTCCTGAGAGTCCTTTGGACAGCAAGGAGATCAAACCAGTCAATCTTTAGGGAAATCAACCCTGAATACTCATTGGAAGGACTGATGCTTAAGCTGAAACTCCAGTATTTCAGTCACGTGATGCGAACAGCTGACTCACTGGAACAAGTTCCTGATCCTGGGAAAGACTGAAGGCAGAAGGAGAAGAGGGCATCAGAGGATGAGATGGCTGGCTGGCATCACTGATGCAATGGCCATGAACTTGGGCAAACTTCCAGAGATGGTGAGGGAAAGAGAGGCCTGGCATGCTGCAGTCTGTGGGATCGTAAAGAGTTGGATACGACTGGGTGACTGAACAACAAGTGAGGGATGCCACTAAGGTGGTGCCCCCTCTTAGCCACTACACTATGCCACATGATGGGATTTAGGGGGAGGAAATTTGGTGGCTGTTCAGTTCAGTTCAGTTCAGTTGCTTAGTTGTGTCCAACTCTTTGCGACCCCATGAATCGCAACATGCCAGGCCTCCCTGTCCATCACCATCTCCTGGAGTTCACTCAAACTCATGTCCATCGAGTCGGTGATGCCATCCAGACATCTCATCCTCTGTCGTCCCCTTCTCCTCCTGCCCCCAATCCCTCCCAGCATCAGAGTCTTTTCCAATGAGTCAACTCTTCGCATGAGGTGGCCAAAGTACTGGAGTTTCAGCTTTAGCATCATTCCTTCCAAAGAAATCCCAGGGCTGACCTCCTTTAGAATGGACTGGTTGGATCTCCTTGCAGTCCAAGGGACTCTCAAGAGTCTTCTCCAACACCACAGTTCAAAAGCATCAATTCTTTGGCACTCAGTTTTCTTCACAGTCCAACTCTCACATCCATACATGACCACTGGAAAAACCATAGCCTTGACTAGACGGACATTTGTTGGCAAAGTAATGTCTCTGCTTTTCAATATGAGTGTCACTTAATTGCAGTGTCTCCTTAGCCCTGGATAATGGGCAGCATGGGGACCCAGCTGCACAGTCTCAGACCTGGAGCTCCCCTCTCCCATGATCTTTCACGCCTATCTCTATTATAGCCCTTGTCACGTAGCTCAACACCAAGATGGCCTGATAGAATGCTGTCTCCTCACTAGATTCAAGTCTACCAGAACAGACACCCCGTTTTATTCTTTGCATCGGCCACAACACCTGGAGATGGGCTCACACTCCATTTTTGTGGGTCGGCATAAATAGACAGAGGGTCACCTGTATGCATGGATAATTCAGATGAACTGGGTTCAGTTCGTCTCAGTCACTGGTTGCCTGGGTGGCCTTGAGCAAGTAACTTCATGCCACTGAGCCTCAGTTTTCTCATCTGTACCACTGGGAACAACTGCATCTACCAAATAAGAGATATATCCCACAGGTGGAATATAAAAATGAACCCTCTTTGTTTCTTATTAAATTATTTAAATTTTTATTAAATTATTTTATTATTATTTTATCAAATTATAATTATTAAATTATTTAAATTTTCTAAGGATAAAATATTTTATCCTTAGAAAAATATAACTAGCTCTTCAAACCTCTGAAGAATTTTCTTTTAAAATAAGACTAAGTGAAAAAAAATAAGTAGTTCAGCTTAATACATTATTGGCCAACGGGTTATTTGCAGAAACTAATGCCTGTGAAAGATTGATGCTGGGAAAGATTAAAGGCAGGAGGAAAAGGGGACAACAGAGAATGAGATGGTTGGCATCGCCGATTCAACGGACATGAGTTTAAGCAAGCTCCAGGAGTTGGTGATGGACAGGGAAGCCTGGCATGCTGCAGCCCATGGGGTCACAAAGAGTTGGACAAGACTGAGCTGCTGAACTGATGAATGCCTGTGATGTTAATACATCTCTGGTCAATAACATGTGGAGAGTCTATTCAATCTCGGACCCCATTCAGGTCTCTTCGCGTCATGTCACCCTACATCCACTGTTTCCTACCCCTGCTCGCCAGCCCGGGGACCCTTATGTGGTCTAGGGTGGAGAGAGGCCCTGAGGCTTTTCCTAGCTCTTTGTTCTAATCCTAATGTTACAGAGAAATTGTGCCTATTCCCCTTTGTTCCCCTCTCTTAATTCAGAAAGGCCAGAAAGCAAGTAGTTAAAATTGGGTTCAGCTTGAATATCACCATGCTCTGGCTGCATAATTCAGTCTAGTTACTTAACTTTTCTCTGCCTCCCTCTGTAACCTGGAGGTCCTAGTAGCAGCTATTGTGTGAGAAGTCAAAGAATTCACACATATATGATTCCCACATAGGGTCTGACAGGTGTAGAACAATTTTTAAATTTGTATAGAAACACAAAAGATACCAAATAACCAATCTTGAGAAAGAAGAACAGAGGTAGAGGAGTCATGGTCCCTAATTTCAGACTGTACTTCAAAGTTATAATCATCAAAACAGGATGGTACTGGCACAAAAACAGACACATATATCAACAAAACAGGGTAGAAAGCCCAGAAATAACCCACACACTTATGGCCACTTAATCTACAATGAAGGAAGCAAGAATATATACTGGAGAAATATATACCCATCTCTTCAATAACTGAGGCTAGGAAAACTGGACAGCTACATGTAAAAGAGCAAAAACATTCTCTCACACCCATACACAAAAATAAACTCAAAATGGATTAAAGACCTAAATGTAAGAACAGATACTGGGAAACTCCTAGAGGAAAACACAGGCAGAACACTCTCTGATGTAAGTCAGAGCAATATGTTTTGGGATCCACCTCCTAAAGCAAAGGAAACAAGCAAAACATAAATAAATGGAACTTAATTAAACTTAAAACTTTGGGGTTTTATTTCTTCTACTTTTCATATTCACCATTAAAATCTGGTCTGTCCTGAAGTGTGGTGGCCTCTCTGACCTAAGGTGAGGTTGCATGTGAGGAGGTTGGAGGGAAGAGAAGCACAGAGGTGGCACCTGAAAGTCAGGCTCTTCCAACAGCCAGCATCCAACAGTGAGGAGTGGACGCCCACTCAGGACCCAGAGCCACACAGAGCTCCCAGGGCAGGAGAAGCCCGGAGGCTCACCCCAGAACTCCCCAGCTCTCCCAGTCATGGAACTGGGTCAGCGAGCTCAGCATGAACTTGTCATGCAGAGTTCCAGCTGACATATGAGATACTTCCTTATGACCACCTCAAACACCACTCCTCATCTGTGAAGCTGGTAATAGTATCACCTCACAGGATCTTCTTCCCATCTCAGCTATTGGCACTGCAGGTTGTGAGAATGATCTAGATTAATACACATAAAGAGCTCAGAAGTGAGCCTATGTATCAACCTGCCCAAATGTTAGAGCTTATCGTTACCTTGGTAATTCTTATTTTCTTCTTTATGCCTTTCTGCATGTTCATTTTTTCTATGATGGCTATGTATTACTTTTACAACTAGGAAAATACAGAAATAGGAAAATAACCTGTTTTAAAGAAAACAGAAACCATGATTAAAGACAGAATAGCAGTGTTGATGGCTGTGAAGAATGGAGAGACTGTATCTAGTTGGGGATAATTCCAGGTGGGCCTCATGAAGGCAGGAGTGTTAGAGATAGGCTTTCAAGCATAGGTAGAATCTTACTAAGTGGTGAGGGGGTTCCCTGGTGCACCAAGATGAGCCAAGGAACAGGGAAATTTGATGCTAATGAAAAAGGTATGAGGAGAGAAAACCCAGCAATGCCAACAGATGAGATGGCAAGAAAATCCATGAGAGGCATATTTTCCAGAATGCCTAGTTTCTTGGCAATAAGGAGGCAGAGAGTGAGGGCAGTCTTTACAACACAGAGACTTTGCTCCCATGTCCTGGCTGTTGTAAATAGTGCTGCTATGGACATGTATCTGTTTGAATTATGGTTTTCTCTGGGGATATGCCCAGTAATGGGACTGCTGGGTCATATGATAGTTCTATTTTTAGTTTCTTAAGGAAACTCCATACTGTTCTCCATAGTGGTTGTATCAATTTATATTCCCAGCAACAGTGTGAGAGGGATTCCTTTTCTCCACATCCTCTCCAGCATCTATTGTTTATAGGTTTCTTTTTTTAATAATAGCCATTCTGATGGGTATAAGGTGATACTTCATTGTAGTTTTGATTTTCATTTGTCTAATGATCAGTGATGTTGAGTATTTTTTCATGTTTTTTTTTTTGGCCATCTGTATATCTTCTTTGGAGAACTATTTATTTAGGTCTTCAACCCACTGTCCATCAACAGAGGAATGGACAAAGATGTGGTACATGTATACAATGGAATACTACTCAACCATAAAAAGAAATGAAATTGGGTTGTTTGTAGAAATGTGGATAGACCTAGAGACTGTCATACACAGTGAAGTTAAGTCAGAAAGAGAAAAACAAATATTGTATATTACTGCATATATGTGGAATCTAGAAAAGTGATATAAATGATCTTATTTGCAAACCAGAAATAGAGACACAGATGTTGAGAACAAACATATGGACACCAAGGGGGGAAGTGGAGGTTGGGACAAATTGGCAGATTTACACTATTGACAACTATGTATAAAGTAGGTAATTGAAAACCTACTGTATAGCTCTGTGGTGACCTACATGGGAAGGAAATCCAAAAAAGACACGATATATGTGTACATGTAGCTGATTCGCTTTGCTGTATAGCAGAAAATAACACAACATTGTAGATCAACTATACTCCAACATAAAATTAAAAAGTAAAAATAAAACAAAAGACCTTTCTTTGTTACTGATTCAGGCTTAGAATTGTTGCTGGAAAACACAGACCAATCATCTACAAGATAAGAAATTTTAAAATGGTCACTAAGACCATGGGGAAATGGTGATGAAGAAAACCAGGCCAACACATACCAAGCCAGTTAGAGGGGAAAGTGAGGCAGAAAAAGGAAGGCCATGAAGAGTATTTTCACAGCTGCAGAAGAAACAGAATTAAATCTAGCCCTTTCTGAGATGACACAGACCACTGCATTCTCTTTGGTCTCATCTCCAAGGCCCTTCCATTGAATGAGGTTCAGCGACCCTCCACTCACCTCCCTGGGCCCTGGCAGCCCCCCACTCCCTGCTCTGCCAAGGGATCCTTGATGGGCAGAGGATGAGGACATGTGTCCTGTCTTTAGAGAAGCATCAGAACCCAGGGAAATGAGAAGCCAAGGCAGCTGGCATAGGCAAGGGACTTCAGGCAAGTGCATTCCTACTTTTTCCAATTGTTTTTAGGAGCTCCTCCAGTGACATGTAAGCGAATCAATAGACAGTGCTGTGACATTTCAATGTTGGGTAGGAATCTCACTTCTGCCACCCTGAAACAATTCCATGCAAGGGGCCACCCTCCATAGGGCATGAGTTCCCTCATCCATCCAACAGAATGGATGACACAGACTCTGCAATGTGGTTAGGAGCATGAGAGAGAGGAGTTTGGCCAAAGTCGAGCTGCAATAAGGACAACCTTATCAAAAAGTCAGACAGAGGCTGACAAAATGCCCAGTGGCTCCTCTCAACTGGAGAGTAAAAGCTGGACCTGGGGCATACTGCCAAAGTCCTTAATTCCTCTGGTTCGCTGCTCCAAGTGCCATAGGCCAGGAACAAGCATTCAAGTTGTTAAGTCTCCTTTTCCTAAGATGCATAACAGGAATGGGTGGTTCAGTGTGGAGCTGGGCAAGCAGAGCTATGGGGCTGGTAGACAATGTGCAGGGCCTGGTCCCTCAAGAAAACCTTAAACATGTCTTATGGTTACCCACTGACATGGAAAGAAGAGACCTCAGACACCCACCTGTGCCTGAATCAGGAGATTCAGAAGGCTTCTAGCTCAATTCTACACGAAGCAGAGATCATTCAAGAAAACGGTGGCTGCTACCCCAGATTCTTGAGAATGTGTCTGGTTCTCCCCACTGCGTCCCCATCTTCCAGATCACAAAATAAGCATAAGAGCCTGACATCTGCGAACTAGCTGTTTGACGTGGGAACTAAAAGCTGCTTCTACTGACTCAAGTAAGGAGTATCACTGTCTACGTTGCATTCTTCTCGACTCAGTAACAACCAGGGAAACATTTCCTGCAGTACGGCATTTCTTTCACTCATCTTCCTGCCTAGAGTCACATACTGGGCAAGGCAGCCAGGAGTCAAGTTCTCCCTTCATTTTGCCATGTAAAATTCTGCCAAAGTAACACCAATATATTCCATGGTCTCCACTTAATTCCATCTTCATTTAGCAAAACCCACTAGCACCATTAATCGTCCTTGAGGCTCAGTGGAGAGGAATAAAGAAGCCACTTGTACAAGATTAAGTTAGCATGACATTCAGTGGGAGAAGGAGGCCACTGCTGATCGCAGCCAAGCACTGAGCTTGTTAAACCCTGTGAAACTAATCCCTGGGGAGGGTGCAGAAGATGCTGGCAGCTCAGGAAACTCAAGTTGAGGATAAATAAAAGACAGCAGGCTTCTCGTGGTGAGCAGGTAGTACACATGAGAAACAGACATTGCTTTTTATTTTTGTTATTTTTAGAAGATTTTTTTATGTGGACCATTTTTAGTCTTTACTGAATTTATTGCAATATTGTTTCTGTTTTCTGTTTTGGTTTTTTTTTTTTTTTTTTTGTCTGTGAAGCATGTGGGATCCTAGCTCCCCGAAAGAAAGTGAAAGTGTTAGTCATTCAGTCATGTCCAACTCTTCGAGATCCCATTGACTGTAGCCCACCAGGCTCCTCTCTGTCCATGGGATTCTCCAGGCAAGAATACTGGAGTGGGTAGCTATTTCCTTCTCCAGGGGATCTTCCTGACCCAAGGATCAAACCTGGGTCTGCCGCACTGCAGGCAGATTCTTTACCATCTGAGCCACCAGAGAAGACCCTGACCAGGTATCAAACTCCCACTCCTTGCATTAGAAGGTGAAAGTCTTAATCACTGAACTGCCAGGGAAGTCCCAGTGCTTTTTAAGTGTTTAAATAAATTCAAAGATGATAGATCCAGAAGAGATCTGAAAGGAACCTAGAACAGGCAACATGTTTACGAATCAGAAGAATGAACAAAGCTGATGGGATTCTTTCTCCCCCATAAGAACAACATTGCCATGGCAAGGTTAAGAAGTATTCCTGACACTGAACTTCACAATAAACCATAAATATGACTCTGAGTGTGTCAGGAGAGCAAAGATATCACAACTGTAAACCTTTTAAATAGTTTACTGTGCTAAGAATTCTGTGGCACATCTAATAAAATGGGCATTGCTCCACCAATCACATTAACTGTAGGAAAGGTCCCATTTTACCATTTTACTAGAAAGCTTACAAAAATCAACTAAAAATTACAACACAACTGTGCCATCAACTTGACTTAAAGCTGATGTGTCAGCTATAATGCCCCAATTTGACTCAACTTCTTAAAATGTGAGAGATTTGGAAAAAATGATTTCAACAATCTTCACCCCCTTTGAAGATCAGTTCAGTTCAGTTCAGTCGCTCTGTCTTGTCCAACTCTTTGTGACCCCATGAATCGCAGCACGCCAGGCCTCCCTGTCCATCACCCTCTCCCGGAGTTCACTCAGACTCACATCCATTGAGTCCGTGATGCCATCCAAAAATCTCATCCTTGGTCGTCTCCTTCTCCTCATGCCCCCAATCCTTCCCAGCATCAGAGTCTTTTCCAATGAGTCAGCTCTTCGCATGAGGTGGCCAAAGTACTGGAGCTTCAGCTTTAGCATCAGTCCTTCCAAAGAAATTCCAGGGTTGATCTCCTTCAGAATGGACTGGTTGGATCTCCTTGCAGTCCAAGGGACTCTCAAGTGTCTTCTCCAACACCACAGTTCAAAAGCATCAATTCTTCGGTGCTCAGCCTTCTTCACAGTCCAACTCTCACATCCATACATGACCACAGGAAAAACCATAGCCTTGACTAGACGGATCTTAGTCGGCAAAGTAATGTCTCTGCTTTTGAATATACTATCTAGGTTGGTCATAACTTTTCTTCCAAGGAGTAAACGTCTTTTAATTTCATGGCTGCAGTCACCATCTGCAGTGATTTTGGAGCCCAAAAAGATAAAGTCTGGTGCTCGCTTCAGCAGCACATATACTAAAATTGGAACGATACAGAGAAGATTAGCATGGCCCCTGTGCAAGGATGACACGCAAATTCGTGAAGCGTTCCATATTTTTAGAAATCAAAGAGGACACTAATAGATGGAGAAATATACCATGCTCATGGATCGGAAGAATCAATATAGTGAAAATGAGTATACTACCCAAAGCAATTTACAAATTCAATGCAATCCCTATCAAGATACCGGCGATATTTTTCACAGAACTAGAACAAATAATTTCAAGATTTGTATGGAAATACAAAAAACCTCGAATAGCCAAAGCAATCTTGAGAAAGAAGAATAGAACTGGAGGAATCAACTTGCCTGACTTCAGGCTCTACTACAAAGCCACAGTCATCAAGACAGTATGGTATTGGCATAAAGACAGAAATATAGATCAATGGAACAAAATAGAAAGCCCAGAGATAAATCCACACACATATGGACACCTTATCTTTGACAAAGGAGGCAAGAATATACAATGGAGTAAAGACAATCTCTTTAACAAGTGGTGCTGGGAAAACTGGTCAACCACCTGTAAAAGAATGAAACTAGATCACTTTCTAACACCGCACACAAAGATAACTCAAAATGGATTAAAGATCTAAATGTAAGACCAGAAACTATAAAACTCCTAGAGGAGAACATAGGCAAAACACTCTCCGACATAAATCACAGCAGGATCCTCTATGATCCACCTCCCAGAATTCTGGAAATAAAAGCAAAAATAAACAAATGGGACCTAATTAAAATTAAAAGCTTCTGCACAACAAAGGAAAATATAAGCAAAGTGAAAAGACAGCCTTCCGAATGGGAGAAAATAATAGCAAATGAAGCAACTGACAAACAACTAATCTCAAAAATATACAAGCAACTCCTGCAGCTCAATTCCAGAAAAATAAACGACCCAATCAAAAAATGGGCCAAAGAACTAAATAGACATTTCTCCAAAGAAGACATACGGATGGCTAACAAACACATGAAAAGATGCTCAACATCACTCATTATTAGAGAAATGCAAATCAAAACCACAATGAGGTACCACTTCACACCAGTCAGAATGGCTGCGATCCAAAAATCTGCAAGCAATAAATGCTGGAGAGGGTGTGGAGAGAAGGGAACCCTCCTACACTGTTGGTGGGAATGCAAACTAGTACAGCCACTATGGAGAACAGTGTGGAGAGTCCTTAAAAAATTGCAAATAGAACTGCCTTATGACCCAGCAATCCCACTGCTGGGCATACACACCGAGGAAACCAGAATTGAAAGAGACACATGTACCCCAATGTTCATCGCAGCACTGTTTATAATAGCCAGGACATGGAAACAACCTAGATGTCCATCAGCAGATGAATGGATAAGAAAGCTGTGGTACATATACACAATGGAGTATTACTCAGCCGTTAAAAAGAATACATTCGAATCAGTTCTGATGAGATGGATGAAACTGGAGCCGATTATACAGAGTGAAGTAAGCCAGAAAGAAAAACACGAATACAGCATACTAACACATATATATGGAATTTAGAAAGATGGCAATGATGACCCTGTATGCAGGACAGCAAAAAAGACACAGATGGTTATAGCGGACTTTTGGACTCAGTGGGAGAGGGAGAGGGTGAGATGATTTGAGAGAATGTCATTGAAACATGTATAATATCATGTAAGAATCAAATTGCCAGTCTATGTCTGATGCAGGATATGGCACGCTTGGGGCTGGTACGCGGGGATGACCCAGAGAGATGTTGTGGGGAGGGGGGTGGGAGGGGGGTTCATGTTTGGGAATGCATGTACACCCGTGGTGGATTCATGTCAATGTATGCCAAAACCAATACAGAATTGTAAAGTAAAAAAATAAATTATATAAAAAAATAAATAAATAAAAATTAAAAAATTAAAAATAAAGAAAAAAGAAAAAAAAAAGATAAAGTCTGACACTGTTTCTACTGTTTCCCCATCTATTTCCCATGAATTGATAGGACCAGATGCCATGATCTTCGTTTTCTGAATGTTGAGCTTTAAGCCAACTTTTTCACTCTCCACTTTCACTTTCATCAAGAGGCTTTTTAGCTCCTCTTCACTTTCTGCTCACTAAGCGCAGGCGGCTGCGAGCCGGCTCACTAAGCACAGCGGAGAGGAGCTACCCCACCTCCGAGGTCAGGGGCAGTGGCCTAGAGTGCCAGGCTGCGACAGCGCAGAAAGGGCCAAGAGGAGCTACCCTATGTCCGAGGTCAGGGGTGGCAGCCGAGAGGAGCTACCCCGCGTCCGAGGTCAGTGGCTGCCGGGAGGAGACACCCCGCGTCTGAGGTCAGGGGCGGCCGGGAGAAGCCACCTCGCGCCCGAGGCCAGTGGCGGTGACCTTGAGGAGCCACCCCGAGCCCGAGGCCAGGGCCGGCGGCCGGGAGGACCAACCTGAGGAGTGGTGGCTGCGCAGGCACAGGAGGGCCTAGAGGAGCTATCCCACGTTGAAGGTCAGGAACGGTGGTGGTAAGGAGATACCCCTCGTCCAAGGTAAGGAGCAGTGGCTGTGCTTTGCTGGAGCAGCCGTGAAGAGATACCCCACACCCAAGGTAAGACAAACCCAAGTAAGATGGTAAGTGTTGCAAGAGGGCATCAGAGGGCAGACACACTGAAACCATACTCACAGAAAACTAGTCAATCTAATCACACTAGGACCACAGCCTTGTCTAACTCAATGAAACTAAGCCATGCCTGCGGGGCAACCCAAGATGGGCGGGTCATGGTGGAGAGGTCTGACAGAATGTGGTCCATTGGAGAAGGGAATGGCAAGCCACTTCAGTATTCTTGCCTTGAGAACCCCATGAACAGTATGAAAAGGCAAAATGATAGGATACCAAAAGAGGAATTCCCCAGGTCATTAGGTGCCCAATATGCTACTGCAGATCAGTGGAGAAATAACTCCAGAAAGAATGAAGGGATGGAGCCAAAGCAAAAACAATACCCAGTTGTGCATGTGACTGGTGATAGAAGCAAGATCCGATGCTGTAAAGAGCAATATTGCATAGGAACCTGGAATCAAGGCAAATTGGAAGTGGTCAAACAAAAGAGACGGCAAGGGTGAACGTCGACATTCTAGGAATCAGCGAACTGAAATGGACTGGAATGGGTGAATTTAACTCAGATGACCATTACATCTACTACTGCGGGCAGGAATCCCTCAGAAGAAATGGAGTAGCCATCACAGTCAACAAAAGAGTCCGAAATGCAGTACTTGGATGCAATCTCAAAAACGACAGAATGATCTCTGTTCGTCTCCAAGGCAAACCATTCAATATCACAGTTACCCAAGTCTATGCCCCAACCAGTAATGCTGAAGAAACTGAAGTTGAACGGTTTTATGAAGACCTACAAGATCTTTTAGAACTAACACCCAAAAAAGATGTCCTTTTCATTCTAGGGGACTGGAATGCAAAAGTAGGAAGTCAAGAAACACCTGGAGTAACAGGCAAATTTGGCCTTGGAATGTGGAATGAAGCAGGGCAAAGACTAATAGAGTTTTGCCAAGAAAATGCACTGGTCATAGCAAACACCCTCTTCCAACAACACAAGAGAAGACTCTACACGTGGACATCACCAGATGGTCAACACCTAAATCAGATTGATTATATTCTTTGCAGCCAAAGATGGAGAAGCTCTATACAGTCAACAAAAACAAGACCAGGAGCTGACTGTGGCTCAGATCATGAACTCCTTATTGCCAAATTCAGACTCACATTGAAGAAAGTAGGGAAAACCGCTAGACCATTCAGGTATGACCTAAACCAAATCCCTTTGAAGATAGTGCAAGAAAAACTAAATAGATGTCCTTGTTTTGTTTTGAGAAACTGTCCAGCAGCTGGGAGGTTGTGCATGCTCAGTCGCTCAATTATGTCCACCTCTTTGAGATCCCACAGACTGGAGCCCCACAGGCTCCTCTGTCTATGGGGCTTCCCAGGCAAGAATACTGGAAGCTGTGCCCTCCTCCAGGGGTTCTTCCTGAACCAGGGATTGAACCTGCATCTCTCACATCTCCTGCATTGGCAGGCGGGTTATTGTGCCACCTGGGAAGCCCAGCAGGCAGGGGCATTCAGCCTCAACCTCCTCCTGCCACAGAGTCCTGCTCCCGCTTTAAAGTGATCTGAGAGTCCCGCCTTGGTGGTGGTGGTGAGCATGCCAGCAACAGTGACTCTCTTCCCTCTTAGAAATCTCTCTGCAATTTCCCAGCTTTAGCTTGGATGCTTCAAATTCTGGAACACTCACCACAAGGCAGCTCCTTACCTTGAGGAAGATACCTAGTTCCCCCAAGTTCTAATTCTGCTTTCTGGACAGGGAAATAAAGCTAGTCTTCATTTTGTAGACTATGTTATGCCAGTGAAAAGGCTGTCAGCTTCAATAAAAAGAAAATCCAGCTTAAGGGAGATGAAACAATAAGGAGATTTATAGATTCTTCTGAGAGAGAGCTCCAAGTTGAGATGAGGTTACTTTGGGGAGGGAAGATTGACCTAGTAACCCAGCCATTCACTGGCTACCTGCTTTCTGCTTATTGTTGGAGGGTGAGTTTTCCAGTGGTCATGTACGGATGTGAGAGTTGGACTGTGAAGAAAGCTGAGCACCGAAGAATTGATGCTTTTGAACTGTGGTGTTGGAGAAGACTCTTGAGAGTCCCTTGGACTGCAAGGAGATCCAACCAGTCCATTCTAAAGGAGATTAGCCCTGGGTGTTCATTGGAAGGACTGATGCTGAAGCTGAAACTCCAGTACTTTGGCCACCTCATGCGAAGAGTTGACTCATTGGAAAAGACCCTGATGTTGGGAGGGATTGAGGGCAGGAGGAGAAGGGGACGACAGAGGATGAGATGACTGGATGGCATCGCTGACTCGATGGACATGAGTCTGAGTGAACTCGGGAGTTGGTGATGGACAGGGAGGCCTGGCGTGCTGCGATTCATGGGGTCGCAAAGAGTCGGACACGACTGAGCGACTGAACTGAACTGAACTGAACTGAGTTGGGTAGAGAGAGGGTCCCTTCTTAAATCCCCTCATTGAAGTTCAGAATGACTTTCTTAAACATCCCTACTAAATCCTCCCTTGCATCTCACTGGCCTGAAATGTCTTAGATCTGCTCATCTCTGAACCAGTCACAGAGGCAAAGGAATGAGACTTTCCTGACTGGCTTAGCTATGGACCAACCAGAGCCCATCCAAGCTGCGAGTCACTCTGTCATCCACCACTGCTGTCGCTTAGTGGGAGAACAGTGCAGGGATGCAGGAGGGGCAACTGCAAAGCCTATTTCGTGGTCCTCTCCTTTCCTGCTTAGAAAGCCCAGCCCTCTCCCTCATACTTTACAGGCACCATTCCTGCGCTTTTTTTGTTTTTGGTGTAAGTTCCCCAGAATTCAGCACTTTGGGGAGCTAAACTACCCAGGGGAGCCACTCTGGACATGTGTTGATATGCTGGGTATCTATGAACACTGACTAAGGCCAACTTGTAGCTTTTACAACCATGTCACACTGGGAGCTTATATTGGACAAATCGCTGTGAGCTTCAGTGCAGGCTGGGTCTGGATTCCTGCTCCACCCCTTTCTGGATGAGTTACCCTGAGCAGTTTATTTCACCACTTCACCCTCAATTCTCTCATCTGTAAAATGGAAAAAATGATAGTACCTTTTTTATTGGGTTATCTTGAAGACATAAAGCATTCACTTTGTGGTGCAAAATAAGTTCCTCATAGATCTTGGTATTATTATTAATAAATTGGTTCTCTCCCATCTGGTACCAGTATCAACCTCCAATTGTACAGGAAAGTAAAGGCTTTCTGCTTCTTCACTGGCACCAGACTTGGGAATGTGATCCTTGCCATCTGTGGACGCCCAGTTGTGCAGAAGTCTCTGCATTCTCTACAGGAGAAAATGGCTCTCTGCCCTCTCGAGTCCTCTCCTCCCACCCTCCACCTGCTTGGCCGTGCCCTGCACCTCAGACCCTCAATATGTAAGAGAACTAAGCAGAAGAGCTCTGTCCTCACAGAAATATCCGTTTACAGTAACTGAGTGTCTTTTCCCTGCAGCTTCAGTTGACACTCTGGGCCTCCATTACTCAAATGTAACAAACCAATTCCTGCATTACGAAAGTTAATTATAAGAAAAATAAAACCATCAGAGCAGCTGGAAAGATCATTTCAATAGCAAACCACTCATCTTGTAAAATACTCAGCTTACTCCAGGAGCTAAAGAGAAAAGTAACTATCACACTATTTCTTTGCAAGTGTTTTATGCAATAGGACCTCCTCATATGACATAGGGAAGTCATGTAAATAATTACCTATATTCTATTTTTAAGTAGTTTTAAGAAATTTGCCATAGCAGGAGTGGGAGGGGAAACTGACTACCCAGCTACTGTTTCTTTCTTGGAGCGAAAAGCAGTGACAGAGCAGGTTATGTTCCAGATCTTAACACTTCCTCCCCTCCCAGGCTGAGAATTCCTGTTGTCTGAGAACTTTCTTGAGCTCCCACCCTGCAATCTGTCCAGCACTCAGTTACTCTGGTCTGCTCCCCCGGCTCCATCCATTCTCCCTGATTTGATCTCATTCTGCCGAGCCCTCTGGATCTCATTCTGCCGAGCCCTCTGGACAGGAACCTTAGCCAGACTGGCTGCAGGGCTGTCAGGACGGCTCCTTCAGCTGACTTTCAGCCCCAGACTCTGCAGCCAGGTCTCTCCTGCTCCTGCACTGACCACCTGCCCACCCAGTAGGGGAGTCAGACAGGTAAGAGGAAGGTCATCTCCTTACACACCCCATGGAGCAATACTTGAGTAGGTTTAGGGTACATATCTCAACCTTGACTTTGTCCTCAAGGAGGAAACTCGAATTCTTGCAAAACTCATCTCCCTTATCAGAAAGACTGGATGGATCATGAAGCTAGTTCTATGTGGGAAGGCTGACATGGATGAGGGCCGGGGTCCAGCCCCAGTGGATCCAGGGTAATTCGAAGGGGAGATGGAATCAGCGTCCTAGGAAAAACTTAATTACAGATATAAAAAGAGATTAGAAAAGAATAGTGTAGTAGGAAAATTAGTGGAGGAAAAAGATGCTGAATAACTTGGTTTACGTGGAATACCAATAAAACTCCAAGACAAGGAATTTGCACCACCTACGTAGGCCACAGGCATCTTTCCATTCTCCTGAAGGAGAGGAGGCACTGAGGCCTCCCCGGTCCGATCTTAGAAGCCCAGGCAAAATTAGCAGGCTTGGTGAGTACCCACGCTCCAGATGGGAATTAAGCCAGAAGGGGAAAGAAAGAATGACACAGGGGAATCAGTCTTTCCAGAAACTGATCCAATTTCTTTATTTTCAGGTTTGCTTGTATACTTTTTGTTATACACAGGGATGAATACAGAGTCATGCGGGGTCAGCAGACTTGACCCTTGTCAAAATCAGGTGCTTCATATAAAATTATACAAAGGTCTTAGGGGTTTTACATCATCTTCTGGCCATGAGGCTTGCTGACATTTTATGGCCCTTTCTGATAATGGTCAGTCAACCAGAAAGCTTATTTTTTCCAGGGGTGATTTTTTCTTAAACCAGGTGCCATCCTCCAAATAAAGTTGCATTTCTATAGGGTGAGGGTGTAGTGGGTTACAATCAAGAAAGGAATTTACTTAGCCTAAGGATTAACATGATTAATCTTAAAGGTTAATACTTATTTTTCCTATATGCTAGTTATATTCATTATAAGGGCAGGGAATATAGAGATTTAGCAGCAAATATTGGCCCAACAAATGAAAAACCCTTCACCAATATAATTTCTAATCAACCCACTATACTATACTAATAATTTTCTAACTTCTCAAAAGAGTCTGTATTTAGAAAGTTTTAAAGCATCTCGTGCCTTTCATGGCTGGGAGGCTGTAAACAATCACATGTGGCCGGATGAACCTGCTCAGGCAGGCTAGAGAACCTTCAGAGGAGTTTGTAAGTCGAAACACTCTTGTCACGCTCAGGAATTTTTATTAACTGGAGCTGCAAGTTAACTCCTTCTCCGAGAGAAGTGGTGGGGGGTCAGCCCCCCATAAAGTCAGAGGTGTAGGTGAGAGCATAAAACAGTAAAGTAGGCACTCTGGTTTTGGGGGTAGATGCTCGGGAACAGGGGGTTTCCTGAGGCTCGATCCTGCCTTTGCGTATGCCGAAGCCTCCTTCCTCATGACCTTTGCCATGGGTGGAGTTCCTCCCGCTGGCTCCCGGCAGATGAGGTCTCTTGAATGAAACACATGGCAGATGGGACAGCTGTTCCTATTTCTTCTCTCCTCGCTCCACCACAGGGCCTTGTGAGCAGGGAGTGTGCCCCCACAGCACTGGCACTGGTATCGGCTTTATGCTTTGCTTTGGCTAAAAGCATATTAGCAAGCATGATGTGAACTCTTCCAGGCCTGCACAGGTTGGCATGCCCTTGACACAGGCATGATCTGCCATGAGAAAGGCAGGCCCCAAGTACCTGCCAGTCCAAAGAGATTTGGACCCAACCTGCAACCTGGAGCCAAGCCCTGCTGATCCCAGCCAGTCAACCCCAGGTCCTTGAGCAAGAAAATAAATGTTTGTAGTTGTTTGTATGCAGCAAAACACAAAACAGAAGAGTCACTGCCCAGAAATACCATTACAAGCATCCTGACCACAGGGCTCCTTATTGCCCCAAATCAAGACAAAATGAAAGGGCGGCCAATAGAATGGGAGAAAACATTTGCAAACCACATATCTGATAATGGGTTAATATCCAAAATATGCAAGGAAATCATACCATTCAATAGCAAAAATAAAAACATATAACCCCATTTAAAAATGGAAATGGCCTGAATAGATATTTTTCCAAAGACTTTCAAATGGCCAACAAGCATATGAAATGATGCTCAACACTGATTAGGGAAAGGCAAATCAAAACCACTGAGATTTCACCTCACTTCTGTCAGAATAGCTATCATCAAAAAGACAAGCCATGGCAAATGCTGGAGAGGATGTGGAGAAATGGCATCCTTCATACTCTGTTGGTAGAATGTAAACTAGTGCAAGCACTACAGAGAACAACGTGGTGGTCCTCAAAAAGTTAAAACTAGAGCTACCATGCGATCCAGCAACCCCACTTCTGGGTATATATCCAGAAGAAACACAACTCTGTCTCTAAAATATCTCTGCACCCACATATTCACTGCAGCATTGTTCACAACAACCAAGACCTGGAAATAACATGTGTGTCCATCAACAGATGAACAGATAAATAAACTGTGATATCTTGGGTTGGCCAAAAAGTTCATTTGGTTTTTTGTTGAAACTTTTTGGCCAACACAATATATACACCTTTCTATCTATCTATCTATCTTTGGGCTTCTCTGGTAGATCAGCTGGTAAGGAATCTGCCTGCAATGCAGGAGACCCTGTTTTGATTCCTGGGTTGGGACAATCTCCTGGAGAAGGGATAGGCTACCCACTCCAGTATTCTTGGGCTTCCTTGGTGGCTCAGATGGTAAAGAATCCTCCTGCAATGCGGGAGACCCAGGTTCAATTCCTGGGTCAGGAAGCTCCCCTGGAGGAGGGCATGGCAACCCACTCCAGTATTCTTGCCTGAAGAATCCTCATGGACAGAGGAGCCTGGCAGGCTACAGTCCATGGGGTCGCAAAGAGTCAGACATGTGACTAAGCACAGCACAGCATGTATATATATATGTGTGTGTGTGTGTGTGTGTATGTGTGTGTGTATACACATATTATATTATATATATATAATGGAACATTGGTGGTGGTTTAGTCACTCAGTCGTGTCCAACTCTTGTGATTCCATGGACTGAAGCCCACCAGGCTCCTCTGTCCATGGAATTTTCCAGGCAGGAATACTGAAGTGGTTTGCCATTTCATTCTCCAGGGGATCTTCCCAATCCAGGAGTCAAACCCGGGCCTCTCCCACTGCAGGCAGATTCTTTACCTACTAAGCTACCAGGAAAGCCACAATGAAACTCTATTCAGCCATAAAAATAAAAGGAAAGCCTGCCTTTGAAACAACATGGTTGAACCTTGAGGGCATCATGCTAAAAGATATGTCAGCCAGAGTAAGAAAAATACTGTATGATTGCACTTATATGTGCAATCTCATAAACCAAACTCACAGAAACAAAGAATAAGGGCAAAGGGATGGAGGGGGGGCGGGAACAGTGTGGAATGGGTGGAGGTGATTGAGGAGTACAGATTTCCAGGTACAAGATGAATAAATTCTAGGGATCTTATATACAGCCTGGTGATTATACTTATAATCAATATGTTAACAATATACTTATAATCAATATACAGTTAACAATACTGTATTGTATTTTGAAAGTTGCTAAAACAGTAGATTCTAAAAGTTCTTAACCACACACACACAGATTATGACTATATGAGGTGATGCATGTGTTAACAAACCTTGTTGTGGTAATCATTTCACCATATATACATATATCCAATTATTATATTGTATACCTCAAACTTACACAATGTTACATGTCAGTTACACCTCAATAAAGTTGAGGGGGGAGAAATAAAAGGATATTTAATAGTTTTTAAAAAGAGGTGACTTACAATCCTCGCAGAAGGCAAGAGATAAGAGCAGCCACTCCATCGATAACCCCCAGAACTCTGCAATGATGATAAAGCAGACAAAGAGATCAGAATCCTGAAAGAGGCCTATCTTCTGCCTCCCTGCACGTGCCCCACATGATGAACAGTTGTGTTTGCTTGCCCCACATCCGTCACACCCTCCTCTGGCACCAGCCCAGACCCCCAGTGGGGAGCTTCTGCACCTGTACTGTCAGCCCTGTGATGTCAGAAGGTGTCCCTGCTCCGTGGCTCGTGTATGGGTTCATGATCCTAGCATAGCCATTGTGCATACTCCACTATCCTGGCCACAGTGAGTGGGTCAGTGGTGGGCTTGTGATCTAGGTCAGACCCAAAACAGGAAAGCCAGGAGACTTCTGCAGGAAGTATTAGGGGGTAGAAATTCTCTTTCTGGTAAGTTTTGGGCCTGGAGCTGCTGAAGCCACCACACACAGATTGCCCAAGAATGAAGTGAACACAGAGGAAAATCAGAACTGAAAGATGGAAAGAGACAGATGTTGAAAGGCTTTGTGTAAGCACCTGGATCCAGCTGTGCCTGAAGTCAAACTATCCTGAACATGTCAGATATATGAGCCCGTAAGTTTCTCTTTGTTTCTTCAGCCAGTGGGTTGGGTTCTTTCCCTCCCCACCGACAGAGTCTTGATTGAGATGCTCCCTTTGTTAACTGCCCTGTGCAGTTGCTTCTCTCCATCCTTTTTTTCCTCAAGGTCTAAATTTAATGTGAAGAAAAGGCAGAGGATGTTCATCCTCCCCCACTGGAATTTCTGTTGCTGGCCTCCATCATTGGTGAGCCGGGAACTCCAAACATTTGGGTGGGGCAAAGTCCATCACTGCTGGTCAGGAATATTGCAGAGCATACTTCTTTATGTATGCATTTATTATTTTCTCAGCGAGTTGTTATCCTTTCATTTTTTCCTTGCAGAAAAAAAAAATTAAGCATGTCATCACCTCATTTTCCCACCTCCCCTCATGTTCAGGGATATGACAGAGTTGAATTGAATCTTCCTGAACAGTAGAGTTAAAAATGAGTCAAACCATCCCCCCTTCCAAAACAACAAAGAACTATTCTGCCACAGAGGGTCCTTGCTTCTTAAATGCATTCCAGAGCAAGGCCACAAATGCATGCATGAGGTCAGATGCCATCGGCTGCTGATTGAGAGCCATGTGAAGGACACCTTCCCCTTCCGGCCACCCCTCCAACCCAGCTGTCAGGGCTTCCCACTCGGAGTCCTCAAGTTCCTGAAATGATATGGGCAGTGCAGATGTCACAGGGCTCATGTAAGCCATGAGCATGGCCTCAGCCCTTGAGCGCTCCCCTGTTCAGCTGTCACAGCTGATTGGGCCACTGACCCAACCATGGGCTCCTTTGGAGAGCTTCCCAGACAAGACCCACTTTCCCCCACAGTCAAACTCCTGAAATACCAGCAATAGCCTTGTACTGCTGGACTGGCAGTAATAACCTCTCTGAAGTCACAGCCTTTACTGTTCTCTCTCTCTTTTTTTTAATTCTTTTTTTCAGTTGTGACAAACACCAATAACATGAAATTTACCATCTTAACCATTTTTTGCATCTTAACCATTTTTAAGGGTACAGTTCAGTAGCGCAACATGCATTCACATTATTGTGCTATCACGCTCCATATGTTTTTATTTTGCAAAACTGAAATTCTGTACCCATTAAGCAATCATTCCTTTCCCACCCTCAGCCCCTGGCAAATACCATTGTACTTTCTATCTCTATGAATTTGACTACTCTAGGTCATATAAGTGGAGAAGGCAATGGCAGCCCACTCCAGTACTCTTGCCTGGAAAATCCCATGGACGGAGGAGCCTGGTAGGCTGCAGTCCATGGGATCGCTAAGAGATGGACATGACTGAGCGACTTCATTTTACTTTTCACTTTTACTTTTCACTTTCATGCATTGGAGAAGGAAATGGCAACCCACTCCAGTGTTCTTGCCTGGAGAATCCCAGGGACGGGGGAGCCTGGTGTGCTGCCATCGATGGGGTCGCACAGAGTCGGACATGACTGAAGCGACTTAGCAGTAGCAGCAGCAGGTCATATAAGTGGAATCACATGTGACTGGTCTATTTCAATTAGCACCATGCCCTCAAGGTTTATCCGTGTTGTAGCAGGAGTCAGAACTTCCATCTATTTTTTTAAGATGTATTGTTTTTAGCTACGGTGGGCCTTCGCCGTTGATGTGGGCTTTCTCTAGTTGCGGTGTGTGGGCTTCTCATTGCAGTGGCTTCTCCTGCTGCAGAGCACGAGCTCCGGGCACCTGGGCTTCAGTGGTTCCAGCACATGGGCTCAGGAGCTCTGATGCACGCACTTAGTTGCTCTGCAGCATGTGGGATCCTCCCAGACCAGGGGTCGAACCCGTGTCCCCTGCACTGCAAGGCAGATGCTTAACCACTGTAGTACCAGGGAAGCCCTGAATTTCCATTTTTTAATGTAAAATCATATCCTATTTTATATATATATTACATTTGCTTTATATATTTATCCATTGATGAACACTGAAGTTACTTCCATACCATAGCTACTGTGAATAGTTCTGTAATGAACATAAGTGCTAATATGTCATTAGCTTTTTTGGATGTATACTGAGAAGTGTAATTTCTGGATCTTATGGTAATTCTATTTTTAAAGTTTTGAGGAGTTGACATACTATGTCCCACAGCAGCTACACCATTTTACATTCAAGGGTCCCAATTTCTCCACATCCTCTTCAACACTTGCTGTTTTTCAGGTTTTGTTTTTGTTTATCTGTCTTTTACAGTCTCTGTCCTGATTGTGGTTTTCATTTTTTTACTTCTATAACTGTATTATTTCTGTAACATTTATAGAATGTAGAAGGAAAATTCTAGGGTAGTTTTACAGAGAGTTTCAGAGAAATTCTAAGAAAATTAAGTCTATTTTGTTAAAGAGATAGTTTTACAATTAAAATGTATGACTACCTACATAGCACCTTGTGTTGAGGAAGTTGAAAGCAATTTGCTGGTGTATTTAACAACATGAATACTAGAGCAAATAAAATAGCAATCATAGTAATGAAGCTTTGGATTTCATATTGATAATTAATTTATCTTTTCCATCTATCAGGAGAGGAAACTTACAAAGCAGTTCCTAACCAAGGGTCGGGGATGGTGGTGAATGGGCTAAGAGAATCATTTATTCATTTTGTGTGTGTTTATTCACTCAACAAAAATGTTTTGAGTGTCTCACCTTCAGAATTTACTCAATATTTGTTCTATGCTGATCAAACACAAACTAGTCCTTGCACTGTAGTTTTCATTGTGTCTGCTATTGTTGTTGTTTTAGTGGCCAATGTTGAACTTTCTCCTGTTTTCTTTCTTTTTTTAATGTTTTAGAACTGAGTTAATTTCACTTTAAAGATATATTGCCGGGAGCCAGCATGGGGAATCCCGCCCAAAGCAAAGGTCATGAGGAAGGGGGCCTGACAAAATGCAAAGGTGGGATCAGGCCTCAGGGGTCCCCCCTGGATTTTCTCGAGCATCTACCCCCAAAACCAGAGTCTGCCTGCTTTACTATATTATGCCTTTCACCAACTCCTCTGACATTAACAGGGGGCTGTCCCCCCACCACCTTTTTCTGGAAAAAGTTAATTTAGAGCTTTTAGATAATAAGTCTCCTGGCATAACAAGAGTGTTTCAATCCAAAAACCCCTCTGATGGCTTTCTAGCCTGCCTGCCAGACTCTTACAGCTGCCCATGTGATTGTTTGTGGCCTCCCGACCCCGAGAGGCACAGGAAGCTTCAAACATCCTAGGAATGTAGGGGCTTCTGAGGAGTCAAAATCATTAGAATAGGACTGATTAAGGGTTTCATTTGTTGAGCCAATACTTGCTGCCAAGTTTTCATATCTTTTATTTGTAGATATAGTTGGTATATAGGAAAAACAGGTAGTAGCCCTGGTATTAGCAACATTAGATTTTTGAGTTAAGTACTTTCTTTGTTATAACCCACTGCACCTTTGTTCTACAGGAATGTAACTTTATTTAGTACTTTGAGGATGATGCAGATTAAAGAAAAAACACTTCAAGGGAAAACGTTTTCTGGTTGATAGACATTTATCTAGGAAAAGAGCCATAAAAATGTTAACAGGCCCCCTGGCCAGAAGATGATGTAAAACCACCTAAGACCTTTTGTATATGGGAAGGTATGCAAAACGAAAGCCTGGTCTCAATAAGGGTCAAGACTGCTGCCCCTGCATAACTCTGCATATTCCATTATTTCTTTATGTACAACTTGGGTATATAAACTGCTTTTGAAAATAAAGTTGTGGGTCTGGCACCGATGCTTGACTCCCCTATGTCGTTCTTTTCTCCCTCTTCTGGCTGAATTCCCATCTGGAGCGTGGAGGCTCACTGTGTCTACTTATTTGCCCTGGCTTCTAAGACCCACGCGAGAGGGAGCCCAAGGCGGGGCACCCTCTGCTATTCAAGCGGGCACCGGTGGCCTACGTAGACAGTGCAGACTCCTTGTCTCGGAGTTTTATTGGTTCTCTGCGTAAACCAAGTTATTCAGCCTCTTTTCTCCACTAATTTTCCTACTACACTATTCTTTCCTAATCTCTCTTTATATTTCTAAATAAATAAATCGCTCCTTGCCGACGCCGTCTCCCCTTCGAATTCCCTGGATCCACCGGGGCTGGACCCCGGCAATACATCCTCTCCAGAACCTAACCAACTTGCTACCATCTTCTAAGAGAGATTGTGCTGCAAAATCACAAGACCTGGAGACCCTACGTGATTAGTGCCACCCTCCCCTTTACAGAAGAGGAAACAGAGGCCCTGAGACAGCTATGGCTGTGATTAAGAAATCCAAGGTGTGCAAACACGGAGGGGAAAGCTGGCCCTGCCACTCACCAGCTGCTTGACTACAGGGTGGCTCTTGGCTTCTCTGAACCTCGTTGGGGTTTTTCTCTGTAAAATGGGAATCGGTATGTATGACTGATTCATTTTGCTATACAGCAGAAACTGACATCCTACTTTTGCATTCCAGTCCCCTATAATGAAAAGGACATCTTTTTTGGGTGTTAGTTCTAGAAAGTCTTGTAGGTCTTCATAGAACTATTCAACTTCAGCTTCTTCAGCATTGCTGGTCGGGGCATAGACTTGGATTACTGTGATGTTGAATGGTTTACCTTGGAAACGAACAGAGATCATTCTGTCATTTTTGAGATTGCATCCAAGTACTGCATTATGGACTCTTGTTGACTATGATGGCTACTCCATTTCTCCTAAGGTATTCTTGCCCACAATAATAGATATAATGATCATCTGAGTTAAATTCACCCATTCCAGTCCATTTTAGTTCACTGGTTCCTAAACTGTCAATGTTTACTCTTGACATCTCCTGTTTGACCACTTCCGATTTGCCTTGATTCATGGACCTGACATTCCAGGTTCCTATGCAATACTGCTCTTTACAGCATCAGACCTTGCTTCTATCACCAGTCACATCCACACCTGGGTGTTGATTTTGCTTTAGCTCTGTCTCTTCATTCTTTCTGGAGTTATTTCTCCACTGATCTCCAGTAGCATATTGGGCACCTGCTGACCTGGGGAGTTCATCTTTCAGTGTCCTATCTTTCTGCCTTTTCATACTGTTCATGGGGTTCTCAAGGTGAGAATACTGAAGTGGTTTGCCATTCCCTTCTCCAGTGGACCATATTTTGTCAGAACTCTCCACCATGACCCGTTCATCTTGGGTGGCCCTACATGGCATGGCTCATAGTTTCATTGAGATAAACAGGCTGTGGTCCATGTGATCAGATTGGTTAGTTTCCTGTGATTGTGGTTTTCAGTCTGTCTGCCCTCTGATGGAGAAGGATAAGAGGCTTATGGAAGCTTCCTTATGGGAGAGACTGACTGAGGGGGAAACTGGGTCTTGTTCAGATGGGCAGGGCCAATGCTCAGTAAATCTTTAATCCAATTTTCCATTGATGGGTGGGGCTGAGTTCCCTCCCTGTTATTTACCTGGGGTCAAACTATGGTGGAGGTAACAAAGATAAGGGCGACCTCCTTCAAAAGGCCCCATGCACGCACTGCTACACTCAGTGCCCCCAGCCCTGCAGCAAACCACCGCTGACCTATGGCTCCGCCAGAGGCTCCTGGATACTTACCGGCACGTCTGACTCAGTCTCTTGTGGTGTCACTTCTCTCCTGGATCCTGGTGCACACAAGGTTTTGTTTGTGCCCACCAAGAGTCTGTTTCCCACTCCTGTGTAAGTTCTAGAAGCTCTATGGTAGGGTTAATGGCAACCTCCTCCAAGAGGGCTTATGCACCCAGAGGGTCTGCTGCACCCAGAGCCCCTGCCCTCACAGCAGTCCACTTCTGACCTGAACCTCCTCAGTTCAGTTCAGTTCAGTTGCTCAGTCGTGTCCAACTCTTTGCAAACCCATGAATCGCAGCACTCCAGGCCTCCCTGTCCATCACCAACTCCCGGAGTTCACTCAGACTCATGTCGATCAAGTTGGTGATGCCATCCAGCCATCTCATCCTCTGCCATCCCCTTCTCCTCTGGCCCCCATCGCTCCCAGGATCAGAGTCTTTTCCAATGAGTCAACTCTTTGCCTGAGGTGGCCAAAGTACTGGAGTTTCAGCTTCAGCATCAGTCCTTCCAATGAACACCCAGGACTGATCTCCTTTAGAATGGACTGGTTGGATCTCCTTGCAGTCCAAGGGACTCTCAAGAGTCTTCTCCAACACCACAGTTCAAAAGCTTCAATTCTTCTGTACTCAGCTTTCTTCACAGTCCAACTCTCACATCCATACATGACCACTGGAAAAACCATAGCCTTGACTAGACAGACCACTGTTGGCAAAGTAATGTCTCTGCTTTTAAATATGCTATCTAGGTTGGTCATAACTTTCCATCCAAGGAGTAAGTATCTTTTGATTTCATGGCTGCAATCACCATGTGCAGTGATTTTGGAGCCCCCCCAAAATAGTCTGACACTGTTTCCACTGTTTCCCCATCTATTTCCCATGAAGTGATGGGACCAGATGCCATGATCTTCATTTTCTGAATGTTGAGCTTTAAGCCAACTTTTTCACTCTCCTCTTTCACTTTCATCAAGAGGCTTTTTAGTTCCTCTTCACTTTCTGCCATAAGGGTGGTGTCAACTGCATATCTGAGGTTGTTGATATTTCTCCCGGCAATCTTGTTTCCAGCTTGTGCTTCTTTCAGCCCAGCGGTAAAAGAATCTGGCTACAATGCAGGAGACCTGGGTTCAATCCTTCAGTCAGGAAGATACCTTGGAGAAGGAAATGGCAACCCACTCCAGTACTCTTGCCTGGAAAAATCCCATGGACAGAGGAGCCTGGTGGGCTGCAGTCCATGGGGTCGCAAAGAGTCGGACACAACTGAGCAACTTCACTTCACTTCACTTCACTTCACTCTGCATATAAGTTAAATAAGCAGGGTGACAATATACAGCCTTGATGTACTCCTTTTCCTATTTGGATCCAGTCTGTTGTTCCATGTCCAATTCTAACTGTTGCTTCCTGACCTGCATATAGGTTTCTCAAGAGGCAGGTCAGGTGGTCTGGTATTCCCATCTCTTTCAGAATTTTCCACAGTTTATTGTGATCCACACAGTCAAAGGCTTTGGCATAGTCAATAAAGCAGAAATAGATGTTTTTCTGGAACTGTCTTCCTTTTTTGATGATCCAGTGGATGTTGGCAATTTGATCTCTGGTTCCTCTGCCTTTTCTAAAACCAGCTTGAACATCAGGAAGTTCACGGTTCACGTATAGCTGAAGCCTGGCTTGGAGAATTTTGAGCATTACTTTACTAGCATGTGAGATGAGTGCAATTGTGCAGTAGTTTCAGGATTCTTTGGCATTGCCTTTCTTTGGAATTGGAATGAAAACTGACCTTTTCCAGTCCTATGGCCACTGCTGAGTTTTCCAAATTTGCTGGCATATTGAGTGCAGCACTTTCACAGCATTATCATTTAGGTTTGAAATAGCTCAACTGGTATTCCATCACCTCCACCAGCTTTATTTGTAGTGATGCTTCCTAAGGCCCACTTGACTTCACATTCCAGGATATCTGGCTCTAGGTGAGTGATCACACCATCGTGATTATCTGGGTCATGAAAACTTTTTTATATAGTTCTTCTGTGTATTCTTGCCACCTCTTCTTAATATCTTCTGCTTGTGTTAGGTCCATACCATTTCTGTCCTTTACTGAGCCCATCTTTGCATGAGATGTTCCTTTGGTATCTCTAATTTTCTTGAAGAGATCTCTAGACTTTCCCATTCTATTTCTATCTAAGAAAGATAAGGCTTTCTTATCTGTCTTTGCTATTCTTTGGAACTCTGCATTCAAATGGGTATATCTTTCCTTTTCTCCTTTGCCTTTCACTTCTCTTCTATTTGCAGCTATTTGTAAGGCCTCCTCAGACAACCATTTTGCCTTTTTGCATTTCTTTTCCTTGGAGATGGTCTTGTTCCCTGTCTCCTATACAATGTCATGAACCTCTGTCCATAGTTCTTTAGGCACTCTGTCTATCAGATCTAATCCCTTGAATGTATTTTTCACTTCCACTGTATAATCGTAAGGGATTTGATATAGGTCATACCTGAATGGTCTAGTGGTTTCCCCTACTTTCTTCAATTTAAGTCTGAATTTGGCAATAAGGAGTTCATGGTCTGTGCCAAAGTGAGCTCCCAGTCTTGATTTTGCTGACTGTATAGAACTTCTCCATCTTTGGCTGCAAAGAATATAATCAGTCTCATTTTGGTATTGACCATCTGGTGATGTCCATGTGTAGAGTCTTCTCTTGTGTTGTTGGAAGAGGGTGTTTGCTATGACCAGTGCATTTTCTTGGCAAAACTCTATTAGCCTTTGCCCTCCTTCATTCTGTACTCCAATCAAACCCCATACCCGCCAGAAACGCTCAGAGGGCTCAAACAAACCTTGTGCACACCAGGACCCAGAGATGCCACAGAGACTGAAACAGAACTGTGTTTGAGTGTCTCCCGAGGAGGTACAGTTCTGCAAGAATACACAGAAGAACTGTACAAAAAAGATCTTCATGACCAAGATAACCACGATGGTGTGATCACTCACCTAGAGCCAGACATCCTGGAATGTGAAGTCAAGTGGGCCTTAGGAAGCATCACTAGGAACAAAGCTAGTAGAGGTGATGGAATTCTAGTTGAGCCATTTCAAATCCTGGAAGATGATGCTGTGAAAGTGCTGCACTCAATATGACAGCAAATTTGGAAAACTCAGCAGTGGCCATAGGACTGGAAAAGGTCAGTTTTCATTCCAATTCCAAAGAAAGGCAATGCCAAAGAATCCTGAAACTACTGCACAATTGCACTCATCTCACATGCTAGTAAAGTAGTGCTCAAAATTCTCCAAGCCAGGCTTCAGCTATACGTGAACCGTGAACTTCCTGATGTTCAAGCTGGTTTTAGAAAAGGCAGAGGAACCAGAGATCAAATTGCCAACATCCACTGGATCATCAAAAAAGGAAGACAGTTCCAGAAAAACATCTATTTCTGCTTTATTGACTATGCCAAAGCCTTTGACTGTGTGGATCACAATAAACTGTGGAAAATTCTGAAAGAGATGGGAATACCAGACCACCTGACCTGCCTCTTGAGAAACCTATATGCAGGTCAGGAAGCAACAGTTAGAATTGGACATGGAACAACAGACTGGATCCAAATAGGAAAAGGAGTACATCAAGGCTGTATATTGTCACCCTGCTTATTTAACTTATATACAGAGTACATCATGAGAAACGCTGAGGTGGATGAAGCACAAGCTGGAATCAAGATTGCCAGAAATATCAATAACCTCAGATATGCAGATAACACCACCCTTATGGCAGAAAGTGAAGAGCAGCTAAAAAGCCTCTTGATAAAAGTGAAAGAGGAGAGTGAAAAAGTTGGCTTAAAACTCAGAAAACTAAGATCATGGTATCTGGTCCCATCACTTCATGGCAAATAGACGGGGAAACAGTGGAAACTGAGAGACTTTATTTTCGGGGGCCCCAAAATCACTGCAGATGGTAACTGCAGCCATGAAATTAAAAGATGCTTACTCTTTGGAAGAAAAGTTATGACCAACCTAGATAGCATATTAAAAAGCAGAGACATCACTTTGCCAATAAACATCTGTCTACTCAAAGCTATGGTTTTTCCAGTAGTCATGTATGGATGTGAGAGTTGGACTATAAAGAAAGCTGAGCACCACTGGGATGACCCAGAGGGATGGGATGGGGAGGGAGGTGGGAGGGGGGATCAGGATGGGGAACACATGTACACCCATGGCTGATTCATGTCAATGTATGGCAAAACCACTACAATATTATAAAGTAATTAGCCTCCAATTAAAATAAATAAATTTTTACAAAAGAAAATAATTGGAAACATAAATAAATTTTATTCTGCCCTGAGGGGGAAAAAAAGCAAGCTGAGTACCAAAGAACTGATGCTTTTGAACTGTGGTGTTGGACTGCAAGGAGATTCAATCAGTCCATCCTAAAGGAAATCAGTCCTGAATATTCATTGGAAGGACTGATGCTAAAGCTGAAACTCCAATACTTTAGCCACCTGATATGAAGAACTGACTCACTGGAAAAGACCCTGATGCTGGGAAAGATTGAAGGCATGAGGAGAGGGGGACAATAGAGGATGAGATGGTTGGATGGCATCACCAACTCAATGGACATGAGTTTGAGTAAACTCTGGGAGTTGGCGATGGCCAGGGAGGCCTGGCATGCTACAGTCCATGGGGTTGCAAAGAATTGGACATGACTGAGTGACTGAGCTGAACTGAGAAACTGACACAGCTATGTAAAGCAACTATATTTCAATTTAAAAATAAAATACTTTCTCTGAAAAAAATGAGGACAGGAACAGTGTCTATTTCACAGGGTTGCTGTGAGAGTTTAGCTAGATAACACGTGCCAAATGCAGCGCCTGACAGACAGTAAGTACTGAGTAAATGAGAATGGCTGTTGTGGATCTTGTTGTACTATTAAATAACTTTCCTGAGTCCCAGGACCAGCGAATCAAGTCTGCTGATTCTCAGCTGATGTCTCTGCTGTGATCACTCGTGACCTCACCTTCCTCAGTGGGCATGCTCGCTTAAACAGCCCTGCCTCCGTTACTGACTGTAAATGACTGCCTTATTTTTAAGATCTACACTGAGCCCAATCTCTCAGTGTTGTGCAGGACAGGCAACGGCCGTGGGAAGCCCCTGCTGGTTGTCACTGCAGTCCAAGGTACCAGAAGGCAAGGGCCAAATGACAGAGGGGGTGTGGGATGTGCTCAGGGGACAGGGTCCTCAAGTCCTTCAACCTCAAGGAAGTTCACACTGTCAGGTAGTTAGAAAAAAACAGAGGAGTCCAAGATGGTGGAACCATACAGTTGTTCAGTTGCTCAGTCGTGTCCGACTCTTTGAGACCCGGTGGACAGTAGCACGCCAGGCTTCCCTGTCCTTCACCATCTCCAGGAGCTTGCTCAAACTCATGTCCTTGAGTCTGTGATGCCATCCAACCATCTTGTCCTCTGTCATCCACTTCTCCTCCTGTTCTTTTTCTTTCCCAGCATCAGGGTATTTTCTAATGAGTCAGCTCTTCACATCAGGAGGCCAAAATATTAGAGCTTCAGCTTCAGTGTCAGTCCCTCCAATGAATATTCAGGACTGATCTCCTTTAGGATTGACTGGTTGGATCTCCTTGCAGTCCAAGTGACTCTGAAGAGTCTTCTTCAACACCACAGTTCGAAAGCATTAATTCTTTGATGCTCATCCTTCTTTACAATCCAACTCTCACATCCATACATGACTACTGGAAAAACCATAGCTTTGACTATACAGACCTTTGTTGGCAAAGTAATGTCTCTACTTTTTAGTACACTCTCTAGGTTTGTCATATCTTTTCTCCCAAGGAGCAAGCAGAGGGAGGAAGAAAAAAAAAAAAAGAGACCCGTAAAAGAGGAAGACAAGGACCTAAGTGAGAACTTCTGGTCCTGGGTGTAACCAATCAGACTCCAGGGACAGGAGACCAAAAGTATAAAAAGGGAAGTCAAAAGGACTCAGGGCGGCTTTGAAGGTTGGCCTGCCCTTGTCTTGGGAGCCTGTTGCCCACTGCCTGCTTCCCATTTAAGCTGTAACTGAGCTGTAACTAGTTTGTCATTATGAATTCGGCCTGCTGCTTGCTTAACAAAATCCTGCCTGTTTGAGCTACAAGTGGTCTGTGGTTACAAATCTTTGTTATGCCAAGGCAAGAACCAAGGGAGAGAAGTTTACCAACCTGACAACGTGGTCTCATCTGACTCTATTCCTAAGTGATTCAGGAACTGCTTTATCTTTGCATCAATTCCACCAGGCTCATATCTGATACTTGACACTTTACAAAGATTTCCTCATTTGACAAATAGGAACCTACTCTGATCATGAAAGATGATGTGTGAGGTGCTGGGACATACCAAAGAGCAACATCAGACGATCTGAGGAGCAAGAGAGATATTCAGAAAAGTGAATGAGCAGTGGACAAGGAAGGGAGAATAGGCAGTGATGGGTGAGATGCGTTCAGACAAACAGAGCTAATTCCCGCTGGGTATTCTTCAAAATCCATGTGGAACACGCCTCAGACTAGTTCCATTGGAGGACAGGCAGCCTGGGGCATTTCTTATCTACTCTCATCCTCAACTGGTTGAGGTTTTCCCCTGGAGACATCAACATCCCCTAGATATAGCCCCAGATAGCTGCAGGTAGGACCTGTCAACGTACTGGATCGGTCAACCTCAGCTACAGGTGAACTCAAATAGCCCAGGTGGGTGTAGAACAAGTGTCAACAGCATCTTCTATGGCATCTGTCACCACCCACCATGAGACTGTGCATGCATGCAGGCTAAGTCGCTTCAGTCGGGTCGGACTCTTTGCAAGCCTATGGACTGCAGCCCATCAGACTCCTCTGTCTACAGGATTCTTCAGGCAAGAATACTGAAGTGGATTGCCATGCCCTTCTCCAGGGGATCTTCCTGACCCAGGGGTCAATCCCACGTCTCTTTCAAGTCTAGCATTGCAAGCAGACTCTTTACCCTCTGAGCTACCTGGGAAGCCCATAAGATTATGGAGTGGCTTCTAAAATAAGTCCTTATTGGTCAGGGAGAGGGCTTATGCAAATAAGTCACTGGGACTCAGGAAACATAGATTCTGTGACAGCCACAAATGCATGCAGAAATACTAACAAGAGCTCAGGCCATGGAAGACTCTGATTCACTCACTCACTGGATGTCTACTGAACACCAGCTATGTGCCATACACTACGCTAGGCTCTGGAAGAGAACAGTGGATAAAACAGACATGGTTTCTGACTTCAAAGGGCTTACAGGCTAGCAGATGAAACCAGCCTTCAACAGGCACACAATGTAATAAACAACACTTGTGACAAGTGGTTTAAAAGTACAAATCTTCCGCCTGCAGATTCAATGGGAAGGGATGCATTTTCTGCAGAGAATGACCATCTGAGAAAGTCCAGGAATCTACAGCCTTTGACAAAGCTGCAGAAGTCACCACACATGGTCCCAGGATATAGTGAAGACAGAGTAGACTGGTGTCACAAACTAAATATATATGCCCCCCCACAAAAAAAAAATCTATATGTTGAGTCTCTAACCCTCAATGGGATAGTATTCAAGGGTGGATCCTTTGTGAAGTAATTAGGTTTAAATGAGGTCACCAGAATGGAATCTGCAGGATGGAAGACCAGAACTCTCTTTCTCTTCCTTTCTCTTTCTCCGTGTAAGGGCACAGCAAGAAGGCAGCTGTCTGGAAGCCAGGAAGAGAGCCCAAGAACTGAATTCGCCAACAGCTTGATCTTGGACTTTCCAGCTTCTAGACCTGCAAGAAGTGAATTCGCCAACAGCTTGATCTTGGACTTTTCAGCCTCTAGACCCGCAAGAAATATGCATTTGTTGTTTAAGTCACGCAGTCTGCAGTATTTTGTTACAGCAAACAGAGCAGATGCAGACAATGGTGTTGGAAGGGGTTTTGAGCATGTGCTAGGGGACTCGTTCACAGGAAAACCTCCTCATCCATGCAAAGAGTGGAACAAAAGGATACAGGGCCATTCATACTAGGCGACAGAGCAAGAGCATCTCCCTAAAACTGGACTTTTATAAGTAAAGGTCAATATCGCTCCACCAAGGATCCAGTCATTGAAATGACTGTACTAGAAAGCAACAAATACAAGCAATGCTCTAAGGATGGTGGCTTGCAAAGAGAGAAGAGTCTGGGCTCCCTGATGACATTGTTGAGCCCTTGTGCAAGCTTTGGAAACTCACCTCCAAACTTCTTGTTATGTGAACTAATTAAAAGTCTTTACTGCTTGAGCCACTATAAATCAGGTCTGCTATCACTTGTAGTCATCCCTCACTGACCCAACAGATCATTTTTCTCAATACCCTTCATGAGAACAGTTCTTGTGCCCCTGAATAGTTAAGGAAACTGATACCCAGAGAAGTGAACTGAAGTGTCTAAGACAAACACAGCTAATAGAGCTGGAATTGGAATTCAGGTCTTCTCTGAATCTGCGCTAGGACAAGACGCTACAGTGAATGCAAGCCCCGCTTCTCTCCTACAGCGCCCTGACAAGCTGTCACCTTACAGAGCTGTTTTTAGCTTCCAGATGCCATGAGGTCCTGCATCACCAGCTGCCACCTCCTTGCTCAGTACCACTGACATGACGTGTCAGCACAGTGGCCTTTTGCTACAGTTGTGTGAGGCCAGAGGTCCCCTGGGCATTTTGCATCCTTGCCTTGGTGGTTTGTATCATTCCCTCCCTTCTTTGGACATTCTTTTCTACCAGCTCCCCTAAACTCCATTACATCAGCACATACATACATTCTTAGAATATTTAAAATACTGGTTATGAAAAGTATGAAATGACACTAAAACACTACATGTTAGGTAGAAAAGCAGAACACAAAATTGCATTTACAGAGACATGAAAACAATACACATACATGTGAAAAAACGGAAGCAAATACAAAAGACCGATAGCTGTGATTCCAGTGCTGTGGCGTGATTATGGGTGGCTTGTTTCTTCTCTTTTGATTTTCCACACCTCCTGTTATGTACTTACAATGAAAAAATAGGTTGAAATGTTTTTTAAAAATATGTCATTGTTTATCTGGCCCCTCTCCTATGGGGCAGCAGAGTATGCTAGTTAAAAATATGAACTCTGGAGTTTCAGTACCTGGGTGCAACTCTCAGCCCTGCAGTCCAGGTGGGAGAAGAGTCTGGGGAAGAATGGACACATGAATATGTACAGCTGAGTCCCTTTGCTGTCCACCTGAAACTATCACAGCATTGTTAATTGGCTGTACTGTTAGTTGCTCAGCCATGTCAGACTCTTTGCAACCACATGGTCTGTAACCCACCAGGCTCCTCTGTCCATGGAATTCTCCAGGTAAGAATACTGGAGTGAGTACACTTTCCCTTCTCCAGGAGGTCTTCCCGAACGAGGTATCGAAGCCAGGTTTCATGAATAGCAGATAGACTCTTTATTCTCTGAGCCATATACTCCAATATAGAATAAAAAGTTTTTTAAAAAATCTCAGCCCTACCCCTTCATAGCTGCATGACTCTCGGTGCACTCCTAAATTATTGTCTAAGTTTCCTCATCTATAAAATGGGGCTAGTAACAGCACCTCTCTCATAGGGTGGTTTTGAGAATTAAGTTACTATTTGTAAAGCACTTAGCAGAGTACCTAACATATACTGTAACTGCTATGTGTTATGTTAAATCCAAGCCGTTTTGTTGCCTTCTCCACTGGGGAGCATCTTTAAGGGACTGCGAGGACAAATCTCATGTTGCTCAGAAGTCCAACTGGCAGAAGTTGCAAAGAGATGGATTTGTGCTCAAAATAATAAAGACTTTCTTAACTCTAGAGCTATCTCATAACATGCAGACTGGAGGTGAACTCCTTAGCAATTCGGGACTGAACGGCTATCTGCCCTAAATATTCTCTGATGGTTTATAGCTCATGAAGTATCCACCTGTAAGGCCGCCGGTGAATTAAGTGAAGGGCAGATAAACCTCCTTCAGTGCAGAAAGGCCCTGAACAAGTCTTCCTCTGCTTAAATAGAATGAAGTCCTCTAGTGGCCAGGAGGTGACATTACAACTCAACTCTGCAGAGCCTCAGCGCAGGATGCCCAACGGTTGCTGGCAACCTTCAGTTGCGCTTGGTCTTGTTAAGTAAATCAAGAAAGAATGCAAGCCTCCTTCTCTCCCCTTGCAGTGCCTAGAAGAGCGGAAATACATTTCTTAAGACCCAGTACCTGTATGTTTGTGGTATGAGCCCACGTTATGCAGCTGATCTCTAAAAAGGAGGGCCCTACCCTGGGCAAATGTGATGGTGTATGCCACTTGTGTACACATTACATCTGCTTAGAAGCAGGAGGTTTCAAAAGGGATGGCTTAAAATGTGTTACAGATGGAATAGACCTTAAACTAAATCCTCTCATTTCAACCCCATCACTTTACAGATGGAGAAAATCCCAACATTTAAGTAGTGCCTAAAACGTAGTAGGCATGTGTGTTCAGTCATGTTTGACTTTGTGACCCATGAATGTTGCCCACCAGGCTCCTGTATCCATGGAGTTTTCCAGGCAAGAATACTGGAGTGGATTGCCATTTTCTACTTCAGGGAATCTTTCTGACCCAGAAATAAAACCTGTGTCTCTTGTGTCTCCTGCACTGGCAGGAAGATTGTTTACCACTGCACCACCTGGGAAGCACAACATAGTAGGTATATCATAAATATTTTATGAGAATCTGGTGTCACTTTTATCTTTATCATTACTTTCAGAGTGTACCTCATCAAAAAACTCACCTGATGATACCTTAACTGTTCTTTCCTTCTCAACTTGGCACTGGTAAAAATGCCATGAAAACAGGATACTACATTAAGAATAATCTTCCTTTATGTTTATATTTTATATATCATTTTATGGCTGGTAAGAAAAGAAATAAACAGGTAGGAAGAAGAAATAGACAAATAATAAAAATAGTCTAGTGTGGAGCTCAGCACAGTTGCAGTCGAGGGCCAGATGGTAAATCTTTTAGGCTCTGTGGGTCAGGCAGTGTCTGTCATCGCTCCTCAGCTCTGCCATCTGTAGTGTGAAAGCCAGCCACAGACAATGCATAAGTGAAAGGGCCTGGCTGGATTCCAATAAAACTTTATTTACAAAACCACTGGGCTGGATGAAGGCCTGTCAAGCCTTCATCTAATGCAAGAATGGTGACACTCTTATTCTTCATATATAGCAGAAGGAGTTCATTGATTGCAGTGTCCATTAACTGTCTGAATCCAAAACCTTATCCAGGACCTTACTAAATACACAACTTCAGGAAATTCATTTAATCTCTCCATGCTTCAACTTTTTCATCTCTAAAATGGAAATAGTAATACTATGTGCCTTGAGGGATTGCTGTGAGAATCAAATAAGACCACACTGGCAAATGCTTAGTACAGACACCAGTACTAACTGAGCACACAGCACATGTTAGTTGCCTTTATATCATCCCCCTTGTCACCATCATCATCCTCTTTCATTGACTGATGAAGCCATGAACATTAAAAGAGATAATAGACATCAAAGTGCTTATATATGATGCCCACTAGACACACAGCAGGCCTTCTTCACGAAAGTGCTCAAATGCATAGCAATAGCCCATGTGCTCACCCCCCATTGCTGAAATAGCAAGGGAAATTGGGTATATTCCTCTCACGCTAATGGAACATGTATGAAAACTCAGGCTCTGGAAAACTCAGGAGAATCATTAAAAATGGCAACTTATACATAGAGGATAGACATATGGACACAGTGGGGGAGGAGAGTAGGATTAACTGGGAGATTAACACTGACATAAACACACTGCGCTTGTGCGTGTGCTCAGCCACTTCAGGCGTGGTCAACTCTTTGGGACCCCATGGACTGTAGCCCACCAGGCTCCTCTGTCCAGGGGATTCTCCAGGCAAGAATACTGGAGTGGGTTGCCATGCCCTCCTCCAGGGGGTCTTCCTGACCCAGGGATCGAACCCTCATTCCCTGTGTCTCCTGCATTGCAGGCAGATTCTTTACCCACAGAGCCACCTAGGAAGTCCCATATATATACTACCACGTGTAAAACAGATAGGTCATGGGAAGCGGCTGTGTAGCACAGAAAGCTCAGCCTGGTGTCCTGTATGGGATGGAGGAGTGGGTGGGTGGGAGGAGGGAGATATGTACACATATAGCTGATTCACTTTGTTGTACAGAAGAAATGGATACAAGATTGTAAAGCAATTATAGTCCAAAAAAACACCACCCCCCATGGCAATTTATTAGGTTTCTCATCAGGGGATGACATTCTCAAGGCCATGGGAAGTATCCCTTTAAAATGCAATCACCAAGCGAGTGAGTGAGAGTCGTTCAGTCATGTCCAACTCTTTGAGACCCCATGGATTATAGCCTGCCAGGCTGCTCTGTCCATGGAATTCTCCAGGCAAGAGTAATGGAGTAGGTTGCCGTTTCCTTCTTTGGAGCTTCCCTGGTGGCTCAGCCGGTAAAGAATCTGCCTGCAGTGCAGGAAACCAGGGTTCGATCCCTGGATCAGGAAGATCCCTGGATCAGGAAGATCCCCTGGAGAAGGGAATGGCAACCCACTCCAGTATTTTTGCCTGAAATACTGGAGTTTTGCATTGGTAGCCCATTTTGCATGGGCTACAGTCCATGCGCTTGCAAAGAGTTGGACATGACTGAAGAACTAACACCAAGAAAGAGGGCACCCCAACTCCAAATTTCTTTGGGAGAGGAGGAGCCTAATTTTGGTGGGAAGTGCCTAAAATCTACCTGTGTCATCAAGATATGAGTTTATTATTCTAGTGTAAAAAGCCAATTATCTACTACGCATGGTCACTCCAATTACCAAATAAATTTAATTTGAACTATGTGTGATAAAGAGTACTCTCAAGACTTCTTGAGGACTAGTTATTGTTAATCTGGAGAACACATGCGTAATGGGTTGCGTCTGCTTATCTATATGAAAGGGTGACATTTCTTTCTGTCTTTGCCATCTCTTAGTAAATTGCCTATAGTGTAGATCACATTCTAGTGTAGTCCTTATTCAATAATAATATTATCTTATGTTTCTTCTAAAAAAAAAAAGGCAACTTACTGACTTACTGATGGGGCGCCATTCCTTGTTCCAATAACCCTACTGGGCCCTGTTCGCTCAGAGATCTGTTCAGTTCTTTCAGATCTGCTCTCCCACCCTCCATCCTCCGGTCACTTCCACCCACTGATTGCTGGTCTTTGTTACCTGTGCTGAGTCCATTGCAGCAACCCCACTACTGGTCCCATTGATGAGGATGAGTTTCTTCCTGTTCCATCATCTATCATCCACCCACATCCTCAGTGATCTTCAGAAAACATACACCTGACTCTCAGGCTAAAGGTCTGCATTGTAACAAATGCATCTGAGGCCTTTCACAAGATGGGCCCCCATCAGGACAGCAGCCCCAGGTCTGGTCCCTCCCATCCCTCTCCGTCCCCAGGGAACCAGAGACTTGCTCACTCTTTGCTCAGCTTCACAGCAGGGACCCACATACTCTTGGCAAGGCAGCCACACCCTTCCCACCCAACTCCTGACATTACTGCACATACATGCCAGCACTCTTCATCTCAACACAGGGCAAGGAATCTTCAAGACCAAGTCCACCATGCCTCAGCCACCACCCAAAGTCATGACTCTGAGCCTCCCCCATCACCTGGTCTTTCCTCCCCAAAGAGCTCTGTACAGCCTGATGTGACCCAGCTTATGACCTCTCCCAGTATCCCAGTCTTGGGTCCTGTGGCTGTCACCAGTGATTCTCAGAACAATTCTCTATTTTCATCCCCTCCCCTCCCCTGTGCCCTTAACCAAAACCCAGTTCTCTCCTGAAAACTGCTACCTCTGCTGTCTGCTCTTCTCTTTTCCGAACTCCATGTGTTCCTGGCCCAGATATGGAGGAGGCACCCTCCTTGCCATGTTCAGGCCTTTATCTCTCCCTAAAAAAAGCTCACACCACTAGACCACCAGCCCCTCCCTGCCCCAAACCCATGGTGCTTTACATTACCAATTCACTTAAACCTCTCAAAACCCCATGAAGTAGGTATGATAATCAGCCTCATTTTACAGATGAGGAAGATGAGGCCCAGGCTGAACAATTTGCCAAAGATCACACAAAACAGATTTAAACTCAGGGAGCGGGCACTATAGTCCAGTTTCTTAAACACTCTGCCCCACCTGCCCCCAGAGACAGCAGCATCCCCCACCAAACCCTGTTCCATAAAGAGTTTAGCACCAGTCTCACTGCCTCTCTTTCCAAAAACCACTCCTGGCATAACAGCAATTTCAGCTCCATGAAGACAATTCTCCCCATACCCTTCGCTTAGCTCCTCAGTCTCCTGCTTAGTTCCTTATGTTCTCCATCATAAAATCTTAAGAGGCTTAGACCTTGTCATTGACAATAATTGCACGTTATGGACTACATGTTCAAAATTCATATGCTGAAGCCCCAACGCCCAATGGGATGGTGTTTGGAGACAGGTCCTTAGGGAAGTAATTAGGATTAAATGAGGTCATGAGGGTGGGGCCCTCATAATGGGATTAGTGTCCTTATAAGAATTGATACCAGAGAACTTGCCCTCTCTCTCTCCATCCCCCAGCAGGACAAAGAGGTCAGGTGAAGACACAAGATAAAAGTCCCCTATAAGCCAAAAGAAGAGGCTGCAGAATGAAATCTACTCACCAGCGCTTTGATCTCAGACTTCCCAGCCTCTAGAACTCTGAGAGAGAAATTTCTGATGTGAATCCATCCAGCCTGTGGCATTTTGTTGGGATAGGCTTAGCATACAAATGCACTCCACTCTCCTGAGAATCTCAGTTTCAAACACTCCACCCACAGCCAGTCTCATCTTTCCAGTTTACACCCTCTATGAACCCAACTCCAATCATCTTAAAAACCCATCAGCACTTCCATCAGTGACCCCAAGTGCTAAGAGAACCTGCCCACCCTGCCTGGGCAGATTCCAGGGTCACGACTCCCTTTCAGTCACCCTCAGTCCCACAGTTCCTTCTTCCTGCCCCCCCAAAATAACAAACCCAACCCTAATGAAACCCAACCTCCTGCCATCTCTATGCCTGCTCCTAACAGCTGAACTTGGCTGGAGAAACATACCCCGCTGTGCTAACGGACTCACAGTCTCAAATATTCCTTGGCCTTCCTCAGTGGCCCCACATTTCCCTTCTAGTCCCCCTCCCCAACCTGAGGACTATTCTCCAGTCCTTCTCCTCAAACTTTCAACACTTCCTCGCCCATGCTCACTCTCAACTGATAACCTTGCTTTCAGACTTCCACCTGCAAACCCTATTAGATCTACTCACCTACCAGCATTTGTCCCATCTCCCCACCTTCCTCCTGTCATGAGTGGGCTCTTTGCAAAGCCCTTCCCCAAGCCCTGGAGGTCATCACCTCTCACATCCTCTAAGGCATTTATATCAGCAGTGAATTCCTCCCTGACACCACCTTGACATCTGTGTGTCAGGGGCTCCCCTCTCTGCTAAATGTTCTCCATCATCTTACAAACATGCTGTTCTTTCTTCTCTCTAAAAAATGCTTTCTAACTACGTTGACCCTCACCTCCCCCTCCATCTACCTCCATATGTCTTTGTTTTCCTTCATAGAGTAGATTTTCTAAAACTAAATTAAAATTGTTTAGTTTCTCTTCTTTCATTCTTTCTTAAATCCACTCAAGTCAAGCTTTCAGCCTCACCCACCCGCTGGGAAATGGACCCTTCCAAGCCCCCCAAAGATGCCCATGATGCTCAATCCAGTGGTCAATACCCTGCCCTCATTTCTTTGACCTCCAGCAGTACTGACACAGATGACATGCCCTTCTCTTAAATTACAGAATGGTCCAAAAAGAAGCAAACACTTCCAAAAATGCGTTGCTCAGTAACTGGATTATATGAACGAATAGTCAAAACCCATTCTTCAAAGAGTTATCATTCTTATTTCAGTTGTCTTTTAAAAACATTAATTTAAAAAAAAAAAACATTAATTTATCTATTTGATAAACTGGGTCTCAGTTCCGGCACTCAGAATCTTCCTGCTTCACTGTGGCTCTCTGGATCTTTTAGTTGCAGTGTGTGAACTCTTAGTTGTGGCATGTGGGATCTAGTTGCCTGCTCAGGGGTTGAACTCAGGCCCGCTGACTTGGAAGCCTGGAGTCTTAGCCTCTGGACCACCAAGGAAGTCCCTATTTCTGTCACCATATAAACACTCCACATGTGCGCCTTATCTCTGAGTCCATGTCGACCCTGGATGGTCTGTGGCCCCAACCTGTGTAATACATCACAGCGGGATGGCTGACACAGCAGACATGATACATTTCCTCATGTCCCCAGGGATGGGAGGAAGAGGTGGTGTAAACCACAATTCCTGAGGAATACAATTTTTCTGTTGATTACTGAACGATGAAGTTATACCTGGTTTGTCTTAATGGACATGCACTTTCCTCACTTGGCTTCCGGGACGCCGCTCACCCAGGCTTCCCTCCCACCTCTTCAGCAGCTCCTTCCAGCAACCCACCCCACCCCCACCCAGCCTCCCTGGCAACATGGTCAGTCCAAGAGCTCCTCTCCTATGTCTGCTCTCACTCCTTGAAGCAAGCATCCAGGCTCTGGGCTTTAAGCACCACCAATAAGGGCTCACCTGGTGGCTCAGATGGTGAAGAATCTGCCTGCGGAGCAGGAGACCCACGTCTGATCCCATCTGTATATCTGATTCCATGGACAGAGGCCTCTGGCTGGCCACAGCCCATGAGGTTGCAAAGAGTTGAAATACTGAGCAACTAATGTTTTCACTTCTTTTTTTTTTTTCATATGTCCAAGACTCTCAGATTCCTATTTCCACTGCAGGTAACAAGCTCATATATCTAACTACTTGACATTGCCACCTGAGTAGCATCAAATAGGCATCTTCAGCTCCTGGTCTTCCCACACACATTAACCTGATTCTCCCAGTCAGCCCTTTAGAAGATGTACTTTTCATCCTCAGTTCAGTTCAGTTCAGTCACTCAGTCATGTCTGACTCTTTGCGACACCATGAATTGCAGCACGCCAGGCCTGCCTGTCCATCACCAACTCCCGGAGTTCACTCAGACTCGCGTCCATCGAGTCAGTGATGCCATCCAGCCATCTCATCCTCTGTCGTCCCCTCTCCTCCTGCCCCCAATCCCTCCCAGCATCAGAGTCTTTTCCAATGAGTCAACTCTTCGCATGAGGTGGCCAAAGTACTGGAGTTTCAGCTTTAGCATCAGTCCTTCCAAAGAAATCCCAGGGCTGATCTCCTTCAGAATGGACTGGTTGGATCTCCTTGCAGTCCAAGGGACTCTCAAGAGTCTTCTCCAACACCACAGTTCAAAAGCATCAATTCTTTGGTGCTCAGCCTTCTTCATAGTCCAACTCTCACATCCATACATGATTACTGGAAAAACCATAGCCTTTGCATCCTAGAGTTACTTAAACCACAACCAGCCTACCTTCACGATAGGACAACCTCTGGCCCTTCGCTGCTCCCATCACAAGACAAGGCAGCATCTTGTTCCACCTGGATTACTGCAATAGCCTTCTTCCAGATGTCCTGCTCTACTCTCACCTCTCAAATTGATTTCCGGTGAAAGCTGTAGCAAATTCTCTCAAACTTGGTGGCTTAAACCACAAGTATTTATTATCTCCCAACTCTGGAAGCCAGAAGAGCAAAATCAAGGTCTCAGCCAGGTCATGCTTTCTTGACCCCTTCCAGGGGCTCTAGGAGAGACTCCTTCCTTGCTTTGGCTTCCCATGGCTTGTGGCTGCTGCACTAATTCCTGCCTTTGTTTGCACATGGCCTTTTCCTCTGTGTCTATGTTTTCTCTTCTTCTTTCTCTTACAGGACATTTGTGTTGGATTGAAATAGGTCCCACCCAAATAATCTAGAATGATCGCATCTCAAGATCTCAACTTAATTACACCTGCAAAGACCCTTTTTCTAAGTAAGGTCACATTCATGGGTTTTAGGTGTGAGGATATAGACATATCTAGAATTGGTTATCCATACAGCAAGCAGTCGGTGTCTTTAAAATCATATATCAAATCATGTTATTGTTCTGTCCCTAAGTTGTGTCTGACTCTGCAACCCCATGGACTGCAGCATGCCAGGCTTCCCTGTCCTTCACTGTCTATTGGAGCTTGCTCAAACTCATATCCATTGAGTCAGTGATGCCATCCAATCATCTCAACCTCTGTCACCTCTTTCTCCTCCTGCCTTCAATCCTTCCCAGCATCAGGGTCTTTTCCAATGAGTCAGCTCTTCACATGACGGGGTCAAGGTGTTGGAGCTTCAGCATCAGTCCTTTCAATGAATATTTAGAGTTGGTATCCTTTAGGATTGACTAGTTTGATCTCTGTGCTGTCCAAGGGACTCTTAGTAGTCTTCTCCAGCACCACAATTCAAAAGCATCAGTTCTTCAATGCTCAGCCTTCTTTATGGTCCAACTCTCACTTTCATACATGACTACTTGAAAAACCATAGCTTTAACTATATGGACCTCTGTCAGCAAAGTGATGTCTCTGCTTTCTAATATGCTGTCTAGGTTTGTCATACCTTTCCTTCTGAGGAGTATCTTTTAATTTCATGGCTGCAATGACTGCCCACAGTGATTTTTGAGCCCAGGAAAATAAAATCTGCCACTGTTTCTGTTTTTTCCCCCATCTATTTGCCATGAAGTGATGGGATGGGATGACATGATCTTAGTTTTTTTAATGTTGTTTTAAGCCAGCTTTTTCACTCTCCTCTTTCAACTTCAACAAGAGGTTCTTTAGTTCCTCATTTCCTGCCATTAGGGTGGTGTCATCTGTACATCTGAGGTTCTGGATATTTCTCCTGGCAATCTAATTATGTTGTGCTTTAAACCCTCAAAGGGCCCTCCATCTCATCATAGTGAAATCAGGTCCTTACCATGGCCTAGAAGACCTAGGATATGGCCCCACTAACCCTCTGACCTCATCTCCAGCCCTCTGGCCCCACTCCCTCTGCTCTAGCCTTCTGGCCTTGTCCCAGCTCGGGGCCTTTTGTCCTTGCTATTCTCTCTGCCTGGAGCACCCTCCTTGCTCCTGGCTCCATGCTCCACCCTCTCATTTCCTCCCAGGTCTTCTCTCCTGCTCCTGCTACTCTCTACCTACCTGGCTTTATTTTCTTCACATTATTTCCATTCTCTACCGTGATTCACTGTATATTGCTAGTTTGTTCAGTGTCTGCCTCCTTCACCAGAATGTAAGCCCCAGGAGGGTAGGGGCTCTGTTTTGCTTAATGCATGCTATGAACTGAGTGTCTGTGTCCCCACCCTACTCCTGCCCCCAGATTCATATGTTGAAGCCCCAACCCTCACTATGATGATATTTGGAGATGGAACTTTTGTAACTGGTTTACTTGAGGTCTTGGGGTGGGGTCCCCATAAAGGGACTAGTGTCCTTATAAGAAGAAACCACAGAGCTTGCTCTTTCTCTCCACAATGTGAGGACACAGGAAGAGGAAGCCATCTGCAAAAGAACCTTCACCAGGGGCAAAATGAACCAGCACCTTGATCTTGGACTCTCTAATCTCCAGAACTGTCAGAAATAATGCTTGTTGTATAAGCTACCCAGTTGACGGTATTTGTTATAGCAGCCCAAGCCGACTGAGGCTGACTGCACTATCTCCACTACCTAGAACAGTGCTTGGTGGGTGATGACATTCTCAGAAATGTTGTTTGTTAAAACCTCCCCACAATCCTCTGGGCAGAGCCTATATCCCAATTAGGAGGCACTTTGCTTCTCTTATTGAAATGATGGTCAGCAGCATGAAACTGCAGTCAAGCTCTGGGGTCCCCATCACTCTGTGTGCACATGTCCAAGCTACATCTCAGGACTGACTGTGCCAATCTGTTGTAACACGACACATCTGTCTCCTCCACAAGATTAGGAACTCCTCCTGGGATGAGAATTCCACGTGGGAATTCCAGAGTCAGGTTTCCTGAAGTAATTTGGGTAGCATGATTTTATTAGCAGCTGTTTCCAATCACAGAGGGGACCAGGAAAGGGCAACACTTTGGCTGGGTGGGTGTAATAGTACAGGTTATTTTCACTCCAAGTAACAGAAACCCCTACTCAGGCTCAAGCTTTATAGGGAACTGAAGTTCTTGGAGGTAGAACAGGCTTCAGATATGGTCTGACCGAGTGACTAAACAATGCTGCTCAGCATCCATTTCCTTCCCAACTTTCTGTGGACCTTTCTTAGCATCCTCTTCATCCTAAAGCCGACTTGACTCTCATGGTCACAAGAGAGCTAAATAGGGCTCATATTCCTCATTCATATCTCAAGGGAAAGAGAGTTTCTCCACAGGCTTAAAAGAATTCCTGGGGTTCCTCTTGTTGAAGCCACTCACACCGCATTCCCACTCCTGAACCAATTCACTGTAGAAGGAATCAGGCCAATCGCCTTCAACCAAAAAAGAACTGGGCAACTCCCTTCAACCCATCTTCAAACCACATGCTGGGAAATTCGGGATGCATTTAGGAAGGAGGAAGGGGAATGGATGTTGGAGAGGTGACCGATAATTCTCTGCACAATGGGTCTTCCAAAACATCAACTCTCCCAGGTGACTGCTGCCCCTGTCTCCACACAGGATTAGTTCTGGGGTGCCCGCAGTCAAGTTATGGCTTTTATGAGATATGAGTGAACCTAACCAAGGCTTTGGAATGTCTCTTTTAGAAATTAGTGGTGAGCAAGCCAAGCATACAATTAAGTACTGAATTTTTCTACAAACACAGATACACACAGAACAGGGCATGGCATTAAGCCCTCATGCAGATCCCTTTCCCACGAGCTTGTCTTGTGCTGAAAGACCTCTGGTTAGAGAATGTGGCAGATGACGGAATTGAAATGTTCCTTCATAATTGAAGCAGATTCTCGGCAGCAGCTTTGCCCTCTGCACAGCATGTAATGCCTTTATGTAAGTGCATATCTATGCATGATGACCTACAGCATCAATCTTGAGGGTTCTTGCTCCCTTTCCTCTCAATCTCATGCGTGCTCTCTCTCTCCCCAAAATTAATAGGAGATAAGTGCTAGGGAAATCTTGGCTCTGTTAGAAGTGTTCCAGGCCCGTAGGTAAGCTTCCCATCTCAAAGCAACTTAAGAATCCCAGAAAGCTTCCTTGTCTCCTCTCACCTACCACAAGTCCCTTTGGAGTCTAAAATTTCCACACTGTCAAGCCTTTGAATTTGGGGGTCTTGAAAATGGAAGAAAATGATCTCTTAGAGCTATTAGAGCCACTGATGCTCAAGGGTGTTGAAGACCTTGAGGGGATAAAGCCTTAAGTGTGCACATTTTAACAGGAAGGAAAGCCAGCTTTAAACAAAGATCAGACCAAAGGACACCCTAGGGCGCTGGGAAGTAGGCTGAAGAAACTGAATTTGAGACGGAAGGACACCAGCCTGCAACATTTCCCACAGCGCAACCGCAACCGGGAGGCACTGTGTTTCTTTTATCAAAACAATGGAAGGCAGCACAGAGCTGTGATTAAGCTCTAGAGTCTAACTTTCTGGGTCCAGACTCCAGCTCTGCCTCTAACTGGACAAGTCTCTTTATCTTTCAATTCTCAGTTTCTTTATCTGCAAAAAGAAGAGAATAATAAGACCATGTAGGATGATATTATAAATAACATAATCTAAAAATACATATTATATACTATTAGTGCTATAGTACAATATACATTGTATATATAATACCATAGTGTACTATACTACATATACTATTATTATATTATGCTATGTAATATGTACTTATATATTATGCTATAATGAATAATAGATTATACTATATATACTATATGTATTATTGTATTATACTATATACCACAGTATAATATATATATATAATATACAATACTATATTATACTACATGCCTGTAGTATACATAAAGGCTTCCCTGGCAGCTCAGTGGTAAAGAATCTGCCTGCAGTGCAGAAGACATGGGTTTGATCCCCAGGCTCGGACTATCCCCTGGGGAAGGAAATGGTAACCAACTCCAGTATTCTCACCTGGGAAATCCCATGGACAGAGAAGCCTGACAGCCTACAGTCCATGGGTGCCAAAAGAGTCAGATACAACTTAGTGACTAAAAGAAAAAAAAAATATTATATATATATATATATATATATATATATATATATATATAACATTTTTATTTTTGTGTAGTTAAACTAATGTCCTTGCTTTTAATCCTTTCTGGATTTTGTTCCAAGATTAAAGATTATTCTTCCCATATTAGAGTTCTTCTAATATAGTTGTGGTTCTTTTTTTATATTTAAGTCCATGATCCATTTGGAATTTATCACAGTCTACAATAAACTGTGGAAAATTCTGAAAGAGATGAGAATACCAGACCACCTGACCTCCGTCTTGAGAAACCTATATGCAGGTCAGGAAGCAGCAGTTAGAACTGGACATGGAACAACAGACTGGTTCCAAATAGGAAAAGGAGTACATGAAGGCTGTATAGTGTCACCCTGCTTATTTAACTTCTATGCAGAGTACATCATGAGAAACACTGGGCTGGGAGAAGCACAAGCTGGAATCAAGATTGCCGGGAGAAATATCAATAACCTCAGATATGCAGATGACACCACCCTTATGGCAGAAAGTGAAGAGGAATTAAAGAGCCTCTTGATGAAAGTGAAAGAGGAGAGTGAAAAAGCTGGCTTAAAGCTCAACATTCAGAAAGCAAAGATCATGGCATCCGGTCCCATCACTTCATGGAAATAGATGGGGAAACAGTGGAAACAGTGTCAGACTTTATTTTTTTGGGCTCCAAAATTACTGTAGATGGTGACTGCAGCCATGAAATTAAAAGACACTTACTCCTTGGAAAAAAAGTTATGACCAACCTAGATAGCATATTCAAAAGCAGAGACATTATTTTGCCAAGAAAGGTCTGTCTAGTCAAGGCTATGGTTTTTCCTGTGGTTATGTATGGATGTGAAAGTTGGACTGTGAAGAAAGCTGAGTGCCGAAGAATTGATGCTTTTGAACTGTGTTGTTGAGAAGACTCTTGAGAGTCCCTTGGACTGCAAGGAGATCCAACCAGTCCATTTTAAAGATCAGTCCTGGGTGTTCTTTGGAAGGACTGATGCTAAAGCTGAAGCTCCAATACTTTGGCCACCTCATGTGAAGAGCTGACTCATTGGAAAAGATTCTGATGCTGGGAGGGATTGGGGGCAGGAGGAGAAGGGGACGACAGAGGATGAGACGGCTGGATGGCACCTACTCGATGGACATGCTGCTGCTGGTTTGGGTGAACTCCGGGAGCTGGTGATGGACAGGGAGGCCCGGCGTGCTGCAATTCATGGGGTTGCAAAGAGTCGTACATGACTGAGCGACTGAACTGACTGACTGATGTTATGAAATAGGAACCAAATTTATTTAACCTGAGTTGGTAAATATAATCTTTAATTTTGGAATGGAAAAGACCTAAGTATGGCACAAAACCCAGAAAGGATTAAAAACAAGGACATTAGTTTAACTACATAAAAATAAAAATATTATATATATATATATAGGTGTACTAACAGCAGTTAGGCTTCCCTGATGGCTCAGTGGAAAAGAATCCGCCTGCAATGCAGGAGCTGCGGGAGATGCAGTTTCGATCCCTGGGTCGGGAAGACCCCCTGGAGGAGGCTATGGCAACCAGCTCCAGTGTTCTTGCCTGGAGAATCCAATGGACAGAGGAGTCTGGTGGGCTACAGTTCATAGGGTCACAAAGAGTCAAAGACAACTGAAGCAACTTAGCACACACACGCATGCATGTATAAAAATATATGTATATAATACATAGCATACTGTAGCATACTATATACATATAATATATAGTATATATACATAGTATGTTTATATAATATGTGTATATACATTATAATATGTGATTTAGTCACTAAGTTGTATCCAACTCCGTGATCCCATGAACCTTAGTCCACCAGGCGCCTCTGTCCATGGGATTTCCCAGGCAAGAATACTGAAATGGGTTGCCATTTCCTTCTCCAGGGGATCTTCCTGACCCAAGAACTGAACCCAAGTCTCCTGCACTGCAGGCAGATTCTTTACTGCTGAGCTGCCGGGAAGGCCACATTACAGTGTCCTGCACTCTATACACACGGCGTTGCATGTGTATACATAGTATGTGTGCATGTTTGCACAGTTGCTTGAGTCATGCTGACTCTGTGTAACCCCGTGGACTGCAGCCCACCAGGCTCCTCTGTCCATGGGATTCTCCAGGCAGGAATACTGCAGTGGGTTGCTATGTCCTCCTCCAGGGGATCTTCCCGACCCAGAGATCGAAAATACACCTCCTGCATTGCAGGCAAATTCTTTACCGCTGAGACACAGGAGAAGCCCCAGTATGTAGCATCAGTTCAGTTCAGTTCAGTTCAGTGGCTCAGTCGTGTCTGACTCTTTGCGACCCCGTGGACTGCAACACGCCAGGCTTCCCTGTCCATCACCAACTCCTGGAGCTTGCTCAAACTCATGTCCATCAACTCGGTGATGCCATCCAACCATCTCATCCTCTCTCGCCCCCTTCTCCTCCTGCCTTCAATCTTTCCCAGCATCAGGGTCTTTTCCAATCAGTCAGTTCTTCGCATCAGGTAATATATTATAATATAGCATATTATATATATATTATATATATTATAGTGTATATTTACTGTATACTATATAATATAAACATATAGTATACTATATCTACTATATAATGTGTGTATGTGTATATTATACAATATATATGTTATACTATCCTTACATACTGTATATAATATAGAGAATATTTCACTATATACTGTAGGAGTATAGTATACTATAGTGTTAGACATCAAAACCTTTGCCATTGCTTCAGGGGGTGTGAGGACTCTTCCTTGCCCTTGACTTCACACTTGAGTGTGTTATTTGCTTTGGCCAATGAGCTGCTAATAATGGCCTGAAATACACCTGTGTGACTAGCATGCCCTCTTATGATTTTGCCTTGGCTCAGGGATCCGTAAGGAGGACCACATGGAACAGATCTGGATCCAGCCTGCCACAGAAGCCCGACCCAGCCAAGTTCCATGCAGATCAGGAAAAACCCAGCTGACCTGCAGACATGTGAGCTGAACACCTCTGAGATTCTGTGTTTGCTTATTACACAGGCAAAGCTAAGTGTATAGTAAATACTCAATATTCATGTTAGAATTATTAGTATAAAAACTGCACATGGCTCACACAACCAGGGTATTCATTTGAAATGTCAGGTTGCTGCTACTTGCTCTCATACAAAAGTTACACTGCAAGCTCTCAAGGGCCCATTTGAGGTCTGAGCCAGTAGGCATCCCATGGTGTGGTTGACCAATGGAATCATTAACACACTTCACCTCTGATCTGCACCAGTGTTTGTCTCCAGTTCTCTATGGCATCACCACATTCTCCACTCACCCATTTGAGCAATGTTCATCAAGTGCTTTCCACATTTGCTAGGCAAGAGCACAAACCACAATGAACAGGACAGATGAGGACTGTATTCTAGTAGGGGTGTGTGTGTGTGTGTGTGTGTGTGTGTTGGGGGGGTACAGGTAACAGACACACATGAAGAAACAAGCAAGAATAGACTGATGAGAGCTGCAAGGGCAATAAACGGGAAGGAGCCAGAGAGTAGCCGGGAAGGCCACTTCATCTAGGGGTCTAGGAGGGGTGAAGGGCAAGTACAAACTGCAGAGTGTCTGGGGAACCAAAAGGAGCCATGTGGTTTGAGAGGGGCATGGGAGAGGCGAGTGGCTAGAGAGATCCCATCCACATTCCTCTTCCCCAGACTTCTTTGTCACCAATTTTCCAATCATGTTCCTTCCAAGTCCCTGACCATCCAGCCAAACCACTGGCCACAGCCCATGAATCAATGCATCACTGGCCACTTCTCCTTCTAAGCAAAGTGAACAGCCCAGTGCACATCTCAGATGGATTTCCCTTCACACAGTCCTCCAGGGATGCCCCGGAGAGTCTGCAGCCGTCCACATTCAGGTGGGGCCTGCATGTTGTGGAAACATCTGTAAACCAGACCCCAGACTTCCCTTCTTCTATCAGTGGACCATACAGAACTCCTGATGAGGTCACGGGTGCAGGCTGGGAGACAGAAGGCTGTGTAGCGGGAGTGGGGGCCACAGCACCTGGGCCACTTCATTGTGTTAGTTTACTTGTGTCCTCAAGGTCCAACCACGTATATGTCACCTTCATGTTGAGAATGAAATATTGCTGCGCACAACTAACTTTATGATTTGGAGGATCAGATAACACCCAGTTCATGAGAGGCAGCTCAGATTTTATGGTAACCCGGTGGCCCAAAGTTCAGTCTCTACTAAGGCCCAGTATTAGGCCAAGAGCTGTTTCTCAAAAGAACAGTTATCTGGAGATGATGGCAGGGTCATGCCCCCAAATCCTAAAGGCCTGTGCTGGGATTCCCCGAGAAGGGCCAGCCAAAGGCTCCCAGCAATTCCTGATTAGCCACTCCACTTCAAGCACCACTGGACTGGCTGGATCTTCTGGCCCAGAGCATCTGGTCTGGCTGGATGGTCAGGGACTTGGAGGGAGCATGACTGGAAAACTGGGGGCAGAGAAGTGTGGGAGAAGGAGTGTGGATGGGCTCCGTCTGGGCTCATCGTGCCCCGAGAAGCCTGGACCCACTATCAGGCCTTCTCTCCTTCTGGGCACCACCCAAAATAAGCAGCTTCGGGGGTCACTTCAGGAAATGATGCAGAGCAACCCCCAGGTAAGGAATGTGTTGACTCCACAATCCAAAGATCCCCTGGAGAAAGAAACGGCAGACCCCATGGTTGGCAGCACGCCAGGCTTTCCCGTTCTTCACCATCTCCCAGAGTTGCTTCAAACTCACGACGAGTCAGTGACGCCATCCAACCATCTTGTCCTCTGCCGTTCCCTTTTCCTCCTGCCTTCAATCCTGCCCAGCATCAGCGTCCTTTCCAAGGAGTCGGCTCCTCGCATAAGGTGGCCAGAGTACTGGCGCCTTAGCATCAGTCCTTCCAATGAATATTCAGGGTTGAGTTCCTTTAGGATTGAGTGGTTTGATCTCCTTGCAGTCCAAGGAACTCTAAAGAGTCTTCTATAGCACCACAGTTTGAAGGCATCAGTTCTTTGGTGCTCAGCCTTTTTATTATCCAGCTCTCATATCTATACATGACTACTGGAGAAAACATAGTTTTGACTATGTGGACCTTTGTAGGCAAAGTAATGTCTCTGCTTTTTAATACTCTGTCTAGGTTTGTCATAGCTTTTCTTCCAAGGGGAAATTTGAATTTCATGGCTGCCGTCTCTGAGTTACTACCGAGTTAAGCTTAGGATAATCCACTATCATTCTCCAAAATCCACCTGTCTTCTGCACAGGCCAAACAGGTGAATTGAATAGGGTGTGGATTATCAAGCCAGTCAAGCTGACATGTAAAATTAATGATCACAGGAAGTCAGGATACTAGCCTCCTTCCCAGGTGGTGCTAGTGGTAAAGAACTTCCCTGCAACACAGGAGATGCAAGAGACTCTGCTTCGATCCCTGGGTCGGGACAATGCCCTGGAGAAGGAAATGGCAACTCACTCCAGTATTCTTGCCTGGAAAATTCCACAGACAGAGGAGTCTGACGGGCTACAGTCCACGGGGTGGCAAAGAGTCAGACTCGACTGAGCACACGCGCACACACACACAGCCTTGTAGGCAGAAATGTGGGCATCTTGCAGAAGCTACTGGAAGCATTCAGAGTTCAAGTGGAGGACTCTTCATAAGAAGATCAGCCCAAGAAAGAAGCAGTTTCCTGCTAGGGTGATCATTTCATAGGGAGTGGAGTTAACTATTGGTAACAGGAAGAATCTATTTTCCTCTTGGGAAATGGAACTGGGTAGTCACTGGGGAAAAGGTGGTGGTCATGGTGTTGTTTTCTGCGGCCTGAATGATGCTGAGGGGTGTCTGCCCTTGGAAAATTAAAAAGAAACTAAGCAGGCTTCCCTGCGTTGCTCAGGGGCAAAGACTCTGCCTGCCGCTGCAGGAGACATGGGTTTGATCTCGGACCCAGGAAGATCCCACATGCCAGGGAGCAATGAAAGTGAGGTGCCACAGCTACTGAGCCTGTGCTCTAGAGCCGGGAAGCCACAGCTGCTGAAGCCTGCATGCGCTAAAGCCTGTGCCCTGCAACAAGAGAAGCCACCACAGTACGAAGCTCAAGCAAGGCAACTGGAGGAGCCCCTGCTCTCCTCAACCAGAGAAGAGCCCGAGCAGCAACGAAGTCCAGCACAGCCAAAAGTAAAATAAGTAAATCAATTAAATTTTTTTTAAAAAAAGAAAAAAGAAACCAACCAGGACTTCCCTGGCTGCACAGTGGATGACAGTCTAAGTGCCAGTGCAGGAGACACAGGCTCCCTCCCGGGCCTGGGAAGAGCCCATGTGCTGCGGAGCATCAGAGCCTGTGTGCCGCAACCGCTGCAGCTCGCGCGCTCCAGGGCCCCTGAGCCGCCGCCAGCGAGCCCACGGGCTGCAGCCCCTGAAGCCCACGCTCCTGGAGCTTGGGTGTCACAACGACAGAAAGCAGCCTATGTGCTACCACGAAGAGCGGCCCCCGCTCACCGCAGCCAGAGAAAGCCCACGCACAGCAACGAAGACGCATGCCCCCAACTAAAAATAAATGAACACTATACTCCAACAGAAAACAAACGTTTTTTAAAAAAGAAACCAACCACAGGTCATAAGGAGACAGGGATCTGTGGTTGAAATTTGTCTCCTTGAGTGCTGACAACTTTGCCCCACATCAGTTTAGCTAAGCTGAAACAATCTTCTCCAGAATTCTCTTCCATGCGCACAGAATTCTGGGCCACAGGAGGAATTTGTTCAGGAGCTGGAAGATGGACATGATGCTGCAGCCACGTTGAGGCTCAGAATCCACGCTCAGGGTCACGCTGCAGCTGGAGCTCGCTGCCACTCACCTTGCTGGCATCAGGCAGGAGCCAGGCCGCATCTCCTGCAGCCCCACTGTGGATCTCCTCTTCTGGCTTCTCTGGGTCCTCGGCCAGCACTGCTGCTCCATGACAAAGCACTTGAGCTTCTCCTGCAGGGATTCCACGTCCTGCAGGTGGGGTGTTTGGAAGTGGATGAAACTGATGCAGGTCCCAGCTCCTGCTCATGGGTCCCAGCTGGCTCTGGCTTCCCCCACTTCACAACCCCCTTCTCCCCAGCTGCCAACCTTGCTGACTTCAGGCCCCATGCCAGATGCAGATGTAAGAGACTCACAGAGTGTGGCACCAGCTCCCACAAGTGCACAAGGTCAGAACCTTAAAATAAATCCTTCATTCTACATTGCAGAGGTTCTGTTTCTCTGATGGAAGCGCAACTACCACATACCCCTTCATTCATCCTGTAAAGTTTGAGCAGAGGAAAACCTTCCCATCCAGCTGGCATCTATAGTGTCTGAAGACTCATGAAAGGGTTGACCCTTCTCCGTGCAGAAGGTCCCAAGGAGGAAGTAGCAGCAGACACGACAGACTCAAAGGCAGTCCAGTGGTTATGACTTTGCCTTCCAACGCAGGGGGCATGTGAGTTCGATCCCTGGTTCGGGAGCTAAGTTTCCACAAGCTTCATGACCAAAAAACTCAAACATAACACAGAAGCAATGTTGTAGCAAATTCAATAAAGACTTTCAAAATGGTCCACATTTTTTAAAAAGTCTTACAAGGAAAGGTAGAGCTAGAAGTTTACAGGGGATCCAGCGAGGGGAGTCAGGAGATGAGGGACATATTTGTGGGACTGCTCCAAAACTCTGTTCCCAACTCATATATGTGGGGAACAAATCAGCTCAAATCCTCTTTACCAAACCCAGACCCTGACCTGTGCTTCTGAGAAGGTCCACAGAGAAGAAACTGCCCTGACATCTTAGCTGATGGAGGTATCACACCTGGGAGCTGAGGCACCTTCTGTACCTGATTGCTGGTAGGATGCCTGCCTCCTACACGGATGCTGAAGCAGAGATTACCAGAAGCATAGTGGTACCCAAGGCTGAGAGAGCCCAGGCCTGCTGCCCTCATCTTTCTGCTTCCCAACAGGGAATAAGGGACGTCCACAAAGAACAGGAAGGAACACCTCACTCTGTGTGTTACACTTGTAACTAGGAAACTGATGCTGCCTCTCTGGGCACGGCAATCCCCGAGTAGTACCTCCTCAGAAGAGCAGGGGCCCTTTTAAGGTGTGAAGGATGGTGACCTTTCACTCCCCTGCCTCCTGTGCTCGTTCAGATGTCAGTCACTCTGGGCCTGGCAATGCCTGCCTACACCCCTGCCCGTGAATTCAAGTGGTCACGGACTTCATCATCCCCTCTTTGCTTGCAAGTAACAGGAGGGTGAGTAGAACAGTACATGTGGACCAGCCGAGTAATAAGAGGCCAGGTGTGACTTGGAGTGATGGTGTTCAGTTCTGCAGAAGCTACAGAACTGACCTAAATCCCAGAGTTCCCAGGGCAGGGACAAGAGGATGTCATGGCCCCAGAGGAGCCCCGCCCTGGGCCACTGGGGATTCTGAGACCAAGGCCAGGAGAGGGGGGCAGCAAGACTTTGTGGGCCAGCTGAGGCTGCCACAACCTGGGTCCTTCTCTTCCCTAATGTGTGTAGTATCCCTGTAAGGTCCAGGATGGTGACATCTCTAAATCCTTTCTGAAAATGAAACCTTTTTTATAAACCAATACGTAAAATGGTTCCCGAAAGCTGAACTGCTCTGGTGAAGTATAGGTGCTCAGGCTGTGCACTGCCAAGCCCTCCAAAGCCCCCAATGCACCCGGCCCCCTCCTCAGATGCCCCCAAGGTGGCCCCAAGGAGCCCCAGACTCCTGAGAGCATAGAGTGGAACATTCTAACAGAAGAAGCCCAGAGTGAGCCCCACTGGGCGGCAAGGAGACCACTGCAAAATGACCATGGCATTCGCGTGGGGGAGTGGGGACAGAGGGAAGGGGGTGAGGTCAGATTTAATAGGAGCAACAGCAACTACAAGCATGCACGCTTAGTCGCTCAGTCGTGTCCAACTCCTTGAGACCCCAAGGACTGCAGCCCATCAGGCCCCTCTGTTCAAGAGATTCTCCAGGCAAGAATACTGGAGTGGGTTGCCATGCCCTCCTCCAGACGATCTTCCCATCCCAGGGATCGAACCCTGGTCTCCCACATTGCAGGCAGATTCTTAACCATCTGAGCTACCAGGGAAGCCCAATAATAACTACAGACACCATATTACACGCCTGTAATATGACAGCAAGCCTTGCAAGGTGAGAAATACTATTCCCATTTATAAGTGAGGAGTGTGTGTGTGTGTGTTAATCACTCAGTCGTGTCCACCTCTTTGCAATTCCAAGGACTGTAGCCCGCTCAAAGAAGCAATTTTCTGGGTCACACACCTGAGATTCAAACCAAGCTGTGGAAGCTCCAAAGCCCATGCTATAGAAGAGATATAACTGCCTCTGTCTTCCTGGCACCCCAGCTTCCCTGGGGAACCTCCCTTGCCTGTTCTGGTAGGGAGGCCCACCACAGTAGCCTGCCCCTCCTCCTCACCCCCAGCCCAGCTCAAGAGGGTCAGCCAACCTGGCTGATGGAAGTACTACTCAAAACAGTGCTCAGGCCACAGGGTTGTGGATGACACAGTCAGGACCAATCGGAGTCCGGGCCTCAGACAGAGCGTCCAGGGAGAGGGACAGTCTCTTCTCCCACCTGGGTCACTAACCTGGGAATCTGCATATCTGGCGCATGGCCAGCAGCTGATTTTTCCCACTATGGGGTCTGCTCGTGCTGGTCTTCAGAGAGACGCTGACCAGAGCGGCAGACACAGCTGATGGAGAAGTGACCTCTCCCCACTCCTGAGCCTGAGTCTAGCAGGATGGCTTTTGACTCTGTGACCTCCCCCAGGCCCGTCCCAGCTCTGTGAGCCAGTAATCCCGTTCCCTCTCTTGAAGCATGACTTAAGCACATGCAGTAGTAGCTAATACATGTGCAGTCCTCTGTGATGAAGACAACAGCTGTGTCTGCAAGCTGGTGCCTTTCAGCCCATGCCCAACGAATCTGAGCCCATGGAGGCTCCTCTGAAGTCATCTTTGCTCCCATTTCAACATAAGAAGCTCCACTGTGACCTGCTTTGAATATTGGGCTTCCTCATCAGATCTGGATGGAAGAAAGCACAGTGCTCTGAAAATATTAAATGAAAAAAAGAGAGAGAGAGAGCTTGAAATCCTCTGTTGTCACTAACTTGGACCCAGCGAGTATTTAATCATGGGAACAATGGGAAGGCAATGATATTGGGAAAGGAGTACTTTCCAGAGGTACTCAGGACAGATTAGAAGAGGGAAGAGCCTCAAAGAGTCATCACCCCAGGCACAGGCCACGGAAAGCATCCACTGCCTTGACACATCTTGGGATCCCAAGCAGTCTTGGTTTTTTCTAAGCGAGATCTCAAGCCAGTTTCCCCCGGCAGTACATCAGGGGCTAGAAGACAAGGACACAGAGCCTAGGGATGTGGGTCAGGGGGAGCCCTGGGCAGCTGAAGAGCCATGGAGGAGCCTGGGACAGGGGACAGGGCCAGAGGAGAGCCGAGCGCAGGAAGCACCTAACCTCCGGCCAGCCTTGGAAAATCTTCAACGACCACCCAACGGCTCCTGCAGCCCCGTGGAGATGACCAAGTGAACCCCAGAAATATTCTGGATGCTTCCCAGTGGACTCTATCCACCCAGCAGTACAAGGACAAGGGGTTCTGTGGCTCCAGAGGGAACCGGGGTCACCATCTTGTCCCAGTCTGCCGCAAGTTTCCCTGTTTTCAAACTGGAAGTTCTGTTTCCCAGGAAACGCCTCCATCCCAAGTAAACCAGGATGTCTCACCACCCTCAGATGGTGCTGAACTATGCAGCTGAAGACGGGGAAGGAACCGGGCCCACATCAGGGCCAAGCGCAATCCTGACGGGAAACGCTAAGAATTCAGAACACTCTGCTCGTGAACTTTGTCAGGAGAACGTCTCAGGGGCACCGGCTCTGCCCAGCGGATGTGGGGAGCAGGGCATGCCAGTCGGGCAGCACGGAAGCGCCCCTCAGTCACCCACTTGACCCCAAATAAGAAGAGCAGGCACATGATCCCCCTGGAGTCTTCTCCAAGTGGAACTCCAAAGTCTCTTCATCACATGAAGAAGCTCCAGTACTGCCCCCAGGGCTCGGCTTCTGCTGTGGGTTCTGGAGCCATTTCAGGCCAGCGAGGAGTGAGCAGAGAGGGAAGCCAGGGCCCAAGAACCCCAAGACATCGTCAGTACCTTTCTCACCTGGAAGTCAAGAGGTCTGAGGTGAGGCCCATCGCTAAGCATCCAGCGATGAGTCCCATCCTTCCCTGCTTTCAGGATCACCTCCTGGCACCCCTCCCAGCCTGCTGCCAGCCGCGACCATTCCGTAACTCCTGCAATACGTGCCTCCACCTTACCTGGCTGTCCGTCCTTGGGGAGTCAGCCACACCTCCCCCTGGAAACCTTCTCTCACCCCTCAAACTGAAGTCTGCACCAGCACCCCCACCTCCAAAGGGCATGGCCCAGGTTTGAGATTATTCAGCTGTACAATCCTCTCCCCACCAGACTCTACCCTCCTTGCCTCCTACCCACAAGGCAGCACCCCACACAGGACTGACCCCAGAGGAGATTCCACCTCCAGAGCTGACCCAGGAGGGAGGGAGGGAGGGAAGAGGGGATCGCCAGGGCCTAAGGAAGTGACGCACAGTGATCAGAGACACTTCAGCCTTCCAAAGATACACCTAAGTACCCTAGAGGGCACCAGTATGAAAAGGTGGAATAAAACCCCCGCCATGGACCCTGTCCTGCAGGGATCCACCCGTATCTCCTATGGGTCCTGTCCTAGCCCTCTAGGACTCAGGGTCACCCTGAGGAGGTGAACAGCAGGAGTCGGAGAAGTGCTAAAGGAAAAGCCTGCAGAGGCCAGAGAATCCGCCCCTGGGCTTCCATGGACGTGCTCTACCATCAACGTTTTAAAGACACAGGCAACATATGACCATTAACACGGTGCAGGTGTGCAAGGAGACAGTTACCTGGAGAAGCAGAACAGCTGGCTTTGGTTCCCACTCTGGGGGTGAAGAGCTTGCTATGGCTCCATGCTGCCCCACAGCTGGAGGGACTGCCCCCCACATGGCCACGGGGAGGTCCTGCCTCCCCTGTAAGGCCAGCTCAAAGGTGTCTCCTGTAAGAACCCTCCCAGAACACTTAGATGAGACTGGCCTGGGTTTTCTGAGTACTTGGGGTTCTGGGGGAGGAGCTGTGTTTTGGAGACAATCTTCCAGGGTTCAAATCCCTACGTCCAACTGCTTATCTGTGCGCCCAGGACCCAATCACCTACCTCTCTTGATTCAGTTTCCTCAGCTATAAAACATGTTGTGTCTGACTCTTTGTGACCCCATGACCTGTAGCCCACCAGGCTCCTCTGTCCATGGGATTTTCCAGGCAAGAATACTGGTGTGGGTTGCCATTCCTTACTCCAGGGAATCTTCCCAACCCACAGATCAAACCCAGGTCTCTCGCATTACAGGCAGACTCTTCACAGTCTGAGCCATGATGGAAGTCCTACAAAACACAGATGGCAACAAAACCCACCTGTTGGGGGCACAGAAACAATGAGCTAATATATGCAAAATGCTAGGGACAGAGTCAGACATGAAGGAGGCTACTAGTGTTTTTTTTCCTTTTAAAACTTTTTTAAATTGGGAGATAATTGCTTTATAATGTTGTGCTAGTTTCTGCTGTACAACAACATGAATCAGCTATATATATACATATTATAAAGCAGAGACAAAGGTTTATCTAGTCAAAGCTATGATTTTTTCAGTACTCATGTACAGATGTGAGTTGAACCATAAAGAAGACTGAGTGCCTAAGAATTGATGCTTTCAGACTGTGGTGCTGGAGAAGACTCCTAACAGTCCCTTGGACAGCAAGGAAATCAAAGTAGTCAATGCTAAAGGAAATCAACCCTGAATGTTCACTGGAAGGACTGATGCTGAAGCTGAAGCTCCAATACTTTGGCCACCTAATGCCAAGAGCCAACTCATTGGAAAAGATCCCGATGCTGGGAAAGATTGAGGACAGGAGAAAAGGGCAAGCGAGGATGAGATGGTTGGATGGCATTACTGACTCAATGGACATGAGTTTGAGCAAACTCCAGGAGATAATGGAGGACAGAGGAGCCTGGCGTGCTGCAATCCATGGGGTCGCAAAAAGACACGACTGAGCAACTGAACAATATCTTCTCCTTCTTGAACCCCCTTCCCACCTCCCCTCCTATCCCACTCCTCTAGATCATCACAGAGCACCAGGCTGAGCTCTTGGTGCTAAACAGCAACTTCCCTCTGGCTATCTATTTTAAACACGGTAGCTGCTAGCGTTTGATGATATTATTATCATCATTTCTCTCAGGATGAAGATCGCATTCTTTCTTGCACAATTACCACTGATGTACTCTAGACTGGAGATATCTCCAGAGAAGAAATCATTGACCCATATCTTGGTTTTGCTCTCAGCCCTGTGTGGCTCTCACAGAGTAAATACATAGTGATAACTATTTCCTCAAGGAACACTCAGGTGCATTATAGGGAAGACACTCCCTGGTTCACTGCTCGCTCTAGAGAAATTAAGTCTTGACACTAGGAATATTCAGCAACCCTTTCCCTCCCCCCAGCAACTTGGGCTGTGACAGCAACTGCATTCAGAGGCAGCAGGTGAGGGAGGGCTTTGGGGGGCTTTATTCCTCTTTACTTTTTCTTATCCCCCTCCACCTCCTTTCCCACCAACCACAAAGGAGACGAGTTGCGTGGAAGCTGCACAGCAGAAGTTAGGAATCTGCAATCAGTGGAATAAAGAACCACATGGCAGAGTGGAGAAGTCTTCCTACAAAGGCTGACTTGGCTGCTTTCCAGGCTCTACTGCCTTGGACAAATCAGCCCGAGGCTCTGTGCCACGGTGCTCCTCATCTAGGAAATGGGGCTAAGATATCAACATCCGGTTTCGGGGAGGAATAAGCAGGCTCACAATGGAGTGTGCAGTGTGGGGCCAGACACCTGGTAGAAACTCTGGGTTCTGACAGCTGGGAGAGCTTGAGTGCTCGGCGCTCAGTCGTGTCCGACTCTGTGTGACCCCACGCACTATAGCCCGCCAAGCTCCTCTGTCCCTGGGATTCTTCAGGGAAGAATACTGGAGTGGGTTGCTATTTCCATCTGGACACATTAAAGCAAAGCCCTCAAGGGCAGAGGGAGTGGCTTGTTTAGACTCACCTCGGTTTACTTTTCCCAACAGCTTGGTACACTGCCATCGGCATACCATGGCACTCCACAAACATCTCAGAAGAACTGAGAGCCTCCTCAGGAAGAAGGAACCATATGCAATGGGGGACTCAAGGCTAAAACTCAGACTTCCTGCCTCCGAGAGGGTTGGAGACGCCAACACTCTTTTGACAGTCAGTGGCCACACACAAAAAAACGAGAAATGTCTGAGGGTGCCAGGGTCCCGATCTGGTTGGGCACGAATGACTTGGTTTTCAAGGTGGAAATAAAATGAAAGGAACACCCATCAATAATGTGAAATGTTAAAACCAAGAAAAAAATGCAAGCCCTCCCCATCCTGGGCAGCTAGAATGAAGGGAAGGGACAAAAAAGAGGCAAAACAAAAAAGAGATGGCGTGAAGGAAAACTAAAGAAGAAAAAGAGCAATCGAAGCAGGAAAGAGAACTGGGAAGGAAGAAGGAGGTTCCATGAGAGTTACAGGAAGACCGGCAGCAAAACCACTGAAGAAAGAGGTGGGGAGGTCGTGGGTGCAGAGTCGCAGAGAAGGATTCTCCAACATGCAGCCATGGACAGGTCATAGCTCATTCAAACCGTGGAAGTGTAATTCACACTCGAGAGCCAGAAGCCTTAACCTGGAAACTTGGACAACTGCATTGCATTTGAGACTGAGTTTTTAAAAATGGTAGCAGTGGGAGAGATAAAACCAGGCTCTGCTCAGCTTTCCAGTCTGGATCTGAGTAGGAAAACGAGAAATATTTCAGCAACACAGACTAGGCAAGTGCTTCCCTAATCTGGGTACTGCTCCAGCTGAGCCCTTGTTTGTCCTCAGATGGTACATGCTAGTGGGTGGAGAATCTCATGGACAGAGGAGCCTGTTGGGCTGCCGTCTATGGGGTCGCACAGAGTCGGACATGACTGACATGACTTAGCAGCAGCAGCAGCAGCAGTGGGTCAAAAGGTATAGGGTCCATTCCACCTCCAGACCCTGTAACATACTCAGTGGAGCTGGGTTATCCTGGATGCCTCAGGGTGCATTCTGTCCCTCAGGAGCACCCTGGACCTTTGTGCCCACATCCCTCCGTCCCCATGCCTCCCTCAGATGCACAGGGGAAGCCAATTTCACCCTCCAGCTCTGTGGGAGGGTACCTGGTTTGTTGTTGTTCAGTTGCTAAGTCATGTCCAACTCTTTGTGACCCCTTGGATTGCTGCACACCAGGCTCTTCTGTCTTTCAATATCTCTTGGAGTTGTTCAAATTCACGTCCATTGAGTCAGTGATGTTACCTAACTAACTCATCCTCTGCCACCCCCTTTTCCTTTGGCTTTTAATCTTTCCCAGCATCAGGGTATTTTCCAACGAGTCAGCTCTTTGCATCAGGTGGCCAAAGTATTGGAGCTTCAGCAACATAATCAGTCCTTCCAATGAAGATTCAGGACTGATTACCTTTAGGATTGACTGGCTTGATCTCCTTGCAGTCCAAGGGACTCTCAAGAGTCTTCTCGAGCATCACAGATCAAAAGCATCAATTCTTCAGTGCTCAGACTTCTTTATGATCCAACTCTCACATCCATACACGACTACTGGAAAAATCAACCATAGCTTTGACTAGACGGACCTTTGTCAGCAAAGTGATGCCTCTGCTTTTTGATACACTGTCTAGGTTTGTCATAGCTTTTCTTCCAAGGCGCAAGCAGCGTCAAAACTAATTCATATAATCCTACTGTCCTGGTCACACAGGTGACTCAGGGTTGGTTCACGTTCCCTAAACTGGTCCAATAAGAGTAAAACCCAAGCTTTTGTATCACGGTTAAAGAAAGAAATGTCCTCCTCTGCTGGATACAAACTAGGAGTTCTGGGACACAGAGGTGGGGTAACATCTCATGACAATGAAGAGAGAGTCGATGGAACTGGAGTCAACTCAGAAGCCGCAGAGACTTTAATCTAGGTTGCCTACTTCTGGATCAAGCTGTTCCTGATGACCTTCAGTCTGTTCATTTGAGTGAATCAACAAATTCTCTCTTACAATCGATCTGGTTGGAGTTTTCTATCATATGCAATGGAAAGGTTCCTAACACAGTGTCTTATTGATTTCATGAATGAGTACTTTGTAAGTAATAATAATAGTAATAATAATAATAAATGAAAAATCAAGATAAAGGCTAGAGTAAACACATATAAGAAACAAATCTCAGCACATCAAATCATTTCATTTTTCTCAAGGGCTCACCATACACCTATCAAAATGGTTAAAATTTTAAAAAGTGACTATATCAAGTGTTAGTGAGGATTCAGAGGAACCGGAACTCTCACAGTCCTCAAGAAGGTTAGTGTTTGTATAATAACTATATTGGTGCATACCCATGTTCATCGTAGCACTGCTCACAATAACCAAGATATGAAAGCAACCTAAGTGTCAACAAATGAATGGTAAAAGAAGATGTAATACATATATGTACAATGAAGCATTTTTCAGCCAAGGAACAACATTCAGCCATTTACAATAATCTGATGGACCTTGAGGGCATTATGCCAAGTAGGAAAAGTCAGAAAAAGACAAATAGTGTGTGGTCTCATTTATATGGAATCTAAAAAAGTCAAACTTGTGAAAACAGAGAGTAGAATGGTGGTTACCTGGGGCTGGGAATGGGGGAATTGGGGAGATGTTATTCGAAACTACAAACTTGCAACCAGTAGATAAATAAGCTCTGGAGATCGATGCACAGCATATTGATTACAGTCAACAATATTGAGTTACAAACTTCCAAACTGCTGAGAGACTAGATTCTAATTCTCACCATAAAGAAATGGTAATTATGAGATGCAGCAGAGGTAGGTGTTGGATAAAACTGCAGTGGTAATGACATCACAATATATAAATGTATCAAACCACTGTAACTCTGCACACCTTAAACGACACGATTTTATATATGCCAATTATATCTCAATTATAATAATTACTGGAAAAACTAATCACCACTGGGAGTGATGAACACCATTCACAGGGAATCCATTGGGAATCGTGGGACTCCACAGGCAGGAGGCACTCCACGCACATACGTCAGTTCAGTTCAGTCGCTCAGTCGTGTCCGACTCTCTGTGACCCCATGAATCGCAGCACGCCCGGCCTCCCTGTCCATCACCAACTCCCGGAGTTCACTCAGACTCGTGTTCATCGAGTCAGTGATGCCATCCAGCCATCTCATCCTCGGTTGTCCCCTTCTTCTCCTGCCCTCAATCCCTCCCAGCATCAGAGTCTTTTCCAATGAGTCAACTCTTCGCATGAGGTGGCCAAAGTACTGGAGTTTCAGCTTTAGCATCATTCCTTCCAAAGAAATCCCAGGGTTGATCTCCTTCAGAATGGACTGGTTGGATCTCCTTGCAGTCCAAGGGACAAGAAGACATAAATAATCATCATGGGAAAGACACTGCCTTCCACTCCGTCCTAAGTCCCCTGGCTCCCTTTTTCCTTCACTTGCCTCACCCTACCTCCAACCACCAACATTTACATCCATCCTCACCATCAGCACAGGCTGTGTGCTGGGCTGAGCGTGTCCTCTGCTGTCAAGTGGGAATAGTACCCTTAAGGTGGAAGCTGAGAGTGGCCAGGCCACCTTATCCCTAAGCCCCTGCACTGCTCTAGAGCCAGGAAAGAGGCCTGACCACAGGCAGCCCGTCCCAGGCCTAGAGGCGCCCTCTAGCTCACCTTGACATAAGAAAAAAAAACAGGCCACCATATCTCCTCGGGTAGAAATATGACCAGTAGAAATGATGGGCCAGCAATGGATGGGAGCCAAGCTGAGTTACAGGGGCTTATGGTGAACCCAAATTGTGAGGCAGCCAATCCTGTGAGTACACAGAAGTATCAGAAATCCACAGAGCAGAGGGTGAGGCCCCAGACAGCAATGAGGAGGAAACAGCAGGCACACAGCAAGAAGCAGGGATACTGTGGACGCGGCAATCTCGAGAGAGAAAGGGAGGGAATTCCCTGGGGGTGCAGTAGCTAGGACTTCTTGCTCCCAGTGCAGGGGACACAGGTCCCAGCCCCAGTCAGGGAACCAGATCCCATGTGCTACAAATAAAGCCAACTAAGACCAAATAAATAAATATTTTAAAAGAGAGTGAGAGGGAGGGTCACAGTCTCAGAGCCACCTCAGCTCCCAAAGCTCTCCTGGTGCTCCTCTGCCCTTTGTATTCTCCACAACCCACTCTCTCCTTCAAGGGATCTTCGTGGGTCACCAGGTTAGCCAAATATGGCACCCCTCAGCCACTGCAGACAGACCACGTGCTGTAGGAGAGGGCCCTGTGACGTCTTGCCTCCCACCAGGTGGGGCTCCTTCATCTCAGTGGCTCACTTCTTACCGACTTTACAGTTTCAGACCCAGAAATCCACAATCTGTCCCAGAGAGATGACTTTCTTGGCCCTCCGAGCCTATCCTCCCGCCTTAAAAAGCTAGAGATGCTGAGAATCACCGTGTCCTCTGAAAACATCTCAGAGGACAAGAAACCAAAAAAGTCCAAACGAAAAGATGGATTCAAAGTGTCTGGTTTTTTTTTTTTTTTTACTTACAAGATTACAGAGAGACCAGTTATAAGTGTGTGTGCATGTGTGTGTATCTGTGTGTATGTATGTGTGATTCTTTAATCCATTCACCTAGTTAGCCCTGATGAGTCTCTAAGTCCAACCATTGAGGGACTCTGAGGCTGAGAACGTGGAACAATCATGGTGAGGGGAGGGGCAGGTTTGCCTGCAAGAGGGCATGAGGGGAACTTCTGAAGTAATGGAAATATTTTATATTTTGATCTGGGTAGTGGCTCTTCAAGTGTAAACATATCTAAACCATCATCAAGGTGTACATTTAAGATTGGTACCCTCAAAACCCACTAAAATATTGTAAAGTAATTAGCTTCCAATTAAAAAAAAAAGATTGGTACCCTCTACCTGGCAATTCTACACCTGGGCATATATCCAAAAGAAGTGAAAGCAGGGACCACTGATGATTGCACACCAACGTTCAAAACAGCATTAGTCACAACAGTGAAAACGTGGAAACAATCCAAGTGTCCATCAACATATGAACAGATAAGCAAAATATAGTACATACATACAATGCAATAGTAAGCAGCCTGAACAAGGAAAGACATTCTGACACACGCCACCACGGAGATGAACCTTGAACAACTGCTAAATGAAATAAGTCAGTCACAAACAGGTCAGGGCTATGGTGGTGGCAGTGATTTAGTCACCAGGTCATATCTGACTCTTTGCAACCCCACCAGGCTCCTCTGTCCATGGGATTCTCCAGGCAAGAATACTGTACTGGGCTGTCACTCTCTTCTCCAGGGGATCTTCCCCACCCAGAGATGGAAACCACATCTCCTGCATGGCAGGCAGATTCCTTACCATCTGAGGCACCAGGGAAGGCCAGACTTTGAAAATGTTATGTTAAATGAAATGAGCCAAACACCAAAAGGCAAATACTGCATGAGCCTACTTTCATGTAGTCTCTAGAACAGGCACATTCAGAGACAAATTGTAGAACAGAGATTACCAGGCCCGCAGGGGAAGGAGGGAGAAGCATTGTTCAACGGGCACAGAGGCTTTGCTGGGGACAACGAAAAATCGGGCCGTAGACAGTGGTGATGGCTACCCAACATCGTGCGTGCATTAAAGCCACTGAATTGGGTACTTACAGATGGTTAAATGAAAAACGCTTAAGAGCTTTAAATACCTTTTTCAGTTATGAGGCTCATCCACATCCAGGGTACTTTGCCAGCCAGTGTGGCAGATGCTGGATTCAGTCTCAGGTCTCCGAATTCAGAGGCCAGGAATACAGTCCCGCACCCAGAAAGCAACCCTTCTCTAATAAACTGGTCAATCCAGCTCTGCTTGGGCTGAGAACAGCCTCCATCCTGAAGGGAGGGCTCAGGCTGCTGACCTCTCTTTACTGGTGTGGGTCAATGAACTGAAAAAAAAATCTGTGTAACTTCAGGCTGGTTTCCTTCCTGAGACTGTACAAAGCCCCCGGGATGTCTGTGGAGTTGCTTTGCCTGCAAACAAAACAAAACTAAACTGCCCCAGCTCCCTTGTCTATAAAAAGCAACTAGCTCAGAAGGTGTGGCTGAGACCAGCCAACGACAAAACCTCCCAAATCAAATGATGAATTTAATCCCACCTGGCATCAGAAAGCACGGACAAGAACCACCCCTCCACCCTTGCTACTCTGAGGCAGAATAAATATAGATGCTCATGACACCAACTTTCCACCTCCTTGTACGCTGTCCTGCCCTGCTCTGCCAGGTGGGCTAGAACAACCTGTTTGGAACAAAGATCCCACCTTATATTCAATAACATCAACAACCTTTGGATGAGGATGGGCATGTCTCCACAGACAGTGGATTTTGAGTTTAAAGCATCCTTTGAGGTCATCTCATCAAATCTCTTCATTTTCCCAGAAGTAAAAACATAGGGAGGGAGAGGTGAGGATCACTGATTTTTTTAGCTCAATAGCCCTGGGTCTGAACTTGACTTTGACATTTACTTTGATATTTATTTGGTCCTCAGCAAGCTGAGCTATTGTCTTTGGACCTTAGTTTGCTCATCTGTAAAACGGGGATAACATTACCACTACTATAGGGTTGTTGTGAGTATTAAATAATATTGGGTTGGCCAAAAAGTTCATTTGGGTTTTTCCTGTAGGATATTAGAGGTCAAGAGCCTGGCACATGCCTCTCTCACTGTGTGGTAAGAATTCTCGTCCACCACCATCACCATCATTAGTATCATTGTGAAATGAAGACCCAGGGAGATGAAGGATTTCTCCAAAATCATACAGCTGTGGCTTGTGGCAAAACAAAGTCTTTCACACCAGTGGGTTTTTCCATTTCATCACCCTGAGACAGCACAATTACCTGGGCCTAAAAATTTACAGCACTTCATGGAAAATATTTGAAATTATATGACTTTTCCACATTTCCAAATTAGAAGTCCAAGCCTGATGTCCAAGAGTCTTCAGCACAGAAACAAACTTTTCAGAGTAAAGATATTGAAACCAAATAATGTGAGCCTTCTCACTCTCTGCCTTCATATCTGAATCTGAAATTCTCAATGAGGATCACAGTGGAGCTGGAGATGGACCAGAGAGTTCACCTAGAGGGTGGGCACAGGACAGCAGACCAGGAGACAACTGACATCTGTTCAGAAAGCTAAAGGCTGAACAGAGAATCCAGATGAATTGTAAAGGGAACAGACAAAAGCAATCATGGTAACACGCCGAGTGCTTAGTGGCTGCCAGATGCCGTTTTAAGCATTTACATCCATTACCATTGTTAATCCTCCAACCCTACGAAATAGGCAAAATCATTACCTATGTGCATGAGGAAGACAAGGCCAAAGGAGCTTTACAAACTCATTTCCCAAGGAAGGCCTTCCACGCAACATGGCCAAGATCTAGCCATACTGGCATACCTACTCGTCTCCCCAAACCTGACAGGCTGTCTCATACCATCTTTCCATCTGAAATGCCTCTCCTCATCTCTGCTTATTTCAATGCTATTCATCCTTCAAGACATATCAGGAACATTATTGCCACAGACTTTCCCATGCAATTTGCTTTCAGACTCATTCAGCCACAAGTTCATCACTTACCATATTGTATTATAGCTTGTGTTTGTGCATGAGTGTGCTTCTACACTAGAGGTGAAGAACAAAAAGGGCTAGAATCATGTTTCATTTGTCTTTGAAGTTGCTCAGTCGTGTCCAACTCTTTGCGACGCCATGGACTGTAGCCTACCAGGCTCCTCAGTCCACGGAATTTTCCAGGCAAGAGTACTGGAGTGGGTTGCCATTTCCTTCTCCAGGGGATCTTCCCAACCCAGGGATCGAACCTGGGTCTCCTGCACTGCAGGAAGACACTTTACCATCTGAGCCACAGGGAATATATTGCTTAATATGGGTTTCCCAGGTGGCACTAGTGGTAAAGAACCTGCCTGCCAATGCAGGAGACCTAAGAGACGCAGGTTCGATCCCTGGGTCGGGAAGATCCCCTGGAGGAGGGCATGGCAACCCACCCCAGTATTCTTGCCTGGAGAATCCCATGGACAGAGGAGCCTGGTAGGCTACAGTCCATAGGGTCACAAAGAGTCAGACAAGACTGAAGTGACTTAGCATGCACACACATTGCTTAATATACATTTTAAAAAATGTTCAATAAAGGTTTGTTGGGATTCTCAATGCCCTTGGTCACACAACTTGTCCTTGGAGAAACTAGGACACCTTTGCTATGGACTCATCCCTCAACTCCAAGAGTTCATGTGGATTTGAAGGACAGTCTTTCCAAAATTGTTGATGTCCTGCACAGGTACACAGTTTCAAACTAGTCATTTGTCCTTATGGGTTCAGTGAACAAATGGGCAAAGATCCATATACAAAGATGTTCATAACAGCCCTGTTTACAGGGGAAAAATATGAAAGCAACCTAAATGACCGACCAGGGAGAACTAGTCAAACATATATCAGTAAAAATATCTCACTGTATTCTTATTCTTCTTAAGTCGCTCAGTCGTGTCCGACTCTGCGATCCCATGGACTGTAGCCCCGAGGCTCCTCCGTCCATGGGATTCTCCAGGCAAGAATACTGGAGTGGGTTGCCATCTCCTTCTCCAGGGGATCTTCCCCACCCAGGGATCAAACCCAGATCTCCCATATTAGAGGCAGACGCTTTAACCTCTGAGCCACCAGGGAAGCCCCATCTCACCCAAAATGAAATGCCATGTAACTTTAAAAATGAGAAAGCGCATCTCAGTGCACAGACACAGAAAGCTATCTGGGGTGTATTCCTCTTTTTTCCTAAAGCTATTTATTTATTTAATTTTTATTGGAATATAGTTGATTTACAATGTTGTGTTAGTTTCAGATGTACACATTCTTGTTTTAATTGACGGCTTTTAGATGACATAAAAAGTAACTTGTTATTAACTAGAACATGCAACAAAATAGCCCACAAATCCTAATCGTGTCAAATGATACAATTCTAAACACTGGTGCCTTATATTTATGTTTGCATGCTTGTGTACACATATTTGCAGACACATATGGTCAAAATATCTACAAAGCCAAAGAAAGTACATTCATCCTTTGAAAAAAAAATCTCTGCTTTCTATTTTTCATCTCAATTTGAAAGATATGAGCTATGCATGGTTGGATAGAATATTAATAAGGTTCAGCCTCTAATTAAGGTTAAAGCTTGATTACATCCAACATCATATTGAGATACAGGAAAATATTCCTAAAGAATTTATATAGAGATGGATAGATGGACTGATAAATGGATTTGAAGAAAGCTTATAAAAACATTTAATATAATAAAAAAAGAATGAAAATCATAGATATGGAAAAGAAAGGCAGGGCAACAGGACAGTATCAGGGCAAGTTCCCATGCAAAGACTCTCTGGATGGCATCCCTATACAATCACTGTCTACGGGCTGAGAGCTCAGCTCCCAGCAGTCAGAACAAAAGAGGTGCTATTCGTCACTCACCCCCAATGTGTCGTGATCACAATCAACCATCTTTGCTCTCCGGGTGACACAACAAAATGAAATAACATCTCTCCTATGACCCCAAGCTAAAGATGACAGAGCAACTGAAAATATTCTGAAGATAATAAAAAATAAAAGGCCAAGAATCTCGCCCTGTTCCTTTATCCAGCATCCTGAGATTGTCTATACCCAGTCAAGGAACTGTCCACTGACTTCTTTTTTACCCCAAGACAGGCTCCTGGGCACAGACACTAATCATCTACCCTTTTACAAAACTACAATTAAAAACAAGACAAGCCTCCATTTTAAACTGGGCCAGCCTTTAATACGTGCAGAGGACAAACAATCCTCAAACACTCCCACCCACACCTCTTCACCTCCATGCCCACCAGCTCCGGAGGCGTTTAGCACCGTCCTGTGCTTTCCGGGGTCCTAGGACTCTGATGAAAGCCTCTTTGCTGCTTCTACCAAAACATGGTGCCGTGTGGCAGCTGTCTGGAGCTCAGGAACAGGGAAAGGGGTTGCCAAGCAGGAGAGAGGTCCGGGAAGTCTGGGAGAGAGGTGAAAAGCCCCTTTTGGGGCATGCTATGGGCTGAACTGTGGAGGCCCAAACTCATATATTGAAGTCTGAACCTCCAGTATTTCACAACGTAATGCATTTAGAGATAAAATCTTTAAAGAGGTAATTAATTTAATGAGGTCATTCAGGTGGGCTCTAATCCAATATGACGGCTATCCTTGTAAGAAGAGAAAGGAAGGTCAGAGGCACACACAGAGGGACGACCACACGAAAACACAGGGAGAAGGTGGGCGAGCCAAGCAGGGGCTTCCCTGGTGGCCCAGCTGGTAAAGAATCCGCCTGCAATGCAGGAGACCTGGGTTCGATCCCTGGGTGGGAAGATCCCCTGGAGAAGGGAAAGGCTGCCCACTCCAGTATTCTGGCCTGGAGAATTCCATGGACTGTATAGTCCATGGGGTTGTAAAGAGGCAGACACAACTGAGCGGCTTTCACTCACAAGCCAAGGAGAGAGCTCAGAAGAAAACAAGCCTGCCGACACCTTGATCTTGGACTTGCAGGCTCCAAGACTAGTGAAGAAATACATTTCCGTTATTTCTGTCAGGGGTCCTCAACCCCAAGGCCACAGACCTAGCCTGTCAGGAAGCAGGCTGCACAGCGGGAGGTGGGTGGCAGATGAGCTTCACAGGGAAGCCTCATCTGTATTTACGGTTCCTCCCCACGGCTCACATTACGGCTGGAGCCCCGCGCCTGTCAGATCAGCAACAACATAATAAATGTAATGCACTTGAATCATCCCCAGAACCTCCCCACAACCACCACTCCAGGTCCCTGGAAAACTGTCTTCTACAAAACCAGTCCCTGATGCAAAAAGTCTGGGATTCTTTGTTATGGCAGCTCTAGTAAACTAACACAAGATGATCTTAGAAAGAAAAAAATAAAAACTTACTATTAGGTCAACCACTTGATGAGAGACCCTGACAGACACTAAAGAGAACTTTGAAAGAGAAAGATGGCCTTCTGCACAACGGGGCCGCGAATTCTCAGTCCACCCCTACTTTAGTGCCCTTTTGAAACTGATTTTGTTTGTTTGCCCAGACTTAGATATCTGCTGATTGAAAAATCGCAAGATGTTTCCTGCCATCTTGATGCTGATTACTGTGGTGGTTTAGTCCCTAAGTTGTGTCTGACTCTTGTGGCTCTATGGACTGTAGCCTGCTGCCAGGCTCTTCTGTCCACGGGATTTCCCAGGCAGGAATACGGGAGTGGGTTGCCATTTCCTTCTCCAGAGGATCTTCCCGACCCAGGAATCAAACCTGCACTGCAGGTAGATTCTTTACTGACTGAGCCACTAGATTCTAACTCAAATGGACTGTTGAGAAGGAAGATGGAATGGGGTGGGGTGAAGAGGGAGCTGGTTAGAGTGATGGCCCAGGTATCGGGCCATGCACCTGACGTACATCAACTCATTCAATCACGTCACCCTTCAAGTTCAAAAATGGACGTGGCATTTGTGGTTTGCCCGAGCCCACATACTAAGCCGTAACGACAGAACATGGATTCAGCCAGTCTGAATCCAGAGACTATGCCTTAACTCCGTCATCTCAGTGAGGTCTCCTCCTTCCCCAAGGGCTTCACTGAACCTAGGACAAGTTAGGACTCTCCCAGCTATGACAGAAGCACAGCTTCAACTCTCATAACTCGAAGAGTGGGGTGTATCTTGAGGCAGCATTAAATCCAGGACTCTAATGAGTCATCAGGGCATTTCATCTCTCTGCTTCCCCTGAATGCTGCTACATCCGTCCTGCTGGTGATGGGTCCCCTCCACAAGACGGGTAAGATGACCATGGGATGACCAACATCACATCACACCAGCGTGCCAAGCCCATAGAGGCAGAAGGTCAGCATTCTCATCAATGCCAGGAAGACAGCCCTGGCCTGCTGGAGTCACATGACCATCCCCAAACCAGTGACTGTTGTTTGATTGTCCAGGCTTGGGTCAAGTGTCCACACTTGTGGCCAGAGCTGCGGCAGGAGGTCAAGTGGCCAGGTGTGTTACCAGGAAGAGGGGAAGGGGACAAGCAGCATTAGCTCCCATAAATTCGTAGACCCTAGTCACCCAGGCAGGTGAGTGGGTTTCCCCAAAGTGATGAGCTAAGAGCAAAAGTCAGGGGCCTCAAGCCACTGCTGGGCAAGGCCCACAGTGGTATTTGCCTCGACTTTCCAAATACCCGGGTTTCAGCACCAGATGTGATCTTGGGTGGCCTTGGCCTGCAACAGCTTGGAGCAGGGCTTGGCTTCCCAGCCAGAGGCTGAGGCTGGGTTGCAGCAGTGAAAGCACCAGATCCTAGCCACCAGACCAGCGGCCAGTGACAAGGCCCCTGGCCCTTTGGCTTTGCAGAAAAGAATTTCCACAAAAATGGAAAGTAGGGAAGCAAGTAAAGTATTTATTAGGAAGAAAAAGAGTGCAGTACACCTGGATAGACACGTGCACTTACTCAGAGGGAGAGTCCCTGAGTTGCGCCCTTGTGGCAGTTTGAATTAACTTTTATGGGGCATTTCTTCTGGGTTTCCTTTGGCCAATCATTTCGATTTGCCTGGTTCACAGTCCATACTTGGTATATCTCAGGATCCTCCCATGTGTGCGCATGCATCTCTTAGCCAACATGAATCCGACCTAAGAGACCTGTTGGTACCCTGGCATTAGTAAGCATCACTCCCCTTTGCAAGGAGCTTTTCTGCACATGTGTGGTCAGAGAAGTCTCCTGACCTCGGGAATGAGAGAGATGTGGTCTGGGCGGGGCCCAGACACCTCCATTAATGGTCCAGCTATTCTTGGAGTTTTGGTCAATAGGGAATGAATCTCCAATTGCTTTCCCTGGGGAGGGGGTGGCCATCTGCTTCCTACCTCAGTGTCATGGTTAGGATGGGGAGAGCTGGATGTCTGGGCTGCAGAAAGCTATGAAAGAAGTGCTAATGGTACAAGAGGCTACAGAACGCCAATCTTTTGTGTAAGAAGGGAGAGAGACAAGCAAATCCATGCAATTTGTATTTGAGTAAAGAAACTCTGGAAGCAAGGATGTACAGAAAAAGAGGGGATTTTGATAACTTACAGGGGTGGAGTGAATACAAACAGGAAAGGATGTACGGTTTCTCACTGGACATCTATGGACATTTTTATTTTTTAACTATTTGAAAGTATTGCCAGTTTGCTAAAAGACAAACTTAATTTAATTTAAAATAAAGCCTAAAAATTATCCATAGGAAAAAATATGAAAGGAAACAGGCTGAAAAGATTAACAGTGGATATCACTGGATATCAGAGAAGGCAATGGCGACCCACTCCAGTATTCTTGCCTGGAAAATCCCATGGGTGGAGGAGCCTGATAGGCTGCAGTCCATGGGGTCGCTAAGAGTTGGACACTTTCACTCTTCACTTTCATGCACTGGAGAAGGACAGGGCAATTCACTCCAGTGTTCTTGCCTGGAGAATCCCAGGGACGGAGGAGCCTGGTGGGCTGCTGTCTATGGGGTCGCACAGAGTCGGACATGACTGAAGCGACTTAGCAGCAGCAGCATCACTGGATATTAAGCCTAAGTATGATTTTTTCCCCTTTGAACTTAATTACCAAATTTCCTAAAATGAACAGGTACTGTTTTTCACAAGGAAAAGAAAATGAACTTGAAAAAGATCTGAACTGAAAAAGTCACATGACACCTGAAGCAGAAATCATAACTGACAATATCATATACATTTAGTTCTCACTCCCTCTAAATCAAGATGCCCTGCAGCCCCGCCCCCACCACCACCCACCCCCCACCCATCTACTGCTTTAAAGAGCCAGGAAATCGCTGCACTTTGAATTTCAAACAAGATTTGTAACAGCAGCAGAAAGAAAGTAGTTTTGAACGTCAGGCTTTGTTGAGAAAAGGAATTTCTAAATTCCAAACTGCTTCCCTCGCAAAGAACACCGCGTGGCGTTCTGAAAGAAAAAGACAGCGTGTGACAGGAAGGGAGCTCTCCAGGCTTCCTCTTCCTCAGGAAGGTGATGCTGAAGATAACTAAGATGCAGGTCAAGAGGGATGGGGGCACCCTCGCCTGGCCTGACTTCTGGAGGACCCGGCAACCCCACCTTGCCCACGGCAATGTGGACCAAGAAGGGTCCAGCAAAGGAAGGACAGAGAGAAAGGTGCATCAAGGGGAAGGGGGCCATGATGGACCGTCATGCACTTCCCCGAATCTACATGCTCAAGTCCTAGCTCCCAGGATCTCAAAATGTAACCATATTTGGAGATATTCAAAGAAGGGTTTGAGTTAAAAAGAGGCCATTATAGACACTTCTCCAAATACCTACAGATGGCCAACAAGCACATGAAAAGATGCTCTACATCACTAATTACTATAGAAATGCAAACCAAAAGCAGGGCTTCCCAGGCGGCACCGTGGGAAAGGATCCACCCACCAGGGCAGGAGACGCAAGACACACAGGTTCAGTCCCTGGGTTGGGATGATCCCCTTGAATAGAAAATGACAATTCATCCCAGTGTTCTTGCCTTGAAAATTCCGTGGACAGAGGAGCCTGCCAGGCTACAGTCCATGCGGTTACAAAGAGTTGGACATGACTTGAGTGACTGAGCATCCAAATCAAAACTACAGAGAGGTTATCACCTCACACCAGTCAGAATGGCCATCATCAAAATATCTACAAACAATAAATGCTGGAGAGGGTGTGGAGAAAAGGGAAACCTTTTGCAGTGTTAGTGGGAATGTAAATTGATGCAGCCACTATAGAAAACAGTATGGAGATTCTGTAGAAAGCTAAAAACAGAACTACCATCTGACCCAGCAAATCCCACTTCTGGCATAGACCCACAGAAAGCCATAATTCAAGAAGACACATGCGCCCAGTGTTCACTGCCACACTATGTAAATAGCCAGGACATAGAAGCAACCTCAATGTCCATTAACAGAGGAATGAAGATGATATGGTATATATACAGTTCAATATCACTCAGCCATAAAAGTGAATGAAATTGGGTCATTTGTAGAGACATGGATGGACCTAGAGACTGTCATACAGAGTAAAGTCATAAAGACAAAAACAAGTATCATATCAGTTCAGCTCAGTTCAGTCGCTCAGTCATGTCTGACTCTTTGCGACCCCATGAATCGCAGCACGCCAGGCCTCCCTGTCCATCACCAACTCCTGGAGTTCATTCAGACTCACGTCCATCGAGTTGGTGATGCCATCCAGCCATCTCATCCTCTGTCGTCCCCTTCTCCTCCTGCCCCCAATCCCTCCCAGCATCAGAGTCTTTTCCAATGAGTCAACTCTTCGCATCAGGTGGCCAAAGTACTGGAGTTTCAGCTTTAGCATCACTCCTTCCAAAGAAATCCCAGGGCTGATCTCCTTCAGAATGGACTGGTTGGACCTCCTTGCAGTCCAAGGGACTCTCAAGAGTCTTCTCCAACACCACAGTTCTAAAGCATCAATTCTTCGGTGCTCAGCCTTCTTCACAGTCCAACTCTCACATCCATACATGACCACAGGAAAAACCATAGCCTTGATTAGATGGACCTTAGTCGGCAATGTCTCTGCTTTTGAATATGCTATCTAGGCTGGTCATAACTTTTCTTCCAAGGAGTAAGCATCTTTTAATTTCATGGCTGCAGTCACCATCTGGAGTGATTTTGGAGCCCCCCAAAATAAAGTCTGACACTGTTTCCATTGTTTCCTCATCTATTTCCCATGAAGTGATGGGACCAGATGCCATGATCTTCGTTTTCTGAATGTTGAGCTTTAAGCCAACTTTTTCACTCTCCTCTTTCACTTTCATCAAGAGGCTTTTTAGTTCTTCTTCACTTTCTGCCATAAGGGTGGTGTCAACTGCATATCTGAGGTTATTGATATTTCTCCCAGCAATCTTGATTCCAGCTTGTGTTTCTTCCAGTCCAGCGTTTCTCATGATGTACTCTGCATATAAGTTAAATAATCAGGGTGACAATATACAGCCTTGATATACTCCTTTTCCTATTTGGAACCAGTCTGTTGTTCCATGTCCAGTTCTAACTGTTGCTTCCTGACCTGCATACAGATTTCTCAAGAGGCAGGTATATATTAAGGCATATATGTGGAATTTAGAAAAAAATGGTATAGATGATTTTATTTGCAAAACAGAAATAGAGACATGGATGCAGAGAATAAATATATGGACACCAAGGGGGGAGGGAGTAGGAGGAATGGGGAGACGGGGACTGAAACGTGTACACTATTGATACTTACTTTGTGTAAAACAGATAACTAATGAGGTCAAACTGTATAGCACAGGAAACGCTAATGTGCTGTGGTGACCTGTAGAGGAAGGAGATTCAAAAGGGAATGGATAGACGTATGTGTCTTATGTTTCACTTTGCTATGCAGCAGAAACTGACACAGCACCGTAAAGCAACTACACTCCAATAAAAATTCATTTAAAAAGATAAATAAAAAGAGGCCATAAGAGTGAGGCCCTAATCCAATCTGACGAGTGTCTTTATAGGAAGAGGAAGAACCACCAAGGGCATAAGATAGCAGGGAAACAACCATGTGAAAATGAGCAAGAAGGCAGCCGTCTGCAGCTCAAGGAGACAGGCCGTAGGAGAAACCAACCCTGCCACCCCACACTTTGGTCTTGGATGCCCAACCTCCAGAACTGTGAGGAAATAAACGTCTGCTGTCACAGCTGCCTCGTCGGTTGTATTTTGTTATGGCAGCCTGAAGCAAACTAACGTAGAACCATCTCAAACAACGTTCCCAGAGCAACAGCGAGCAGCTAAGCAAGTGGGAATGACCACCCGGTATGGTGAGGCGCTCCTAAGAGGGCGCGTATCAGGGGCCCACAGAGACCCTCAGGGTGGGACCGGACTGCATCCAACTCAGGACCCTCACCACCAAAGGGAGCGGAGAGACCAGAGGCTTCAGAAGTGGGTGCTGCATGACCCACACCCAGACAGGGAAGGGTGAGCAAAGCAATCCCCCAACACACATATGACGAGTGCCAGGGACCAGGCCAGATCAGCCACGCCAGCCTCAGCATGGCCCACAGCACGACGGCCGTGAGCAGACCCTGCCAGAGTCACAGTGTCACGGGGAGTGTGACTGGTACCCAGAGAGCCCCGGGGAAAGGGTGGGTGATCTGAAAGACTGTTTCCCCTAGAGACTGTTTCCATTCAAACGCGTTTCCATTTTTAAGCACCTCTGGCTGACTAGCTGTGAGGCTTTCTGCCATATTTTTCTGCACCTCTGAATTATGGTGGATTCACTGCCAACCAAACCCTGGTGTGACCGATAGGGAGAAGTCATCTATAAAGGAGATGGCAAGAAAAAAATGACCTCAACTTGGTCAAAGCACTGAAGACGCTGAGGGCATCCTAGCACGGAGTCTGGACTGCCTTGAAGTCCGTTGACAGTTCCAGGAGCCTTGATGGGACTTGGGCAGCACGAATCCTCTCTTGAGATGTGGCACAGACCCCAGGAGCCACAGTATATGAGGTTCTGGTCAGTCTCACCAGAGGGCGAGTTCCAGTCTAACGGCTTGGAGGTCTTCCTGCTTTTTTTCCATTTTTAAAAGAGCAGATGTTCTCCTGGGAAAGAGATATTTAGCTACCCAAACAAATCAGAGAAGTGGAGGAATGGAAATAAACCAGGCATCTGCCTGCCACGGTGGCAGTGCCCAAAGAAATCACATTAGCTGGAGAGGAGCATCCGGCCCCAGGGAGGGCATGCAGCTTGGCACCACTCCCGTCCCGGGTGAGTGACGAATACGACTGTCTTTGTTCTGGTTCTCGACGTGAAGGACGGTCTGTGGGGTTATTTGTCTAGTTTGTTGACTCTCATAAAAGACATTCATAAATTTATTCTTAGTGCCAGGGGTGCTTACCGGTGTCAAAGTGGAGTCTTTTCAGACAGTTGCTCCGTGTTAAAACAAGCCACTCAGATGCATCTATAAATAATTGTCTGGGCTTCGTTTAGCTAACAAACGGCTTTTTTTCTTCTCTCTCTCTCCTCTCTTTTTAAAATCAACTCTAAAATGATTTCATAAACAACGGCAGGAATTTCCCATTAATATTAAAGTGTGTCTGGGTTGGTCATTTTAATAGAACTTTCCAGAGGGAACAAGCAGTCCTTCCATCTTGTCCATGTGAAACCTATTCCCTTTTCAGAATAAGACATTTGGCAGCCCGGCCTCGCTAGGAGCAGTCATAGCTTCCCTGCCCCACCATCCTATGCCCCTCTCTTGCTCTGCTTTGGCCAAAAAAGGAGGAGGACAGCAAGGCTGTGGAGAGCAGCGTGAGCCAGTCCAGAGAACGTGTCACCACCCCGAGGCTGCCATGCGTCTACTCGGACCTCAGACGTCCAGAATTTTACTTCTCAGGGTACCAAAAGGCAGAGTTATGGCCGTATCTGTTTCATGGATACAACAGAACTCCCCCTTTTAGTCCCCTGGGGAAACAGTGACTTAAAACGAGGCAGATATTTGTTTCTCTTTCACCTGAAAGTAGTCTAGAGATCGACAGCTTAGGGTTGGTGTGTAGCTCCACGGTTTCACCTTCTGTGTCTGTACTTCGTCATCTTTGGCATGTCACTTCATGGCCCAAGATGGCCGTTCCAGTCCAAGCATCACGTCTGAACTCCAAATAGCCAGAAGAAATAGAAGATGAAGGGTATTCCTTCCCATTTAAGGTCACTTCCTAAATTGCCACACACTACTCTTTCTTCTGCTTCACAGGATAGCATGTAGTCAGATGCGCTCACCTAGCTGCAAGGGAGGCTGGGATTAGCCAGGCTGCAGTGCTACCTGAAAGGGAAGAATGGACATTGAGAGGCCACTCAGTGGTCATCTAATCCACACGATGAGTGCATGTGATCCTCTCCCGTAGAGTCTTCCATGCCTACAATTCCAAAGCCCCAGCACCACAGCCCTGCCACTGTTCCTTTCTAAAAGAGTTTCACTTTTTGCATCACTTCTCTTTAAAACTCACTTTCTATCCTTTACTCTTTCTCAGAGTCAGGATTCAGACAAATTGCACTGCCAGACTGAATTCAAGCTCAGTTCTGACCAGGTCGGGACCCTGTGTTGTCTTAAACAGCTGCCCTGTGGGCCTTCTCCACAGGGCAGCCATTTAAGACAGGTCTTAAGAAGCCAGGAATGGAAATCACTGGAGGATCCCTGCAAGTACAACTTGAAAGCCAAACTGGAGTCTTGCTTCATCCCTGCTTCACTCAGAGAACACAAATCTTCCAGCCTTTATGGTCCACGCCAGGGAAGGTGCCAAAAGCCGTGGGGAGGGCAGAGCTGCTCTGGCTGGGAGAAACAGTGAGCCCCATTGATGGGTGAAGCTGCTGCCTGCCCCAGACGTGCCCATGTCGCGGGTAGCCTCCTGCTCCTCGGGTCCACCCCAGACTCTAAAGACCAGCCACCGCAAAGACCCCACACCTTGCCTGACCCAGACGCTGCCCCTGCCTGGCCTTGTGGGATTTCGGCAGACCATACATGGCCTGTATTTGCTGACCTCCCGTTGCCCTCCTGCCCTTCTGGAGCACGTCACCAGTTCAACGCAGCGCTTGCTCCACTGTGTGCCAACTTCATTACTGTCGCAGATAAACACTGTTGTCAGAACGTGAAATCCTGCACGTGAACTCTACCCACCCACCCTGCCTGGATCACAGGAGTAGAGTGAGTAGTAAAAGGATACTCAGCAGTTGTCTGAGAAATACGCGGTCGGAAAACTACAAGTAGGAACGGCAAGGGAAAACTAGCCACAAAGCAGCCTTGCTTACCCTGCATTCAGTGACACACCGGTGCCACACAATGTCAAAAGGTGTTTCCACCCCACAGAAGCATGGTCAGTTAAGTTTGGAAACTGCTCTCACTAGAGAGTCATACTTCAGCAAATCAAAGGCTCTGAGAAGGTCTGCAGTAAAGAAAGTTGTTTATTTCCTTATTTAGCCCAGCCTTTCCTAAACTGTTTAACTACCTTTCCTTCTGGAATGTCTATTACTGTCTCGTGAAACCAGTGTTCATCAGAATGCTGAACGATGCACTAACACACTGAGGGTCATGGCTACATCTCTGGCTCTGGAAATGAATCGCCAGCATTCACATCCCTGCTGCGGCAGTCTGTAGTGGTGTGACCTTGAGCACATTACTAAGTCTCTCTGGCTTTAATTTCCTTGTTGGTAAAACGGGGGTAAGAATAGCATCTGCCTCCTAGAGTGGTTATGAGGATTAAGTAAGTTAATGCATGTGGAATGCTTAGAACCGTTAGAATAAATGTTAGTGGTGATGATGACAATGATGATGATGTTGGAGGAGGAGGAGAAAGGGAGGAGGAGGAGGTGTGGAGAAGGAGAAAGAGAGTGAGGAGGAAAGGTGGGGGAGGGGAGGGGAACGAGGAGGAAGAAGGTAGCAACCCTGTTATTGGAGGCTGGCTAGAGCTCCCAAGGAAGTTTCTCCCAGGTATCAGGATTCTGATTAAAATCATCTGCACATCTCCATTGCTAAGATATGGAAGCAACCTAAGTCTCTGACAACAGATGAACAGATAAGGAAGATGTGGTATATATCTGATTCTTTGTGAGCCCCATGGACTGTAACCTACCAGGCTGCTCTGTCCATGGAATTCTCCAGGCAAGAATACTGGAGTGGGTAGCCATTCCCTTCTCCAAGGGATCTTTCTGACCCAGCAATCAAACCCAGGTTTCTTGCATTGCAGGCAGATTTTTTTACCATCTGAGCCACCAGGGAAGCCTATATATACATGTATATATACATACACACACGTGCACACACATACACACACACACTCACACACACACACACACACACACACACACACAGGAATATTACTCAGCCATGAAAAAGAATGAAATTTTTGCCACTTGCAGAAACATGGATGGACCTGGAGGGCCTTATGCTAAGAGAAATGTCAGAAAAAACATATATAAGTCATACAGAAATCCAGTATGATATCACTTGTATGTGGAATCTAAAAGTACAACAAACTAGTGAATATAACAAAAAAAAGAAGCAGACCCACAGATATAGAGGACAAACCAGTGGTTACCAGTTTGGGAGTAGGGAGAAGCCATATAGGGATGGGGGAATGGGAGGCACAGACTACTGGCTGTAAGATCAACTCTAGGATGTATTGTACGACACAGGGAACATAACCAATATTTTGTAACAAGTGTAAATGGAAAGTAACCTTTGAAAGTTGTATTTAGAAAAAGCAACCGTACGTCTCCAGCATCCAGTGGAGGGCCTGGATGCTCCCAAAATGTTTGTTGAATGAGCAACAAACAGAAACCAGAAGTATGGCATAAGGAATCATGAAAAGTGACAGACTTTGGACAGCAACTGCAGGTAAAAAGCAAAGGAGAATTTCTCCCAAGGAAGACAGCCACAGTTGTCCTCCCTAACACACTTACAGACCTCCAGTGACCGCCTGGAGTGTTGGACGGGATACCTGTCTCACTCACACTGTCCCATGAGCTGGAATAACACACTGGTGCCTTTTTTTTTTTTTCTTTTTCAGAGCTGATGTATTGATATACATGTCCTGGGATAGAATCAAGGCTGGTTAACTGAACCATTGGGATCATGGGTCATCGGGGAAATCAATGGGTGATTACAGAGAGGGTCAGCAGTAAGAAAGGCGGAGAGGGAGAGCAGAGAGTCAGGGTTGTCGGGAAAAGGCAGTCAGAAAGCAGAAGTGAGGAGGTGAAGCGAAGTCAAGTAGTGGCTGCAGGTGCTGTGAGATCCTGCGGAAACCAGCCTTGACGGAGCCGTAATCTCTTCTGCCCTCACCCCTCGCTTGCACCAACTCCTGCTCCATCCCCAGCACTGTGGATGCTTCAGTCCATTTTTATTCTTCCAGATACCTATCTAGGCATTCACACAGCCATCCCGCACACATCCGTGCTTTACTTATATGGTGGTAAAATTCACTTAGCGCCTATATCCCTGGTCAGCCTGGGCTCAGCCCTGCCCAGCATGGGGGCAGCTGAGGCAGCAGGAAAGGGTTGCTGAACAGCTCCCTTTTGTCTCACTGGACCCCGTTGTTCTCACAGCCTCCAGGACTCCCACGGTGTGGCCCCCTGCCAGCCCACCTTTTCCCACCTGCAGCTCCATCAGTGCTCACCTGGCTCCCTCCTTCCTGGCCTCCCTTCTCACCCTAGAACATCCCAGGCATTTCCCCAACTTGGAGATTTCCCACTGGCTTTTCCCTCTACCTGGGACACTCTCCCACAGACCCCCTGCTCCAATGCCCCCTCCCCAGCGAGGCCTTCCCTCAGTGCTACTGCCAACAGTTACCCCTGCCTCGTTCCCGTCCCTCATCCTGCCCCAGCCTCTCCCCTTTCCATAGCACTTAGCCACCTTCAGTAGAGGACATCATCGGTTTAGTTGTTAGTTGACTGTTTACAGCCTGAACCCCACGAATGCATAAACTCCACCAGACAGGCATCTTAGCTATTTTGATCACCAGTGCATCTCAAGAGCCTCCAACACACTCCTGATCTAACAGGAACTTGGTAAAAAGCATGGGAATGGACACATGGACGGATGGGCTCAAGGCAAGAAGTGACAAGTTACAATGTAAAGGAGACGATATTTGTTAATTCCCTGGTAGTCCAGTGGTTAGGACTTGGGACCTTCACAGCTGGGGCCCCAGTTTGATGCCTGGTCAGGGAACTGAGATTCTGCAAGCCAGGCAACAAGGCCAAAAAAAAAAAAAGATGAAATTTCTGAACTCAAAAGAGAGAGAGGCTGGAGTGACGACATCTGGATGTTAAAGAAAATGGTAGAAATTTGGGTCACTGAGATGGAGATGGGGGTATTTAGAGACTGATACTCCCAAGATAAACAAAACGATGATTTTCTCTGGTCTGAGTGATTTGTATTTTATACTTTGGCGGTTGTGATTTAGTCATTCAGTCGTGTCTGACTCTTGGCAATCCCATGGACTGCATCCCACCAGGTTCCTCTGTCCATGGGATTTTCCAGGCAAGAATACTGGAGTGGCTAGTCATTTCCTTCTCCGGGGGATCTTCCCAACCCAGGGATTGAACCCAGTCCCCTGCACTGCAGGTGGATTCTTTTATCACTGAGCCACCAGGAAAGCCCCATTTTATACTTTATATATTTTCTATTATATATATAAATATAAATACATATAGTAATAGATGATATAACAATTGCATTTTTATATTTTATATATGTTTATATATTTATATTTATATATGTTACACCTCCATATAAGTTTCTACCTGTCAATGTTGGAGACTCAAGAGACATGGGTTTGATCCCTAGGTTGGGAAGATCCAAGCAGAAGATATTAGAAGAACTGTACAAAAAAGATCTTAATGACCCAAATAACCATGATGGTGTGATCACTCACCTAGGGCCAGACATCTTGGAGTGCAAAGTCAAGTGGGTCTTATGAAGCATAAAAACAAACAAAGCTAGTGGAGATGATGGAATTCCAGTTGATCTATTTCAAATCCTAAAAGATGATGCTGTGAAAGTGCTACACTCAATATACCACAAATTTGGAAAACTCACCAGTGGCCACAGGACTGGGAAAGGTCAGTTTTCATTCCAATCCCAAAGAAGGGCAATGCCAAAGAATGCTCAAACTACTGCACAGTTGCACTCATTTCACATGCTAGCAAAGTAATGCTCAAAGTTCTCCAAGCTAGGCTTCAATAGTATGTGAATCGTGAACTTCCAGATGTTCAAGCCAGATTTAGAAAAGGCAGAGGAACCAGAGTCAAATTGCCGACATCTGCTGGATCATAGAAAAAGCAAAAGAATTCCAGAAAAACATCTACTTCTGCTTCATTGACTATACTAAAGCCTTTGACTATGTGGATCACAACAAACTGGAAAATTCTTAGAGAGATGAGAATACCAGACCACCCTCTAGCTTGGCTTCAGGTCTGCTTCCCATCCCTGAATGTCTTCCCTTGGAGCACCCACTTCATACATCACTGCACACAAACCTGAGGGATACAACTGGGGATGTCAGGTGCAAACAGGCCAGGTGGGCTCTGAGCACTCCCAGAGACCAAGGGGTGAGGGAGCCTGAAGGTCATTATCCACCAATCCCCAGAAGATTCCACGCTGGGCACGAGCTGTTTCTTCTCCGCCTTCCTCCAGGCAGCCGTAGAGTAGACCACCTCTGGAATACCCGACACCTGGGCTGTCACACGAGAAGGGAAACCAGCCTGGCTCCCTGCCAGGGAGGAGAAGCATAGCAGGCGTAATAAGGGACTAAGGCACGAGGTCTTTCCTCCCCACTCCTAGCCCTGGACTCAAGGCCAGCCTGCACAATGCACTCTGATCCCTGCCCTCTTCCTCTTCCCCTTTGTCTGCCCTCATGGCCTCTGGAGGTGCGGCAGTCACCAGCACCATGGGCCAGTGCCCTAGGGTGCTAATAGGCAGCTCTCCAGACCCATCTTGGATGGGCCCCACCATGCCATTAGCCAGGACCACACACAGGGCCCTCGAGTTCCTTCTACTCCTACGGACGTGGGCAGCCAGGGCTGAATTCCTACTTCTTTTGCTGCCACTAGATAAGCTTGGAGTCTTGAAGGTGGTGACTCTACTGTGCCTCTCCGGACCTTGTGGACAAAATGACCACAAGGAGTGTGTAGACCTTCTCCCAGCATCGAGTGGGCACTGCTGCTTTTGTCTTCTCAGGAGCCACTCCAGCTCCTTCCAGTAAGATGCCCCCAAGGCCACGTCATTCTGAAGGCTCCTCTGATGAGCAGGCGGCATGACAAAATAAACGCACAGAACCTGAGCCACAGTGAGGGGCAGACCCACGACCACAGACTAGCCAGGGAGACGTGACGGTGGCCTCGGGGGGAGGGAGATGCTTTCTTTCTGTTAGCTGTCAAGCTGGGAGCACATAAGCCTTTGGCCAGGAATCACCATGGCGAAGGTTTGGTCAAGAGTAAAGTCAATGCATCCTCTGCTCTGTTGCCGTTAGGGTTCTGCTATTGCTGTTGTTTTCTTCTAATTTCCTGTTTAAGCTGATTTGAATAGAGTTTTCCATCACTTGCAACTGAAAGCATAATAACCAATAACAATCCTGATGGATAAAATACAAGAGAGGAAACTGCCTCTCACTCCACATGCTCAGGGCCCTTAACATCTAAAACAAAGGCAGTGGAGAAGCGATGGACAGATCTGGGCTCTGGGCAGAACACATCAAATTTACTTTGCCTTCAGCTTCCTTTCCACAGAAATCTCTTTCAAAGCTCAGTTTAAACCTCCAGGACACCAACTCTTCTCTCCCCAGTCCTTGGGGATACCTCCTGCTTCAAATTCCTGCAACCTTTACCTGTCTGTGCCATTTACTGGTTCTCACACCACCTTGACATTTTCAGGTCACAGGTCATGTATATGTACTGTGTTTCCCCCATAAAACTCTTAAAAGTAGCAAACTGCATTACCATACCCCAGGCACTGTGCTAGGAAATCCATTATATGCAGATTCCTATAGATCTGCCTGTGATGCGGGAGGCCTGGGTTTGATCCCTGGGCTGAGAAGATCCCCTGAAGAAGGGAATGGCAACCCACTCCAGTATTCTTGGCTGGGAAATTCCATGGACAGAGGAGTCTGGTGGGCTACAGTCCATGGGGTCACAAAGAGTTTGACATGACTGAGAAAGACTAACACATAGACGCTCACGGCCACCCTGCAAGTTATTATCTCTTTATCTCCATTTGAAAGAGGAGAAAAGGGAGCTTGAAGAAAATATGTCACTTTCCAGAACTCACCCAGGGGGATAAGATAGGGAGGATTCTTTGAGATGAGAAACTTTTGGGTCATACTCTGCTCTGCAGATACATACCCTCAGTCCAGTGTTGTGTATCGCATATCAATTCCTCCCAAACATCAGCTGATGGATTCAACTATTATGAGAGGATTTGGGGAAGCAATAGGTCAGGCAAGAGGGAAGACCAGTGGCACATGGGGCTGCCTCTCTGGGCAGCCCAGGTCCACAAGTGGAAGAGAAACTCCCCGCAGAGGCTCCCCACGCCCGCACCTATCTGCTGGGACCAGCTCTATCCACCGCACAGAAGCCCGTTCACTGCCTGGCCAGGAAGTGAGGCCATCTTCCCAGGGAATCCCAGCCAGCTCTTGGGAGCTGTGATGGCAGCTGGCTAACGGACAAGCAATTCTCCCCTGGAACAGAAGAAATTCAGTTCCCATCAAGAGCATGAGCCCCTAAGCCTAACCCCAACAATCAATCTGGGGCCCAAACAACCCACTCCCCGCTACCCCAACCCTGAGCTGGACCCAGGCATGAATTCTGTTACCAAGCAATGAAACAAACCAAAGTGTTTTTCCCCGGGGCGGGGCGGGGGGGAGGGGGGCGGCGGGAATAGCAGACTAGTTTGATCCTGAGTTTAGGGACAAAAATCAGACATCAAAATGTTCTGTGAATGAAACCAATATTCATTCAGTCCAAATTCTTGACTCAGGCAGGAGATTTTCACCTCCCTGTGTGATTCTGTGGAGTGTATAATTGTGTTCTTGGGAACTTGGTGTGAAGCATCGAGGCTGGCTTTTTTTAACTGTGGTTTTTAAAAATGTTATTTTATTTTAACCTTCCAAAAACAAGAATCAGAAATTTTCAGAGCATTCAGTTCCCTCTATTGAACGGACTGATAAAAGTTCACGATGGATCCATTATAACAGCAAAGCCTAAAAGCCTCATGGAAGACGATGGAGTCTGGAGCCCTGGGTCCAATGGCCCAGGTGACTTCGCACAGGACCCTTGGAGCTGTGGTTCCCAGGGGTCAAGAGCAGTGAGGGGCCCCTTGGGCATGCCCCCTTTAAGAAGGCCTGACCCCACAAAAGTATCTGACTCCAGATCGCATGCCCCAGAGGAGACAGCACTAGACTGCCCCATTCTAATTCCACCCCAGACTCTGTCCTTGCTGTTCACAGGGCCGCAAGCAGGAACCAGGAGTCTGAGAGCCCCCCAGCCATAAACACATGCAGACCACACCAGTCCAAAAGAAAGAGAATGGCACGCAGAGGATGGGGGGCTGATGACACTACCAGCAGCTCAATGCACGGTCACAGCATAAACAAGTGAAAATGGTCATCCCGTGGACTGAAGAGCAACTACTTCTGTTTTATAAAGACCAAGGGCATCCAAATGGCTAACGGTAGGTACTCTGGGGTACAGGAATCAAGAGCAGGAGACAGAACTTTTTACACTCATATCCATCATTTGGGGCCTTCATAAGGAGCACGCATGCATTGTGATTATAGTGTTTAAAATAAAGGCTAAAAGCTAAGTATATGATAAAGGCAGAAACCACAGAGGGAAAGACTGATGCACTTAACTGCACAAAACTAAAGAACATATTTGTAAAAAAAAAATTACTTTAAATTATGTTGGGGGAGAAAATATTTACAATATTAACAACAGTAAATATTTACTATCCTAACATATAAAAAGCACTTGGCGAAAAAACAAACTTTAAAAAAAATTAGCAAAAGACATAAAGAAGCAATTCACAAAAGAAGAAATACAAGTGACTAATAAACATAAAATCTGTACTACTAATAATAATTGAGAACACACAATAAAAAGTCAGTTAACATTTTTTTCCTATCAAACTAGCAAATATGTGTCCAAAAATGTTATAATACTTACTGATAAGAGGACAGACAGGTAAAGAAACTCATACACCATTCATAGGAGGGTAAACTGGTAAAACCTTTTAGGAAAGCAACATTGCAAAGCCTATTAATAATTTTTAAAATATGCATAAACTTTCATATGGCTAATCTACTTCTAAAGCATTTATCACTAAGGAAAATCATCATGGCCAAAGATACATGTATTTGGATATCCAGTGAAGCACTGTTTATAAAAGCAAAAAGTTGGAAATAGCCTCACTGTCCAAACAATGAACAATTGGTTTAATATATTATGGCATTATACAGAGGGAATAATATGCAAATATTAAAATGATGATAGAGAAAAATATGAAACAACATGAAAATGTTCTTGATATATGAAGTGAAAAACACTGGATACAAAGGGTTTGTACAATATGAACCCTCATTTATAAATAAATAGAGTTATATATCCACAATGAATGTTTAAATATCTGATCATAGGCTATTTTAATTTTCTCCTTTCTGCATTTTTTGGAATTAAAAATCTGTATTCATTAAATAAAAAATACCCAATGCCGACATACATCCAAGAATCATTTTTAAGTAATCAATTAGGAAACAAACATCTTTAACTCAACAAGTTAAGAACCAAAGACATATCAAATAAGATAAAGTAGTATCAATTGTTCCAAATAACCCCTCCAATTAATCTTCTACGCCTTTTTTTAAGACCACAGAATCTGAGTTCATAGATGAAGTCATCGCATTGCAAAACTTGCTGGACCAGGACAACATTCTAGAGTCATAACCTACTCTCACCCACAGAAAAGAAGACAAGGAGCTTGCTCCCTTGTTTTCTTAGAAGAAAACAATTGTATCTTGAAAACTCAAGATGGAAAGGCTGAAGCCAGATTTCACAGGATTCTAGGACCAGGATGCGTTGGTTCTCCCATAGCATTGCTTCATGCCAGTGTGAAATTCAGAGTTTCAGAGAAAGGAAGAGGTATACTTGAAGAGAAAATGCTATTCGCGAGCTGCGAAATACTGATGTGCAACGCTAGGAAAAACAGATCAAATAGCACCTGGGGAGACTCGTCTGTGGTGTTCTGCCTGGCTCTTCTGAGGCTGGCGCACACACACACACACACACACACACACACACACCTGGCACAGAGGAGTTGCTCAGTAAATACTGATTGGATAATGTTGGAGGTGAATTTCACTAGTCTCTTAACTTCTATTTGACCACACTTCCTTAGCCAGAAATATCTTCCCTCTCAGTGAGGGCCAGCACAAGATATTTAGGCCACAGAACTACGACTTTCAGGACAACACAGCAGCTCAGCTAAGGGGAAAGTTAGACATATGAGAAAGTATAAACAGGATGCTCATGGATTAATCCACTAACATTACTTCTCCACTGTCTCTCAGGAGATCCTCCTAAACAGGTGCTAACTTCCAGAAATTACAATTGACAAATCCATGAATACTCCTTGTAGATGCATCCATGTGCTGGAAAGATCTCCTTGGTTCATTCAAGTCTTTGGGGCAAGTCAGGAAGGCACTGTTTTCATTTATATATGAATTTTCATTGTAATCTAATGAAGACTGTCTACATTCCAGAATGGCAACCGCCCCTATTATTGTGTCATTGACCTTTCTCCGAATTCAGATAACAGCTCCTTTTGATCTCTGACCTGACATGTAGAAAGAATTTCATGTCTAACGTATCAATTTTTTATGAATAATGGGACTGTAAAAGAAATTTAAGCCACCCTGGGGATTTTCTTCCACTGTTTGTGCATTTCCTACCAACCAAACCACAGACTGTTCAGGTGGCTGATGAACGCAGTACATCACCTCACTTGGAAATGATCTGCAGCAGGACCTCTCTTAACCATAATTCTAGGAGAAGAAGGTATTTTGTTTTCTTTTTAGAGTTCTGCTTGGCAGGAAGTTAAAGAGAAAACTTCCCAAGGGAAAATTTTTGTATATAAGGTGGGTTTCAGAAGGCCTTTGGAGGATGAAAGCTTCTCCAACATGAAGATGTTACGACACTATCACTAGTGAATGTCTGCAGAATGGGATCATGCTAGTATATTAAAGGTCTCGGTCCTGAGAAGTGGTATTAAGGAAGAGTACAGAGAAAGACCTATGATCAGAGCTGAGGGAGGACATTCAAAATCAAAAAGTCAAAACTTTATCCACATCCCTCTGTCCCAAACTGTGATGCCCATATTTAGTGATCAGACTTGTTTTGGTAAGCAACAATCATTGACTGTAAACTGTTTAAAAACCATTTTACTAAAAGAATAGAGTTTGTTGTATACATGTTCTTTGTCCAACCCATGATGCTTGCCATTTTCGGCTGGAAATCTGGTTTATGCTATTTATACAGAGATTTATGTAACTTTCAGATGACTTTTGTATATATTTGTGTGTGTCTGTTCCCTCTTGTTTTGCATATGGCCAGCTCTGAATATATGTTTGCTGTAGAAAGAGATAAATGAATGGCTGCCTTCGGAAAGCAAACATTTCCAAACATTTGGCCACAAAACTGGGGGAATTGCTGATGATCTGATAGGCTATGAACCTGATCCACTCTCATACAACCTGAAGGATCCCATCTGGAAACCTCCCTTCGAGAAGACCAAAAAGTACATAAACAAAGCAGAAAAAAGAAGTGGACCTACTAGTGAGTTTCAGAAATTAGGAATAATGTTCACTTTCTTCCAGCTCATATCCAAAAGGGTCCTTGGACCTCTCTCCAAACCCCACCCTGTGCTCGGTAGAGGGCCCGAGTGAAAGGGTCAGCCCTTCACCAGCACATCAAATAGAGGACCATGATGGTGGTTGAGGGCCAGGCCACAGAATAACCACTGACTTTTCTTAGCCCAATTCTCATCACATCTCAGGGATGACACTCCAGAAGCACAGAGGGTCAGTGGAAGGACCTGTGGCAGTCCACATCTCCAGGGCGAGCTGGATTCCCTGTGGTGATAGGCAGGCTCATCACTGAACAGATGCAAAGTCATTTTAGATGGAGCTTCACTGCACATTTACTGTTAAAGCAATTACAAACTTCTATTATTAACTTACATTCTCTAGGAAAATTATAGCCAATCCAGGAAACACTGCTTCAGAAGAGCACCATCGAAGGTGACACTCCACAAGTGTCTCTCTCAAAGGGTGTGTTTGAGGCCAAGGTGCAGTTGGAAACAGAACTATACAGCCCCAGCTTCGGGCTTTGGGATCTTTGGTTCTGTCAGTCCTCCCCCTCCTCCAGACCCCCAAGATCCTACAGACAGCATGGAGTTAAGCTGGTACATAGGTTTAGGAAAGACTATAAACCATAGCGATTTAAGTGGAGCAGTGCATGAAAGATTCCAAGAGGGATTGTGGTTTACAAACACAGCCCGTTTATCTAGGTTTCACCTCTTTTTCACTTCCTGCATATTATCATCATGCACAGAGGAGCCTGGTGGGCTATATAGTCCATGGGGTGGCAAAAGAGTCAGACACAACTTAGCGACTAAACGACACAAAACAATATTATTATCCCACTGGACACAACTTGCAAGTGACAGCTCCACATTTTCTAAATTCTACTTACTTTGGGGTAAAATCTGACCATAAGAAAGCTGACAGTGTGGGCCAGAGTGTTTGGGGTTCTTGGATAATCGTTTTTACAGGACGGGCCTTGCTTACCTGGCAACTGCCTCAATGGAGAGGTGTTTTGTTTTTTTTTCTTAATCTTTATTGCAGATAAAGTTATTTCCATAATTAAGGATAACTGCTTTACAGAACTTTGTTGTTTTCTGCCAAATATCAACATGAACTCACTGCTCCCTTTACAGCAGCGCTGGGGTAAGGAAGTCTTCAACCATCACACCATGTTTCCTCCATGAAAACCTAGGGTAGAAACCAGCCTAGCTTCAGCTCCCGTAAATACCGTGCTTCTCCTAAGCAAGCTGACGTGAGATACTGATGGACAGCATGAGTCGTCTTGTGGCCCTTATTTCCCTCTTTGCTTTGGCCGCCACAAAGCTCAAAGGCAAACCCGTTGTCCACCTTTAGAAACTGTGCAGAACTTCAAAGCTCAGACGTCTTTGCCAAGTCTATCTCAGATGTGTTCTTATTGTCTCACCCTTGTTCGTCTTCACCCTGGCATCCTTATTTACACAGGCTGTCCTACCATTTTCTATGTGTTTGCTACAAGGTGTCCTAGATACAGAAGGGGTGGATTCATACATGTTTTGACCTTCCTTTCACTCCATTAGACTGAGCAGGCAAGAGCATCTGGGCCACAGGATGGGAAAGGGCTGCCTGCACATAGGAAAACAAACATCCTGTTTGTTCCACGGAGAAACATTTTGCATTTTTACATGGTTTACTTTTTATACTTTTGGTAGATTGTGGTTTTCTGAAATTATTTGTTTGGGTGTAAATCACTGAAAGCGCTGTTTGTACATTGCTTGTCTATTTTAGCTTTAAAAAAATATTCTTGAGTACTTAGAGCCTGGATCTACATTAGCCTATCTGCCCTCCAAATAAAAATAGTGTGAGGCTACCTCTCTGAAGATCTCAGAAGCCAATCTGGCCCCTCTTCCCTATTTTCTGCTGATGGCAACATCTGACATAAATGAAAGGTGATGCACAGGCGGAGACCAGCATCCCCTGGCCTTGCATTCTCACCAGAACCTCCTCCCAGCACCTGTAGCAGTTTTACTATTTATGTACTACCCCATATAAGGGGTAAAGGAATATACTCTAATCTTTTAAGGTATCAATAGGCTAGTATTGGGACTTCCCTGGTGGTTCAGTGGTTCAGACTTTGTGTTTCCACTGCAGGGGCGTAAGTTTGATCCTTGGTCAGGAAACTAAGATCTTGCATGCTAAGCAACACAACCAAAAAAAAAAAAAAAACCAGAGAGAGTATTTCCCTACAGAGACTGTGTTTGGTTTCTTCCATGAGTAAAGGTAAGTACAGTTATCTCCAATAGCCAAGAAGAAAAGCCAGACTTGGACAGTTCAGGAGCTTGAGTTTGCACTTCATCTTTCTGTCAATCCCGCAGTAAGTGATAGGGAAGTTGGAAAGGAGGAGAAACTAAAAACTTAGCTCAGAAGTCAGGGAGCTCGGGTAGAAGGCAGCAGGAAAATAACTCATGGACTATTTCTTCGATGTCCCTGCCGCCTCTTTCTTCAGCTCCCTTCTTTCATTCTAAAACTCCCCTTTCTATTCCATTTCCACCCCCCACCAGAAATCTGCCGAGAGGCCTCTACTCTTCATCTCTGCCTTCACACCTCCTAGCACTTCTTTCTCTCTCAGCCACAGTCCCTGTCCTTTCTTTCCACTCTGCTTCAAGGTCAAGGGCTTGGTGGGAGAGAGGAGTGTGATAGGTTAAGTCTACTACAATAACCCTTTTTCTTTTTTACCTAATATTACTTTAAATTTTATTGGAGTTTTAGTTGATTTACAATGGTGGGTTAGTTTCAGGTATACAGCAAAATGATTCAGTTATACATACATAAATCCATTCCAATCACAGAAAAAAACAATCAAAAATGGGCAGAAGATCTAAAGGAACATTTCTCTAAAGAACACATACAGTATCCTTTTCTTAACGTATGTCTTCTCTCTGAAAGATTTGCATTTTAAAAAAAGACCAGCCACACCTTGACGGGAAAAAAAAAATAAGCTGCCTACAATGCATGAGACTCAGGTTCTATCCCTGGGTTGGGAAGATCCCCTGGAGAAGGGAATGGCAACCGATTCCAGTACTTTTGCCTAGAGAATTCCATGGACAGAGGAGCCTGGTGGGCTGCAGTCCTTGGGGTTGCAAAGAGTCAAGCAGGCACGACTGAGCAACTAACAATTTCACTTCACTTTCAAGCAGGAAATTGAGGAAATATTGCAAGCTGCAGCAGGCTTCCAGGAGCCCTGACTCCCCTTGCCCTGGGAAAGCCTGAAGCCCCACACTGCCATGTGGAAAAAGAGGAGGCCCACCCCCGCGCCCTCCACCAGGGCCCAGTCACCTTTGATGACTGGCCTGTGACTGAGGGAGTGATCACTGATGGAGAAGAGCCTGGGAAGGGTCTGCAGGTCAGACTGCAGGGGTCGCAGCCCAGAGGGGCTGCCCTCACAGCCCACCTGAGCCATACTGCACCAGACCCAACAGTTCATCTTTCCCCGGGAACCCAGACCTGCCTCCAACAGGCGGCCCATCAAAAGGCCCGGCCTGCATCAGATCCCTGTGGCTCCAGCTCTCTCAGCCTCCTGGTTTCCTTGCCGGGTCAGTTTCTAGTCGGCAGCCTCGGCGCTGGACTCCAAACTGCCCCACCCCCTAGTGGAGAGAGCCAGCCGCGCGCCTCCCGCGGCCGCCGCCCGGACCCAGCGGCCTCCGGCAGCTGGCTTCAGCGAGCCGGCGTGGAAAGGAGCGGGGCCCACGGGGCACAGGGGCTCCTCCCCGCGCCTCCCCCAGGGTCTCTGACGGCCTGCACTCATAGTTTTCTGGCCTACCCCATCCACGCCAAGTCTCAGATTGTGAGAAGTCAAGCACGTGAATAAAAATGGAAAGTGTGTCCGTAAACTCACACTCTCAGCGGGAATACAAGGAGTCATGGAATCAGACCCTGGGCGGCCTTATTCTTCCCTCATCAGCCAGATGTTTGGCCCAGCCTGGAGAGCACAGGTCCCATAAACCCCACAGGCCCGACTGGAGGTAAACCCGCCCCCGGCCCTCAGGGGCCCCCCGTCACACTCCTGTGGCCCCAACGGTTCTGAGGCTCCGAGGAGGCAAATCACTCTCCTGGCCGAGTCAGCTTGACATCCCATCTTTGCAGCTCATGGGGAGGATCTCTGTGTGTGGTGTAGGGGGCTGCTTTTAGTTTGTTTGTTGATTTCCTATACACTGACCAAAATATAAGAAAATTCCACTTAGAATTCCTTAGCTGGATGAACATTTGTGCTCTGTGACTCACTCTGATACAAAGCTTCAAGGAAAGGTGACTGGGGCTAGGACAAGATGCAGCCTGTCCCACACAGAGCAGAGGCACAAAAGAACATTCCAGGCATTCGCCAGGACCACCTGCTCCTTTGACATGACACATTGGTCTGGGACAGAAAGGTAGGTAAGCCCCCCAGACCTGGCCCCGACAGAAGCTCCCCTGGTCTAGCGAGGGAGACAAGTGAAAGGAAAAAAGTAAAAAGGACTGCATTTATGACTTTCCCTAGGCCAGGCGTGAACCCCATGGTGGGGAAGATCAGAGTGGGTGGCATTTTGTGCAGTCTTGAAGAAGGAGCAGAAGAAATCTCCTTGGGTGTTTTTTTCAGAGGTACCCTCGTCCTTCCATAAATATCCCTAAAAGACTCAGTGCTCTAAGGCAGGCCAAGAGGAAGCCTTTGGTTCCAGGGATCCCTAGAGGCTGGCCACTGGCTCCTGTGCCCCCTTCCTGAGCCCACTTCCCCTAGATCAGGGAGAGTGATGAGGCAAGCAAAGGAGCCCCTGGCAAGGAGGAGGATGGCCCCAGGGCAATAAGTCCAGACCCCAGATGTTTGGGAGAGTCTCTAGAACACTTTTATTGGAGTATAATTTGGGGTATAATCACTTTACAATGTTGTATTAGTTTCTGCTGTACAATGAAGTGAATCAGCTATATGTATACATATATCTCCTCCCTCTTGCATCTCCCTCCCCTCCAGAACATTTTTAAATTAGTGCTATCGTTTAAAAGTTGGACTATTTCATATAAAAATTATCTTGAATTTTTCTCTTCTCTGAAAAAAAAAAAGGGAAGGTATGGTGATATTTTAAAAAAATATTAGTCACCCAGTCGTGTCCAACTCTTTGTAGCCCACCAGGCTGCTCTGTCCATGGAATTCTCCAGGCAAGAATACTAGAGTGGGTAGCCATTCCCTGCTCCAGGAGATTTTCCCTACCCAGGGATCAAACCCAGTTCTCCTGCATTACAGGCAGATTCTTTACCATCTGAGCCACCAGGGAAGCCCAAAATAGTGGTACCATACTCTAGCCTGGTAGCTCTAGGCTGGAGCTGAGTAGGAGCTGCCCCCATCAAAGGGCACATGTACCAGTTAGCCTTCACTCCATAAGAAACCACCCGAAAGCTTAGTGGCTTAAAACAATCATTTATTAGCTACCATTCCGGATGTCAGCAGTTTGGCCTGGGCCCAGCTAGTGTTTCTTCAGCTTGTCTCCCCCTAGACTTGCATCCATGGCTGCAACCAGAGGCTGACAGGTGTTCGACTGTCCTCCACATGGCCTGCAGGGCTCGTGGGGGACCCAGAAGATTGCAAAACAGGATGCTTGCATCTCCATGAGTAGACGTTCCAGGACACAGTACAGGACATCTCCAGATGATGCCAGAAGGTGACTGGGGAGGGCTCGGTGCACGAGGGGGACAAGGGCAAGCTCGACCAGAACTGACCGGCAGCACCTGTTACAGTGAAAATGGTTGCCCTTCCCCCCCGTCATGACAGTTGTTCAGCTTTGGTTCCCAAGGGCACAAAAGTATGTCTGAAGTTAATAAATATCTTAAGATGAGATGAAAACTCATATGCTAAAATTCACATGGCCCTGAAATGCACGTCACCCCCGTGCCGTATTCTTGACAAAAATGAATGAATCTGATCAAGTCTTTACACTTCTGGGCTGGACTACAGGAACTACTGGGGAGAAAGGAACAGGTAACGCAACGCTATGAAGAAACACTCAGACACTCAGAATGTGGGACAATTTGTACAACTCCATTGGCCTATCTTGTCATGGTTATTTAAAAAGAAGGGGAGCAGTAGCTGTTCTAGAATGAAACTAAAGAGAGATATCAAGCAAATGCAATGCAGGAACACTGACTGGATTCTAATCCCTAAAGAATTAAAATCCCATCCATAAAACACATTTGGGGGAATAACATGGATTGGATATTAAATTATATTATTACTGTTAAATGATTGCATATTAATGATAATAATAATGATGTTTCTTAGGCATGACAGTGACATTGTATACATGCAGGAGAAACTTCTTAATTTAGGAGATGAATGATAGACTATTTAAGGTTTGTACCAGTAATTAAAAATATTGTCTCTTGGCTCCAAACTCACCCTCTTGGCCTTGTGACGCTGGGTTTCGGACACTGCAAACCACATGAAAGGATCTGCCGAAAGAAGATGCTAGAAAGAGAGAGCCTGCAAGGCTGGAGGAGGAAGGGACTTGCTTCTTCCCATCTGCTTCCCATTCCGGTACTGTCCCCTTAGCACTGCTTCTTCATCTCAGTACAGGACTTCCTTCCTACAGCAGCCATGAAATCCAGCCCCATAGAGACACCAGCACCTTTTAACCAGCCCCCTCTCAGAGGTCTGGGTCCCAGGGCCATAACTCAAGTGATCTTGACTTCAGACAGGAGAGTCTCAGCAACAGGGAGCCCTCTTGTAGAAATCTGGTTTAATAACCCTCATCTTTGTCCCTTATGCCACCAATCCAAAGGACAGTAGCTGCTTCCTGAAATTGCCTCCTCCATAATTTCCAGGAGTCCTCATGTTATTTTTCAGGTTACCCAGTTAATAACATATTTAGTACGGGCTTCCCAGGTGGCGCTAGTCGTAAAGAACCTGCCTGCCAGTGCAGGAGACACAAGAGACCTGGGTTCAATCCCTGGGTGAGGAAGATCCCCTGGAGGAGGAAATGGCAACCCACTCTAGTACTCTTGCCTGGAGAATCCCATGGACAGAGGAGCCTACAGTCCACAGGGTCGCAAAGAGTCGGACACGACGGACGCGATTTAGCACACACAGCACAGTTAAGTCATTATAGTAAATTCTCTGCACTCAAATAGCAGGTGTGTCTTCTGTCTCCTGACTAGGTGAAGTGCAATGATGTTTGCTACTGGCTTTAAAAAGACTCAGTCTAAAGGAAAAAATATATAGATATATGTGTATATACTATATACACACAGAGAAGCATATATTGAGACAAAGCAAAGAGACAAAAGTGTTGAATCTAGGTGGTAAGTACAGGAGTGTTCATTGTATTTGACCTACCTTCACTTTTCTGTGACTATAAAATTGGTCATGCTAAGGATTTCCCTGACAGTCCTGTGGTTAGGACTCCATGCATTCACTGCCGAGTGCCTGAGTTCAATTCTTAATTGGAGAACTAAGATCCTGAAAGCCATGCAGCATGGTAAAAAAAAGAGAGAGAGAGAGAGAAAATAAGGATAATAATACCTAACTCATGATACTGTTATAAGTCAGTTGAGATACTCATTAGAAAAAAAAAACTACTTTTCTACTTTCCCAAGTACATGTGCAGCCCCCCAAAGCCATGCATCCCGAGAAGTCTGGGTCCTGCTGGTTTGGCTTCTCTCCTCGAGCAGAGAAAGCATGTGGATATGTGAGCCTTAGCCCAGCACCTGCCAACAGTGGCTGCACCTGCAGTCATCCAAGGCCCTGACTTGACAGAGAATCTGGGCCTCAGGGGATTTCACAGGTCATGTCAGATGATTACAGCAGGGAAAAAAAATCAGTGGCTTTAAGTCAAAGACAAAGAGGACATTTCAGAAATTTTTCTAAGAAATCACATCAACAATTATGATCATCCCCATCAGTTCCAAACCTTTAACCTGAACCCCTCATGTTCCAGATGAAGCCCCTTCTTCTTTCTCTTTCCTCCCACAAAATCCCCTTTTACTATGAAAGAAGGCCTCTCCTATACCTTATTAAATGACCCTGCACCCATCTCTTGGCAGAATGTCATCCAAACCCTGTAACCATCTTCCTTGTTCTTTCTTTTTTCAAAATTTCTTTGGGTCCAGTCTCACTGAGATACAGCTGACTTCTAACATCGCATTAGTTTAAGGTATACAACATATTGATCTGATAATGTGATATATGTATACAATACAAAATGATTCCTGCCGTAAGACATTGCTGTTTCTTTTTATTTGCTTATTTTCGTCTGTGCTGGGTCTTCCCTGCTGCACAGTCTTTCTCTAGCTGTGGCAAACGGAGGTTGCTCTTCATTGTCGTGTGTGACCTCTCACTGCAGTAGTTTCTCTTGTGGAGCATGGGCTCTAGGGCGCTCGGGCTTCATAGTTGTGGTTCCCGGGCTCTAGAGCATAGGCGCAATAGTTGCAAGCTGCTCCATGGCATGGGGGATCCTCCTGGACCAGGGATCAGACCTCAGTCTCCCGCACTGGCAGGTGGATTCCTTGCCACTGAGCCACTAGGGAAGCCCAGACATCATATTTCTTAGACACTATTTTGCTTTTCCTCCAAGCCTCTGACCACTGAGCCACAGTGAAAAGCTGGCCTCCCTTTTGGTCCTGATCACTATACCCCACATTGCACTGGGTTTCTATCTGTTGTTTCCAGACAGAGGTTTGTTTGCTTTATACCTTTGACCCATCAGTCTGTATCCCAGTGCAGGTCACTTGCCTATACTCTTTCCTTTGTTGGCTGCACCCTCTACGGATCCAGGTTTTGGTGAGCACAAGCTAGTTTTACTTCCTTAAGAAAAACACTGGCTACCTCAGCCCCAGTTAAATTTCACTCAGACAAGGAGGGTGTGTGTGAATTCTAACATGGTCTTAAAATAGAAGGCCAGGGAGTCACCTGCCAGTCGCTGGAGGCTCTTTGCAAAGCTTGTCATGGAGATGACCGTGAAAGAGGCAGCGCTGGGATTAAAGAGCGGGCCCCACCCCCAGGAAAGTTGGGTATCCAAAGTCTACGACCATTTGGCCCGCACCGCTCTGTGGTCTGCTCTGCTGTTTCCTATGTCTGAAACAGCCTCCCTGTCTTGCCTGCCTACTAAAAGTCTTCCTATCCAGTGAGGTCTGGCACAACTATTCTAGCCCTCATAAGGCTTTCTCTGCTCCCTCCAGTGCAAACACAGATAACCCATCAGCCAATAAACACGCGAAAAGATGTTCCTCTTCACCATCAGGAAAATGAACATTAAGACAGTAATGCAACATTTATCACCCCTCGGAGTACGGAGAAACAAAATGTTTGATAATACCAAGCATCGGAAACTGTGTGGGAAAAGAAAGATTCTCGTATCCTGTTGGCTGGCGGAGCCTCTATGGAGAATCAGTTGGAAATATCTAGTAACGTTTTAAACATGCACACCTTATGAACAAGCAATTTCACTTCCCATCACCCACTCTGGAGAAAGACTACTTCCATATACCAGCAAAAAGCTCACAGAAGAATGCTTTCTGAGAGAACTAGAGACACACTGGAAGCAATCTGAACGTGCATTACCAGAGCAAGCAATACACTATGGTGCCGCCATCCTATAAGCTAGCAGGTCGCAGGTAAAAGGACTGTACTAGAGAGGAGCACGGAGATCGAGAAGCGAGGAGCATGCTGGCAAGCAGATCTTGGTCTATGATACCATCCCTACTAAAAGAAGCCAGAGGTCCTTGGAGAAATGATTCCAGGGATGGACACGGTAGGGACAAAATGAGCCTGGAACATTTTGTAATGCCAGAAAGTAATGAAATATTTCAAAAAAAGATCCATGTCACAAAGACACAGGAAGGGGCTTCTCCTGGCCAAACATGGCCAAACCTATGAGTCAATAATAAACAGATAAATAAACAAAAAGACAGGGAGAAGGGAGGGTCCTAGCTTACCAGAGAATGAGAAGTCCCCTGGTATATGGGGAAGGATCATTACAGATAGCAAATCATCATTTTGCAACCATCTCAACAGAGATTGGCTCAGATAAGAATCATCAAAGGATGCTAAATCTGGGAGGAAATGTTGACAAGAGCAGGCTATGTGCATGGTCTTAAGTGCCTTCAAAAGACTACATATTAGTTTACCAGGGGAAAAGAATGATAGCTTTACAGTGGACAACTCAGACCACATCTTGTCCAGGTGATCAAACTTAGCCTCACCAACAAGGGGCAAATGAGCTCTGTGATTGTGCATATGTGGCCCCTGTCGCCTCTATTTCCTGGCTGAAAATGCCTACCTTGAAACTAATCATCAACCTAATCATGAGAAAACAACAGAAAACCCAAAATAAGAAACAGCTCACTTTATAAAAAGTGACTGTATTCTTCAAAAGTGTCCATATCTGGACTTCCCTGGTGGTCCAGCAGGTAAGACTTCATGCTCCCAATGCAGGGGGCCTGGGTTCGATCCCGAGCCAGGAAACTAGATCCCACATGAGGAAACTAAGACCTGATGCAGCCAAATAAATAAATATTTTTTAGACATGTCAATATCACAAAGTACAAAGAAGACTATAAAAAAATGGTCCATATTAATAGAACAGAAAAGACATGACAGTTAAAGGCAATATTTGATCCTAGATTGGAGGGGGAAATCCTACAAAGGACATTAATCAATTAATTGACAAAAATGGAATATAGATGGTAGACTAGATCAAATTAGCAACTCAATACCACATTTAGAGGAGCTGATAACTGCTATGCCTATGTAAAAGAATATATTTACTTTTATGCATTGAAGAACTTAGAGGAGCAGGGACATGATGTACACTGCTGCTGCTGCTAAGTCGCCTCAGTCGTGTCCGACTCTGTGCAACCCCATAGACGGCAGCCCAGCAGGCTCCCCTGTCCCTGGGATTCTCCAGGCAAGAACACTGGAGTGGGTTGCCATTTCCTTCTCCAATGCATGAAAGTGAAAAGTAAAAGTGAAATCACTCAGTTGTGTCCGACTCTTAGCGACCCCATGGACTGCAGCCTACCAGGCTCCTCCATCCATGGGATTTTCCCTGCTTACTTTCAAATGATTCAGAAAAGAAAATTACATTTTATCTGTATAAGATTACATTTCAATGGACATGAGTTTGAGCAAGCTCCAGGAAACACTGAAAGACAGGGAAGCCTGCTGTGCTGCAGTCCACATGGTTGCAAAGAATCGGACACGACATAGCTACTGAACAATAACAACAAAGACTACATTATATATATAATGTGTGTGTATACATACATGTATATACATACATACATAACAAGTATTAAATCTGGAGAAAGGTTATCTGAAGATTCTTTGAACTATTATTCTTGTAACTTTTGTGTTTAAAAAGAAGTTGTTGCTTCAGACTAAAAAGTTGGGAAAAAGTGATGTAGCTATACATACTAGTATAGAGCTCCAAATATACTGCTGAGTGAAAAAAGAAAATTTGCACGATAACTCACTCAGTGTGATAAGTTCCCGTATTATATCCATTTGTACATAAGTAATTCATAAAGAAAGGTCTGGAGAAATACCTACCAAATTTGATTGTGTAGCTTACCTTTGGGGAAGAAATTAGGAGATCAGGATAGCTCTCATAGAACAGCTCATGTGGAGACCTCCCTGGTAGGCCCAGGGGCTAAGACTCTGCACTCCCAAAACAGAAGGCCCAGGTTCAATCCCTAATCAGGGAACGAGATCCCACAGCCCACAACTAAAGATTCTGTGTGCGACAATGAAGACAGGGCATGGCCAAATAAGTCAATCAATAAAATTAAGAATAGTTCATCTGCAATATCTTTATTTTTTAAAAGAATCTGTTTGTGAATTGGGCTTCCCTGATAGCTCAGTTGGTAAAGAATCTGCCTCCAGTACAGGAGACCCCAGTTCGAATCCTGGATCAGAATGATCCCCTGGAGAAGGGATAGCCTACCCACTCCAATATTCTTGGGCTTCCCTGTGACTCAGCTGGTAGAGAATCTGCCTGCAATGCAGGAGACCCCAGTTTGATTCCTGGGTCAGGAAGATCCCCTGGAGAAGGGAAAGGCTACCCACTCCAGTATTCTGGCCTGGAGAATTCCATGGACTGTATAGTCCATGGGGTCTCAAAGAGTCAGACACAACTCTCACATACAACAGTCTCAGAAAACCTCCAGCTTTGGGGTTTGAGAAATCTGTTCAGGAAATGGCAGCAGCATGGAGTGTTTGGAAAGACTTCAGAATCAAACAGAACTAGTTTGAACCCTTCCCTCCATCACTCACCAACAGTGCACTATTAAGCAAGGTTCCTCCAGGAAGCTCACTTCCCTCACCTGAACAAGAGGAAAGAATGCTTCTAGAGCAGTGACCAGGCTTTATGTACAACGTACATAAGGCATGTGTCCTTAGCATACTCACAGAATGCCGAGCCCATCCTGGAGCTGGCACTGAGCATCTGTTTATTGTTACTTATTCTACCTTTCTTAGTGAGCTGCTTCTTCTCCTCTTCCCCCGTGAGCCCAGTGGCTCTTTAAAGAAGGACCAGCCCCTTATTTATTCTCTACTCCCAAATGTGCCTCACAGGACACTCTGTACATTGTCACCTGACTAACTCTTGCTGGCAGGGTAAATAAACCCTAGCGCCACAAATCTGGAACAACATGGAAGTATGCTGAGGCCTCAGGTTTACAATTATCAAATGTAAGGAAACACGGCTTCTGAAGTCACTGTGTAGAAATCTGTAAGTGCCAAGAAGGTGAACACAGGACCAATGACCTCATATGTTCCAGAGGTGAAAGACCAGTGAACATCCCCCTGAACCAGAGGTGTAACAGGTATTATTTTCAAATATTCTGTGGTCAAAAATGTTGAGGAAATGCCAAATTAGATAAAACTAAATGGGCTATTTACTGCAGGACTTATCAGCTCCTTTTATGTGCTAATGTGTGCCATGAATGTCCAACAATGAAATTTGCATTACATTACAAGCTTATTTGACTCCACACACACACCTTTTTCTAAAGGATCTCAATGTTTAGATCCCATAAAACATTCTTTATGACTGTGGCTCACCTCAGTCAGCTGAGCTGGAGGTGACTGTGGCTCAGATCATGAACTGCTGCTGCTGCTAAGCTGCTTCAGTCGTGTCCGACTCTGTGCGACCCCATAGACGGTAGCCCACCAGGCTCCCCCGTCCCTGGGATTCTCCAGGCAAGAACACTGGAGTGGGTTGACATTTCCTTCTCCAGTGCATGAAAGTGAAAAGTGAAAGTGAAGTTGCTCAGTTGTGTCCGACTCTTAGCGACCCCATGGACTGCAGCCTTCCAGGCTCCTCTGTCCATGGGATTTTCCAGGCAAGAGTACTGGAGTGGGGTGCCATTGCCTTCTCCAAGATCATGAACTCCTTATTGCCAAATTGAGGCTTAAATTGAAGAAAGTAGGGAAAACCACTAGACCATTCAGGTATGACCTAGATCAAATCCCTTATGAATATACAGGGTAAATGACAAAGAGATTCAAGGGATTAGATCTGATAGAGTGCCTGAAGAACTATGGATGGAGGTTCATTACACTGTACAGCAGGCAGAGATCAAGACCATCCCCAAGAAAAAGAAATGCAAAAAGGCAAAATGGTTGTCTGAGGAGGCCTTACAAATAGCTGAGAAAAGAAGAGAGGCTAAAGGCAAAGGAGAAAAGGAAAAATATACCCATTTGAATTCACAGTTTTGAAGAATAGCAAGGAGAGATAAGAAAGCCTTCCTCAGCGATCAATGCAAAGAAATAGAGGGAAACAACAGAGTGGGAAAGACTAGAGATCTCTTCAAGAAAATTGGACATACCAAGGGAATATTTCATGCAAAGATGGGCACAATAAAGGACAGAAATGGTATGGACCTAACAGAAGCAGAAGATATTAAGAGGTGACAAGAATACACAGAAGAGCTATACAAAAAAGATCTTCATGACCCAGATAACCACGATGGTATGATCACTTACCTTGAGCCAGACATCCTAGAATGCGAAGCCAAGTGGGCCTTAGGAAGCATCACTATGAACAAAGCTAGTAGAGGTGATGGAATTCCAGCTGAGCTATATCAAATGCTGAAAGACAATGCTGTGAAAGTGCTGCACTCAATATGCCAGCAAATTTGGAAAACTCAGCAGTGGCTACAGGACTGGAAAAAGACAGTTTTCATTCCAATCCCAAAGAAGGACAATGCCAAAGAATGTTCAAACTACTGCACAATGGCACTCATCTCACATGCTAGTAAACTAATGCTCAAAATTCTCCAAGCCAGGCTTCAACAGAACATGACCCATGAACTTCAAGATGTTCAAGTTGGATTTAGAAAAGGCAGAGGAACCAGAGATCAAATTGCCAACATCTGCTGGATCATCAAAAAAGCAAGAGAATTGCAGAAAAACATCTACTTCTGCTTTACTGACTACACCAAAGCCTCTGACTATGAATCACAACAAACCTGGAAAATTCTTCAAGAGATGGGAATACCAGACCACCTGACCCGCCTCCTGAGAAATCTGTATGCAGGTCAAGAAGCAACAGTTAGAACCCAACATGGAACAACAGACTGGTTCCAAATCGGGAAAGGAGTATGCTGGGGTCCAGCCCCGGTGGATCCAGGGAATTCAAAGGGGAGACGGTGTCGGCGAGGAGAGATTTATTTATTTAGAAATATAAAGAGAGATTAGGAAAGAATAGTGTAGTAGGAAAATTAGTGGAGAAAAGATGCTGAATAACTTGGTTTACGCAGAGAACCAATAAAACTCCGAGACAAGGAGTTTGCACCATCTACGTAGGCCACCAGTGCCCGCTTGAATAGCAGAGGGTGCCCTGCCTTGGGCTCCCTCTCGCATGGGTCTTAGAAGCCAGGGCAAATAAGTAGATACAGTGAGCCTCCACACTCCAGATGGGAATTCAGCCAGAAAAGGGAGAAAAGAACGACATAGGGGAGTCAAACATCTGTGCCAGACCCACAACTTTATTTTCAAAAGTAGCTTATATACCCCAAGTTGTACATAAAGAAATAATGGAATAGCAGAGTTATGCAGGGGCAGCAGTCTTGACCCTTATTGAGACCATGCTTTCATTTTGCATACCTTCCCATATACAAAAGGTCTTAGGCGGCTTTACATCATCTTCTGGCCAGGGGGCCTGTTAACATTTTTATGGCTCTTTTCCTCTTCCTAAATAAAGTTACATTCCTGTAGGACAAAAGTGCAGTGGGTTATAACAAAGAAAGTACTTAACTCAAAGATCTAATGTTGCTAATATCAGGGCTACTACCTGTTTTTTCTACATACCAACTATATCTACAAATAAAAGATATGAAAACTTGGCAGCAAGTATTGGCTCAACAAATGAAACCCTTAATCAGTCCTATTCTAATGATTTTGACTCCTCAGAAGCCCCTACATTCCTAGGATGTTTTAAGCTTCCTGTGCCTCTCGGGGTCGGGAGGCCACAAACAATCACATGCGCAGCTGTAAGAGTCTGGCAGGCAGGCTAGAAAGCCATCGGAGGTGTTTTTGGATTGAAACACTCTTATTATGCCCAGGAGACTTATTATCTAAAAGCTCTAAATTAACTTTTTCCAGAAAAAAGTGGTGGGGGGACAGCCCCCTGTTAATGTCAGAAGAGTAGGTGGAAAGCATAACACAGTAAAGCAGGCAGACTCTGGTTTTGGGGGTAGATGCTCAAGAAAATCCAGGGGGGACCCCTGAGGCCTGATCCCACCTTTGCGTTTTGTCAGGCCCCCTTCCTCATGACCTTTGCCACGGATGGGATTCCCCATGCTGGCTCCCGGCAGGAGTATATCAAGGCTGTATACCGTCACCCTGATTATTTAACGTATATGCAGAGTACATCATGGGAAATGCTGGGCTGGATGAAGCACAAGCTGGAATCAAGATTGCCAGGAAAAATATCAGTAACTTCAGATATGCAGATGACACCACCGTTATGGCAGAAAGCAAAGAACTAAAGAGTCTCTTGATGAAAGTGAAAGAGGAGAGTGAAGAAGTTGGCTTAAAACTCAACATTCAGAAAACTAAGATCATGGCATCCATTCCCATCACTTCATGGCAAATAGATGGGGAAACAGTGGAAACAGTGACAGACTTTATTTTGGGGGCTCCAAAATCACTGCAGATGGTGATTGCAGCCATGAAATTAAAAGATGCTTGCTCCTTGGAAGAAAAGTTATGACCAACTTAGACAGTATATTAAAAAGCAGAGACATTACTTTGCCAACAAAGGTCCATCTAGTCAAGGCTATGGTTTTTCCAGTGGTCATGTATGGATGTGAGAGTTGGACTATAAAGAAAGCTAAGTGCCTAAGAATTGATCCTTTGGAACTGTGGTGTTGAAGACGACTTTTGAGAGTCCCTTGGACTGCAAGAAGATCCAACCAGTCCATCCTAAAGGAGATCAGTCCTGGGTGTTCATTGGAAGGACTGATGCTGAAGCTGAAACTCCAATACTTTGGCCACCTGATGCGAAGAGCTGACTGACTGGAAAAGACCCTGATTCTGGGAAAGATTGAAGGCAGGAGGTAAAGGAGACAGCAGAAGATGAGATGGTTGGATGGCATCACTGACTCGATGGACATGAGTTTGAGCAAGCTCCAGGAGTTGGTGATGGACAGGGAAGCTTGGTGTGCTGCAGTCCATGGGGCTGCAAAGAGTCAGACACAACTGAGCAAGTGAACTGAACTAAAGTATGCTTTGGAAAATAATGCTTAGAGCTGTTTCTCCACTGTCAGTGCATAGTAAGAATACTACTTAGTGGAAATTTAACAATATAACTTGCCTACCTAACCCAAGAGGGCAAAGGAGTAAACTAAGTTAAAAATTAACCAAGACATTTTTAAGGGTCACTGTCAATTTCCCTCATATTTTCCTGTTCCTTTGCCCTGCTGGTCCAAGAAACATGTGCAAATAACCCTGACCAAAGAAAAACAAAAGGCTATATTTATGACTCCCAAACTGAAAAGACAAACCCCAGTATCATCATTCCAGTCCTTACGGCTTCACTTAAGCTTGTTCATTCCAGTCTACCCATACAGCAGATAGGACAAATGACTGAAATAGCCAGGATTTTACACTTCAGTCAAGTCATGGACCACACATAGAAATGCTTGTCCCTATACCAGCCAACTGGAATAGTTAAGTGAATGTTCCATAGGATGGGGCTAGGAAGACCAAAAGTTATAGTCATACTCATTATGACCTCAACAAATCGGCAATGTGACAGTCTGAAGTGTCACCTTTTTATTTATTACCTCTGAGTAAGAGAAATCTGTCACATTAGCCCATCCAGCATTTATGCCCCCCTTTTCAGATAACAATACACCTTTCTTTTGGGGCATTGTTCTTCCCCTTTTCTCCCTACCCACCCCCCCACACTGCATGTCTTGATGGGCCTGTTAATCCAGGCACCCTGTGCTCCATTGCCCCATGAGTGGGTACTGCACCCAAGATACAGTCAGTTAGACCCTAGGTCACCCAGAAATTTCAAAGCTAAAATAGGGCATGCCCTCATGCACTCTTTCATCTCTGACTCTTTGCAACTGCATGGACTGTAGCCTGCCAGGCTCCTCTGTCTATGGGATTCTCCAGGCAAGAACACTGGAGCGGGTTGCCATTTCCTTCTCCTGACCCAGGGATCAAACCTGCATGTCCTGTGTCTCTTGCACTGTAGGTGGATTCTTTACCCAATGAGCCATTATGAGCAGAAGCAATAGGGTGTAGAATAGGGTGATACAAGGCCAAAAAAAGGTTAGGCTTTGATGAACATGTCAGTAAAGCTCCAGAGACAGCATTTAAGTGATGTTGCAGCTGCTTCTGCTAAGTCACTTCAGTCGTGTCCAACTCTGTGTGACCCCATAGATGGCAGCCCAACAGGCTCCCCCGTCCCTGGGATTCTCCAGGCAAGGACACTGGAGTGGGTTTAAGTGATGTTACCCAGGTCCAATACTTTGGCCACCTCATGCGAAGAGTTGACTCACTGGAAAAGACCCTGATGCTGGGAGGGATTGGGGGCAGGAGGAGAAGGGGATGACAGAATTGGCTGGATGGCATCACTGACTCGATGGACATGGGTTTGGGTGGGCTCCGGGAGTTGGTGATGGACAGGGAGGCCTGGTGTGCTGCGATTCATGGGGTCGCAAAGAGTCGGACACGACTGAGGGACTGAACTGAACTGAACTGAACCCAGGTCCCCAGGCTTCCCCTGTGGCTCAGATGGTAAAGAATCTGTCTGCTACGTGGGAGACTTAGGTTTGATGCCTGGGTTGGGAAGATCCCCTGGAGGAGGGCATGGCAACCCACTCCAGTATTCTTGCCTGAAGAATCCCCATGGACTGCAGCCTGCAAGGCTGCTCTGTCCATGGGGTTGCAAAGAGTCGGACACCTAAGCCACTAAGCAAGCACCCAGGTCCCCAGAGCTGTCCTGGGTCCCCTCCTTTGCAGAAATTCAACTTTTCTTCTGATCCTCTGAGATGGGAGTGAGATCAAAGACTCCAATTAGAGTAACAACCTTTTGCTTTCCGCTTCTGTTATCTTGCTTTAACAGCTGCTGATCATCATTCCTCGCTTTCGCTGCTGTGATCTTGCTTGCTTGGCGGGAACTTGGGCTGCCTGGGGAGGGGAAGAATCTGAGCTGTTTGAGTGGGAAAACCCTAAAGACTTGGAAGTTTGCAGTGTATAAAAGATGCCCAGAACAAAGCGTGGGCACTCAGCCTCTGGAGGTGACCCCGCTGAGCCCGCATTGGTGCTGAATAAACCCTATTGTTCTGCACCTCCAAGTGGCAGTTGTATCCTTCCATGGTTCCCACAATATGAGTGCCCCCAACATCCTACCAACAAATTTCCAGAGAGTTTCCGTTGCTTGCAGCTGAAGAACATGGCTCAATACACTGAGCAAAATAATCTCAGCAAGTTATGTCCAACTCTTGGTGATGCCATGCACCATAGCCCCCTAGGCTACTCTGTCCATGAGTTTCTCCAGGCAAGAATATTGGAGTGGGTTGTCATGCCCTCCTCCAGGGGATCTTCCCAACCCAAACTCACATCTCTTATGTCCCCTCCACTGGCAGTCAGGTTCTTTACTACTAGTGCCACTTGGGAAGCCCCTACCTCTCCTTTACTTGGACTAAAAATCTGAAAGTGACCTGATAGCTCCCCTGACAGCCTAACCTCCACATTTGGCACAAAAAGGATACTTCGGCCGCACAGTTCACTAGTGATGGTCAGCCTGCCTGTGTGTTCTGAGCAGATTTTCAAACAACTTCCATTTTCCACATAGATACAACCTAAACTGCTCTGGGTAGAAGGTCTGAGTTGTGACTGTTTTGCCTCCCCTCCTGGGCCAAACTGGCCCTCCATCGCCACTTCTCAAATGCTGCGGGAGAGTGTGTACTCGCTGTAAATAATCCAGGGAGCCTGAGCATGCCCCCACAGCCTGTCTCTCAGCACAGCTTTCGGCTTCGTGTTCTGAAGGCTCTTACCCTCAGTCAGGAGCTCCAAGTACGGAGTGTGGCAGTGCCCGCTCTCCGGCTCTTGTCAGCAGCTCACAAGGGATCACCGGGCCAAGGACATTCTATTCTGAGTGTGGCCCCAGTATGTTTCATTTCATCAGCAAAGCACGAGTTTATTCTGGAGCAAGATGTTTTGGGCCTATTCACAGAGGTCAACGAGCAGTAGTACTTCCTTATATGCAGAACACAAAATCATCACGTAAAAATCTGACCCAACTGGTAGTATGGGGTTTAAAGTAAACAAACTCACCCCGAAAATTACCTCACTGGGCTGGCCAAGTTTGCACCTGAGTCCCAGGCTGCAAGAGTGGTACAGAGTCTGTAAAAATCAAACTGCAGTGCTCTTCGGTTCTCTGGCAGAATGGCTGGGAACCAAAGCGTCCATTTTTCTCTTAGAATGGGAGGCTGTCACTGGCTGCTGAGCATACGCTGCAAATCCGTGTCCCTTGGAAAGAGAAACAACAAAGGAGCATTAGCTCAGGTTCTCCCCCACAGGGCGGCCCGGGGCTTTCCGAGCAAGGGCGGAACGGAACCCAGACTTGCCCAGGCTTTCCAAGGGAGCTGAGAAGCAGCTGCCCTGCCCACAGCCAGCTGCTCCGCCCTGTGTCTTCTCAATCTGCCTTCTAAGATCAGACCTCAGCTCCCTCATCTGTAAAATGTGAGTAAGTAAGAGACTGCACAGAGAACTGCACATCAAAACTACAATGAGGTACCACTCTGCACCAGCCAGAATGGCCATCATTAAGAAGTCTACAAACAATTAATGCTGGAGAGGATGTGGAGAAAAGGGAGCCTCCTACACTGTTGCGGCACTAGTGGTTAAGAACCGCCTGCCCGTGCAGGAGACGCAGAGACACGGGTTCCATCCCTGGGTGGGGAAGATCCCCTGGAGGAGGAAATGGCAACCCACTGCAGTATTCTTGCCTGGAGAATCCCATGGAACTAGGAGCCTGGCAGGCTACAGTCCATGGGGTCGCAAAGAGTTGGACACAACTGAAGCAACTTAGCTTGCTTGCACGCACCTACACTGTTGGTGGGAATGTAAATTGGTGCAGCCATTATGGAGAACGGTATGGAGGCTCCTCAGAACACTACCAATAGAACTCCACTGTGATCCAGCAATCCCACTCCAGGGCACGTACCTGAAGAAAGCTGTAATTCAAAGACACATGCACTCTTACGTTCATGGCAGCACTACTCACAACAGGGAACTGCAACATCGAAACAACCTAAATGCTCACTGACAGATGAACGGATAGAGAAGATGCGGTAAATAAATACATCTGTATATATAATGGAATACTACTCAAGCATTAAAGAGAACGAAGTAGTGCCATTTGCAGCAACATGGATGGACCCAGAGATGATCACAGTAAGTGAAATAAATCAGAAAGAGAAAGGCAGATGCCGTAAGATATCACTTACAGATGGGATCTGCAATATGACACGAATTAACTTACCTATGAAACAGACTCACAAATACAGAGAACAGACTTGTGGTTGCCAGGTGGGTGAGGGGCGGGCAGGGGTGAATTGCAAGTTTGGAATCAGCAAACCATTACAACATAAAGAATGTATAAAAAAACAAGATTCTACTGTACAGCACAGGAAACTATATTCAGCATCCTGTGATAAACCATAATGGAAAAGAGTATGAAAAAGAATGTGTATATATGTATATACATAATTGACTCACTTTGCTTTACAGCAGAAATTCACCCACCATTGTAAATCAACTATACTTGAATAAAATAAAATTTAAAAAAGAAGAGAATGAAAAAATAAATAAATAAAAAATAAAAATAAAAAAGAAGAGAATGCATTAAAAAAAAAAAAAAGGTCCTATTCAGAGGACCGGAGTTCTAGTCAGAGGAGGGACTGAAGATGTTCTGAAACACAAGCCTGCCCCCAAATCACCTGGGGTGCTTGTAAAACTCAAGATTGCTGGGCCCCACTCCCAGAGACTGATTTAGTATGTCTGGGGGAGGTCCAAGAATATGCAATGCTAACAAGTTCTGAGGAGCTGATGCTACCGCTGGTCTGGCGACCCCACTTTGAGAACTCTTGGATTAGAGAGAATAATAAAGAACTAGGAGATACCATTGGGATGTTATTGCAATACTTCAATCATTAAGAGCTGATGGAGTAAAATGATGTCAGTGAAATGGAGATAAGTGGTCCAGAAGAGTTCCATCCTGGAGGTACCATGGAGAGGACTAGCCAATAGCTTGGATGTTGGGGATGAGGGAAAAAGAAAAATCGGACACTCTTAGGTCTCTGGCTTGATAGTGGCAGACATTGAAATGGAATCCTTAAGCAGGGATGAATTTGGAAATAAGGGCTGGGACGTTATACCTTTGAGATCTCTGCAACTTCAAAATAATGTCAAGCAGGCAGGAGGAGCCTTCTGGAAGACAGCATTCATAGCTATCTTGCTTTCCATTATATCCCCAGATCTGAGGCCAGGGCTTCATGGTACATAATAAATATTCAGAAAACCTTTGTTAAAGGTTGAAGAACAATAAATGGAGGCTGAGGAATTAGGTTAACCAAAGACACTGGGGTGCCAGATGGCGCCAAGTTTGAGGAGGCTATGAACAGTCACTCTTAAGGCGTCTCCACTGGATCAGCGGTACCATGGCTCCATCACTTCCAAACCTTGGCATGTATGCTAAAGTGGGAGGTTGGGGGCAGAAGACAAGACAGAAATGAGCTCCCCAATTCACTGTAGGGGTACTTAACAGTCAAATATATCACATTTGAGTCTCTCTTGGGTGGGTTTTGAGATGGAAAGGTTTGAACTGTGAACTTAATGAGCAGGAAGGCCAGAGAAATCTAGCTAACATGGGTTTTTCAGACAATAAATCACGGGAAAATCAAGCTGTGCAGCTCACAGAAACGAGGCGGGAGGGATGGGGAGATGAAGGAAAGACGGAGGACAGAACAGGAAAAGGGGCTTAACTGAGACTACCTACCCACCAAGGGTGAAGGGGCCAGTATGGATTCCCTGGCGGACCTTGACCCTGAGGTCCTCACCACATCTGAAACACGGATGATGGACCCTCAGCCTCCCCTCTTACCAAGTTGTAAATTAGGCTGTAATTCCAGCCAGGGGTTCTGGTGACATCATAAACCACAGAACCACAAGCTCAATTCACCAGAAGCCCCAAGATGGAATTACAGCCTTCTTTCCTAATCCAGGCAGCTCTGGTCACTGCCATTTTTTCATGATGTAATAGAAGCGAGCAATATTTTAACCATTTGCTCGTGGCCTTCCTCATCTAGCAGCTGGGGGTCCCTCTCTCCTCTCCGCTCTCCTCCTCTCCCACCCTGACACATGCCTTCCTCTTATGCAGTACCCTTTCGCCTTAAGGGAGCATCCCCTGCTTTCCGAGGCTGCCCCTCCCCAGGCCCCCTCCCCACCCCTCTCTCCTCCACCTCTCCTCTGTCTTCTGGCTCCTCTAATGGACTAGCTACATCCTGACTTCTACCTTAAATTCACTTTTCAAAAGAAGCCCCATCTCCTCCGTGTCTAGGACAAGGTCCTGGAGAACAGATCCCAAACTGTCTGGAATAAATTCCCCAAAGCAGCCTAAACTGGAAGTTGTAAATGAATGAGGGAAGTTTTTAGTTTAAAGATGAATCTTTCTGAAAGCAAATTAATGTTTCCAGTATCTGTTTGTTCTTGGTGTGGGTTTGAGTCCTAACTTTGATCAAGCTTTGCCTGTCACAGTGTATATCTGGGCACATATTACATCTACCCAATGGTTGGTACTTAAGTTCTTATGGGAATCGCATGTAAAGGGAAAAGCCACAAGGAAGGGTAATAATAAAAGCAGTTATCTGAAGGGTGGGAGAGGGGAGGATTGGGACTTTGGGGTTAGCAGATACAAATTATTTATACACAGGATGGATAAACAACAAAGTCCTACTGGATAGCACAGGGAACTATATTCAACATCCTGGGATAAACCATAATGGAAAAGAATATTTTAAAAGAGAATTAATACATAGGTATGACTGAATATTTTTGCTATATGGCAGAAACTAACACATTACTGTAAATTAACTATGTGTCAATAAAAAACAAAAAAGCAATTATCACTTAATGAATGCTTCCTATATCTCAGATGGGCTTCCCTGGTGGCTCAGTGGTAAAAAATTCGCCTGCCAGTGCAGGAGACCCGGGTTCAATTCCCATGTTGGGAAGATCCTTTGGAGAGGGAAACAGCTACCCACTCCAGTATGCTTGCCTGGGAAATCCCATGGACAGAGGGGCCTGGCAGGCTACAGTCCATAGGCTTGCAAAGAATCTGACACGACTTAGAGACTAAACAACAACATGACCTCAGATACCTATATTCCTCATCTCTTGCACAGAGGTATTATTTTCCTCATTTTATGGAGGAGGAAAACTGAGGTTCAAAAACATGGAGTATTTTGCCCAAAGTTCCACAACTACTAAGTAAACCCCATGGATGTGGCCTTCATCCAACTCAAAAGTCTCTACCTGCACGCTCGGTCAGTATCCCCCAACGCAAAATATTTTGAGAATAAATGTTGCATGGGTCTCTAAAAGGGCTTAACAATTGATCTTCATGTAACAGGGGTTTTTTAATTCACAAGGGATGAAAATTCTACACAATTTTAGGGTACAATAGGAAGCAAAAAACACATTCCATGGGGTCTATGTATTTTGCAAAAAACAACAAAGTAAATTATTTTAAAAAGACTATGGGTGGGACGGGGGTTCAGTTTTGGGAACGCATGTACACCCGTGGTGGATTCATGTCAATGTATGGCAAAACCAATACAGAATTGTAAAGTAAAAAAAAAAAAAAAAGACTATGACTTCCCCAAAACCAAAAACAAACAAACAAACAAACAAAAAAAGCTTAATTCCACGCTGATACAATTTGGCAGGAACAAGGTGGACCAACGACTCTCTTTATAAGGTGTCAACCACGAAACATCAGTATTTGAGATGGAGCTTTCCAAAGAGCTCACATGCACAGGTCTGCCTGCCCACATTGTGTGCGTCATGCAGCGCAAACCCTGGGCACCTAGAGGGTGGCCCCCAGCAGGAGGAGCAGGCCACCTGGCATCTTGGATGTCCTCCAACGGCAAGAGGGAGATGAGATGCAGAGAGTCAGTGCTTCAGGGATTAAAGAACTTTGCACTCAGTCGCTAAGTCATGTCTGACTCTTTGCAATCCCATGGACTGCAGCCTGCCAGGCTCCTCTGCCCATAGGATTTCCCAGGCAAGAATGGGCTGCCATTTCCTTCTCCAGGGGATCTTCCCAACCCAGGGATCAAACCCGTGTCTCCTGCTTGGCAGGTGGATTCTTTACTACTGAGCCACCTGGGAAGCCCTTTAAAGAACTTTCAGTTCAGTTCAGTCACTCAGTTGTATCCAACTCTTTGCAACTCCATGAATTGCAACACGCCAGGCCTCCCTGTCCATCACCAACTCCTGGAGTTCACCCAAACTCATGTGCATCAAGTTAGTGATGCCATCCAGCCATCCTCTGTCGTCCCCTTCTCCTCCTGCCTCCAATCCCTCCCAGCATCAGGGTCTTTTCCAATGAGTCAACTCTTCCCAGGAGGTGGCCAAAGTATTGGAGTTTCAGCCTCAGCATCAGTCCTTCCAATGAACACCCAGGACTGTCTCCTTTAGGATGGACTGGTTGGATCTCCCTGCAGTCCAAGGGACTCTCAAGAGTCTTCTCCAGCACCACAGTTCAAAAGCAACTTTATAAAAAATATAATGATGCTACCACTGAACAGAGGCTGCAGCTCATCTACTTCACAAAAGAAAAAGAAGCACATCTGGCATCATTTCAAAATGCTATCTGCAAACATTTGAGAACACAGCAGTCTTGGTTTTAGAAAAGTTGGACTAGAAGAGGAAAAAATAAAGAGAGCCAGTTCTCTTCAGAAAATGCATCTCTGCCTAGTGAACCACGTGTTTGGATGGTTAAAGGAAGATGTGTGAGGTAGTGACCTAATTTTTTTCCTCTGGCATCAGGGATCATAAATAACATCTTCCCAGAGACTACAAATGGGGAAAGACCGTCAGCATATATTATATGAGGTTACAAAGTGGAAGTGAAGGCCACTGTGAACAAGCCGGCGCCCTGCTTCTGCAACTTCAAAGTGAGATGACCAAATCTGGTGATGAGAACAATTTATTCATTCCCAACAACAAACATTTGATTACCAAAATAATCCCATAGCATTTTACTGAAGAATGGAAAATCATCATCAGCTTCTAAATGTAGAAAGACAATGAATCTGAAAACACCATGTGGGTTTTCCTCGTAGACTGAATGTCCAGGATCCCACTGGCTCTGCACACAGACCTTCAGGCAAAGCCAGCCTTGATCAACTGCAGAGAAAGCAACACGAGTTCTGATAAGACAGTAGTTAAGAGTACAAGCTCTGGGGCCAGACTACCTAGGTCAAACTTGGCTGTGTGATCTTGAACCTTCAGTTCCTTCAGTTTCCTTGTCTGTAAAATGATGATAAGATTGGCCTATCCTGAGACCTCCCTGGTGATCCAGTAGTTAAGAATCTGTCTTCCAATGCAGAGCACACGGGTTCGATCCCTGGTCAGGGAACTAAGATCCCACATGCTGCAAGGGGCAACTAAGCCCACATGTTGCCACAAAGAACCCAATGCAACCAAAAGAAAAAACAGTACCCTACCTCAAGGGCTTGTTGAAGTGCTTATAACAGTATGCAGTAAACACTCAAAAGTGACAAATATCATGGGCCTTTTCTCCCCTATTACTATGCTTTTGTTGGCTAGAACTCTTGCCAGAGGTAGAAAAATCAGTCTCAAACTTAGCTCACTTAACTGAAAAGTCCAGAGGAGTACCAGCCTCAGGTATAACTTCATCCTGGGACTCCACTGGTATTGTCAGGCCCTGATCTCTCTCTCTTTCCCCCTCTCCATCTAGTCTCTCCTTCCTCTGGTGTAGCTCCATTCTCAGACAAGCTTTCCCTTCATGGTGACAAGATGGTAACAGCATCACCCTATATCTGTCCAGGTTTAATTCCAGCAGGAAAAAACGTAGCTTATACCTGAGTAAAGCCTGCACAAACTTGGGAATTCAGTCTGATAACACCAGTACAAATCATTGCTCTTCATTTTACTGATTACTGACAAGGTTGAGCACATTTTCATTTTCATGGCATTCATATCATTAAAGGGTGTTAGGCTCATCATTTTACTGAAAAGCTTCATGTTCATTATGTATAATATGAGAAAAGCATGTATTTTCTGGTGAAGGGGGTGTCCGGGATCTGCCAAAATTAGAGGCTTCTCCCTTTTGAGTGGCAGAGGATGAGATGGTTTGATAGCATCCCCAACTCAATCAACATGAACTTGAGCAAACTCTGGGAGGACGCGGAAGCCCGGCATGCTACAGTCCATGGAGAAGCAAACAGTCGGACACAACTTAGCGACTGAACAACAACAACCCTTTTCTGCCTTTTGGGGGGCAGAAGACTTTCACTCTGATGATCTGTTGGTCTCCTGAAGCATTCTGTTAAAATAGTAACTTCAATGTTGCCGTACCCACACTTAACTCCATCTGAAAACTGAAACCACAACAATGCCCAAGCCCTTTCATCTCCTATAGTCTTCACCCCCAAGTCCCCACCTGACACGCTCTTGACTCCTGAGGCTGTTAGATTTCCTCCAAGCACCAAGGAGAAAGTCTGGCTTTAGCTGTTCCCATTCATTTTGGCATCATGTTAGATCAAGTCCCTGCTCTTTTCTAAACACTTGATGGAAACTTGCTTCCTCAGCTGCCCAAATCCCCATCCCTCAACAACAAAGTGCTGGGAGAGCTAACCTACCAACTTTTCTGCACAGATTTTCTGAACACCGTGGTCCCTGGAGGTTTGCTGTTTAATGTGCCTGGGAAGCTGGAGGCCAAGAATTTTCCCCACCAACATACTTGGTGTCCTTGGCTTTGCTCCCAAGCTATTTTGGACCCAGGTAAGTCCTGCTCTCTTTAATGACTGGACTCAAGTACACCTAAATCTCCAAAACTGGGCTTAGTCATTCCTGCCTTTCTATTCCCAGGCCATTTGGCTCACATCCAGAACAGTGCTGGGCTGAGATTGTTGGCTTTCTCACCCACATCTTTTCCCACCTGCCTACACCTAGCACAGTATCCAACACAGAGTTCCAGCTCGGCACATGTTGGCTGAATGAGTCCCCCTAGAATGATGGGATACACGTCTACACTCAAGGACCCCGTCATCCTTATGACCCCACTTCAGTACTTCCTGAAGTATGGTGTACACCCTCATGACCCTAAGTAAGAAGCAAGGACACAAGATTGGACTTTCCTACTCTTATTTTACCAAATTCGGTGCCATTGAACATGGCCCACAATGGTATCAGAGTGCCAGTATAGTAGTTGTAAATATGAGGAGGAAAATAAGCAACTTAAGAAATCACTTCCTAAGTGCTTCCAACATGCGAAAAGCTGAAAGGAAAGTGAGTATATGTACCAGTCAGATTAGCCTAGGTTTTGCTGCAGTAACAAACAATCCCTAAATCCTAGTGACTCTTAACAACAAAAGTTTATTTCTTGCTCATGGAACATGTCCACTGTGGGTTTGACAAGGGCACCCAGGCTGAGAGAGCAGCTGACCATCTCAAATATGGTCAGTCAGCATTTAAGAGGACATAAAAACTCTGGGGCATCAGGTACTGGCAGTTAAACACACAAATCAGTTCTACCCACAACTCATTTGCTGGAACCAGGCCCTGTCCAGTCATAAGGGGACCAGAAAATACAATCCTGCCATGTGTTGGAAGAGGTGGAACTGGAAGTATTTGGTAAGCAGCACTCATGTGACCCATAATAGTTGTTATGGGCCTTAGACTTTGATGGAGGAAGAATAACATTTAGGGGAGGAATTAAAACGATATCAATCATGAAAAGGAAGAAAGAAAGGTGAGGGTGGGAGGTGCTAGCATGGAATAAGCAGGCCCCAGCATCCCATGGACGTGAGATTCAGTCACTGAATCTAGAGCTATTGTCTGTTACACATGTCGTGCACCTGGTAAACGCCTGTGCTAAACTTTTGGTTCAATCAGAATGCTCAGGTTAGCAAAGACATCCACTCTGGCCAAAGATGGGTCATAACAGAAGGCTCCAGAGGAGCTCACAGAACTGGAGGGGAAGTAGATGAAGTAGGCTTTCCAACAGAGATCAGACCAGCTCCAGGGTTCTCGACAGCAAGACCAAACCACAGCCTCATCAGCTCCAAGTGTGTCCTGCCTTGGTGTCAGGCAGGTTCCCAGCAGAGAGGCTATGGCGTGGCTCGGGTTCTGGTGCAGATCGGAGAGGGAAGGCCAGCCACATTAAGGCGCCGTGAAGTAGGGACCCCGGCGAAGGAAATCAAGGTGCTGCTTCCAGAACAAGGGGGTGATCAGTGATGGCTCAGGCAAAGCAGATGTTCCTAACAGCACTTTAAATCCAAATGGATTATCACAACCATACATGGGTACTGCCTCCCCGTTACACAAGAAGAAGCTGAGCCTTAGCACACAAGGAATGTCCCAACATCACACAGCTAGTAAGTGTCAGAAGCCGGATGCTGTGGGGACCCCAGTGTCTGTACCTTTGCCATCATTATCTACCATCTCACACTGATCTGGTGGCCTTTTTGTTGCCATTTATCATGGCACATCAAAATGAGAAGGAGTACAAAATGGTCACATTACCACTAATCGTGTGACCATCACATCTGTAGAACACTTTACCACCTACAAAGTGTTTTCACACATATGACCTTCTTGCCCTTACACAGTGTGAGGTGGGCAGACCCTCTATCACCCATCTTACATACTGGATGAAGATGTGGGGTTCGAGACTGCATTTCTAGGTCTTGTTTCCAGTTGGAAGGGGATGGCTTGGATCTTTCCTGGCAGGTGTGGGACTTAGCAGGCTGGCAGGTAATGGTCAGCTTGGGGCCAGAGGGCAGGACTATGGTTGGAAATGACCAGGCACCTGAGGTGCGTGGGAAGCCAGAGGCTCCGAAGAAAAAGCTTGGTCTCAGTCTCGCAGGAGACTCTCAGGGGAGTTCTCCATTGTAAAGTGCATGTAGGTCTTACTTAGTGGTGTTAGTGGAATTAGGGAAGCGCAACTGTAAGGAAGCTCAGCTCCTAACCCTTCCTGCATCCCTAACAGACTTGACTCAGGAGGCTCCTAGCAAATGTTCCATGCTGTAAAACAAAGCGAAAAGCTAGTCTTCGGGATGTCTGTAGAAGTGAGTTAAAAATAAAAGAAGAAAGGAGCTATGGGTATTAAAGCTTCCCTGTCACTACCTTCATCTTCCTGCCTGTATGCAACCAGTCCCTCCTGTTCCTTCGAAACTTGGAGGCAGTACGATATAGTGGTTTGGGTCGACCAGATGTCTCTAGCATTCCATTATCTGGCTCCAAATCTCAGTATCATCATTTTCTGTTCTGTGATTTTGAGTTATTCATTTCTCTGAGTCCATATCCCCATTAGTAAAACATACCTACTTTATGGGCACAAAGATAAAGTGAGCTAATCCATGAAAAGAACCTAGAACAGTGCTCAGCACATAGGAGACTTTTGGAAGCAGTCAAATCAACAATAAATCAGAGACTGAGTGACTTGTCCAAAGGTAGACAGCTAGCCAGTAGGGGAGTCAGGATCCAGACCCAGGTCAGAGTCTAGATTCTAAATAATTCTTCCTACCATGCTATGCTGCCTCTCAGAGCCATGCTGTTTCTCGCAGGGTCTCAATCATACCTAGGAGGGGCTTGGAGTTTCTGGTAGATACAGGTAAATTCGTGTCTTATTTCACTTTCCACTGAAGCTCTATGATTCATACCTTAACTTCAATGGACTTTTTACGTCCATGAGGCAAAAGCATGATCCTTAGACTAATTTTTTTTCCTTAAAGTCACCTAGCCTTGAACTTGTCAGATCTGCCTTGACTCCTTAAAGGATGCTCTATAAGCTTGGGAACAACAAAGGAAATAGTGTTTTTACATAGCATATGCCCAGTTACCTAGAGGAGAAAATTCTTCCACAAAGAATCTCTAGCTTGACCCTGACACAAACTTATCTGAACAATCAAAGGACGCACTACTATCTCTTACAACAGGGAGTCAAGAGATGGTATAGGCTGCAGGTATGATATGATCAGGGCTCTATCTGAACTCCTCGGGCTCTCTGGGCTCAGCCTTCCTCTACACATTGACTCTGAACTTCATGGGGGCATATGACAGCCTGTACAAAGGGACTTGCTTACTCTCCATATCCAGGGAGAGAAAGAAGACTGTGCCTCATTCCATCCTGGGCCACACACCCACCCCAACCTAATAACAGTTGCTGGGGCAACATCATATGATCATTGGATCAAATTCAAATCCCTGAATCAGTTATTGACAATCACCTTCAGGCCAATCAGGGCTTTTAGGTGAGGATGGACTCAGATTCTGTGGGACCCAGGGGCCTCAGAGGAGGAGTGGAAACCAGAAAGCCAGGCTCTATTGGGCTGGAGAAAGGAAAAGTAGGTGCTAAGTACTCAGTTAACAAAGCCCATCCCACAAGGATGGTGGAGGGCAGGGGACACACAGTAAGAAAGTACTGTGCCTAGGAATCCAGGGGGGAAATCTCATAAGATGTCATATCTCTTAAGTCAAAGGTCTAATATGAGATCAACACATTGAATTTAAGAAAAAAAGTGTCACAATAATTACTGTTTACTGAGCAACATCAACTGAACATGGAGATAGGTACTTTTCCTGCATCATGCTGTTTAACCGTTTAATCCTCGGACCAGCCCTTAGAATTTGGAGTTTATACTCCTATTTTATAGCTGAGAAACAAGGCTTTGAGCAGTACCATGCACACAGCTTAGAGAGATAGAATAGGACAACAAACTCGGATTTCTGTGTACAAAAAGCTCCGGCACAACATCTTTGCTTATTATACTTCGAGAAACAAAAGTAGGATGTGTGAGTTAATTTCACGTGTCTCTAATACCATTGTCAGAAAGCAGGAAATAAATGACCTTCAGCCTCTGGGTCCATGGGGAAACACATACACACACACACACACACACACACACACACACACAGACACACAAACATTGTTAAAATTTAAAAATAACATGCAAAGTGGAACCAGAAGAATTGTGGTGATTAGGAGGAAGCCATCATACATTCTTCCTAAACATACAAAATCCTACTTAGATTTGGGGCAGGAAGGTGGGAATCCCTCTCCCCCAATCCAGGGCTAGCTTGTCATGTGTGGACATTACTATGAGAGTGACTTTAAGATGTTGTTTTATGCTAACATAAAAAAAAAGATACCTCCTTTGAAACTGAGGTATCTTTTGGTCCGGCCCATCTGTCATCCAGGTTGGCATTTACAGCATTTAAATGAACTTGTACACGAAAGTGAGTTTTGCTCGTGAAGGACACTTGACTGCACAGGTTGTTGGGTGGGGCAGGGGAGCAACTTAGTCAACAAGACTCATGGGATAATAGCCATCGGGGGGTCTTAATAGAGAAGGTGTCCCTGTGGCCATCCTGACAGGCTCCTGGAGTCCACATCTACTTCACTACCCCTGCAGAGAGGACTGAAGTGAACTGGCCTGCTCTTGTTGCTAGAACAAAGCTCCATGACCTTAGTGGCTTCAAACAAGACAAATTTGTTATCTAGCAGCTCTGGAAGTCCGAAGTCCAAAATGAGTCTTATGGGGCTAAAAGCGAGGTGTCATCAAGGCTGTTCTTCTGGAGGTTCTAGATGACGATGATGTATGGTTTCAGTGGACCTGGGTTTTGTGATGTTGGACTTGTGCTCGGAGACTCTAGGGGGAAGTCTGCTTCCTTGTCTTTTCCAGCTTCTAGAGGCTGCCCACATTCTTTGCACACACACACACACACACACACACACACACACACACACACACACACA